>NC_056671.1:61424227-61732820 GCF_018350195.1 Panthera tigris | reverse complement strand
AATAATTACTATCTGTAGTAGGCAGAATAATGTCTATCAAAGATGTGCATGCCTTAACCTGCAGAATCTGTGGATATGTTACTTACATGAAAATTAAGGTCACAGATGTGTAGATCTGGATTTGGCCCACAGGAGGCAGGCAGTTTGTTGACCCTTGTATTAGGGTCATTGCAATATGCAGTATTAACTTCACTGGGGAGGAAAAAGTTATCTAGTATGTTGCCCCCTATGTTCTAACCTCAAAGTTAATATGATAAATGCAAAAAAAAAATGTTTATGGGGTGAATTAGGCATATTTACAATTTATTTACAATTTATTTTCTTTGACCTTCATGAGCTTATAATTTATTCAGATGAGAACACTGGAAGGTCAAATAGGTGATGTGTACAACAAGTGTCATAAATATTCAAGACGGGGAAGTCAGTTGAAGTAAATGAATGAGGAGAAGACAGAATGGGAACCATAACACTTAACTGGGCCATGAAGGATAGATAGCATCTGAACTGGAAGATATTCTAGAAAGAATCTGGCTATATCTGGGTTCTAGATATTCTAGAAAGAATCTGGCTATATATATATAGGGTCCTGCAGAAAGTAAATGGACAAAATTGTATGTTTTTGTTGTTGTTATTATCATGAATAAAATGATTATAGTGGAAGAGTGGAATCCAGTGGAATTAGAGCGAGTGTATCACAAGGTTGATGCTATTCCTATAGAACAAGAAAACATGAATCTGAGTCCCACTTCTTATTCCCAATCTGCTGTTTATATGTGGTCATGGCTCAATTTGGGTACTAAGTTTCTACAATTTATAACATCTTCTTTAGCAATAAGATCCTAAGAAGAAATCAGCATAGCTTTCTCTCATTTAGCATTCAAAACTCATTATTTGAGGTTTCTTGAATTTATTCTCAGAATGCCATCAAAATATATGACCATAAAAATCACATTCTTTCAATTCACCTACTCATATTTTATGCTTTGTATTATCACCCATTCATTCCCTTAGGTTTTTATTGATTGAGTTTTTGCTCACCCTGCTTACTTTTTCCAGCAGAAAAAACAGCTTATTGCCTAAGTGAAAAAGCATAGACTAGAGACACGGGGAAATGATGCCATGAGTAACAGATGGACTTTTTTCCTCTGGTTAACTACTCTTAATTCCTAGTGCTTTTTTAGGGCTTGAAAAAAGTATATCTTTTCTCTAGTGTCAAGTATTCAGAACCAATACATTAGTCACTATATTCAGAAGCATGCCTCTGTATCTGAGAGAACGGCAGTCGGGAGAATGACATTGTTCAGTAACTGTTGTACCCTTCAAGTTTCATCCTAGACATAAAGATAGAAAAACTGAATACTTTGTTCAAAGTTCTGCATCTGTCCCAATATATTATTTGTCTCAATACATATGCTTACCATCTCTCCTCCCTTTTCTTCCTTCTCCTTTGTACCACTGCTATGATTACTGCCACCACAGTCATCATTAACAGTTATTCGTTCCCAAAGTGTATTAGGAACCAAGGGATAAAAGATGCCATAAGGCTTGGTCTTTTCCTTCCTGTCAGAACTATACACCATAGTGGGAGTGAGATCTTATGTAAAGAAAAAAAAAAGATCTAGTGTGAAAATAAGGTGGCTAAGTCGAATAAGTTGTGAAATAAATACATCGGCCATTTGCCAGTGGCTCACTGAACGTTGTAGGTAATGCGATGATTTTAGGCTCTCTTTCTCTACATTCCATGCTATTCCTTGGCTTTGAACTTAATTTTCTTATATACTATCTGTCTGATTCTCCTCTAAGAAGACCTTCCTTACTTCCATGTAAAGAACTTCCTATGTAAAGAAAGCCTCCCATGTACTCATAAAGGATAATGAGTAGACCTCTAGCAAAATACTTACTATTCCTTAATGCTTAGTTGTCTTCTCAAATAAATAATAATCTTATTGAAGACAGAAACAGCTATGTATGTATCATTCTATCCCTTGGTACAGTGCCTCAGACCAGAAGCTACTCAATAAAGATCTATTGAATAGGTGGATGACTTTGGATAAAGGGGAGCTTTCTTTATACAGTATGTCATTTTTATCCAATTTCAATTCTTTATCATTTAAAGAAAGATTAACAATGAATATTTAGCAAAACACTTATACATAGAGAAGGGGAGGGTTACACTTTCTGGACAGGCAGAAATGAATACATATTGGTGAAAATAGTATAGGGTAATGATTAAGAGCTTTGTTTCTGAAATCATCTTGACTTGGGTTTGTATTTCAGCCGACAATGTGTAGTCCTTTTAAAAATTACTCAAATCTCTAAACCTCTATTTCATAATCTGTACACTGAGAATAATGATATCAACCTCACAGATATTTGTGAAGATTAAATTTAAAAATGCTTTTAAAGTGCTTAGCAAAGTATAGACTGAAAAGAAATCATAGGCTCGATAAATAAATAAAAACTTGTTCTAAGTCACATAGTATGTCATTGTCATGATTGCATCCACTTTTGGCTGACTGCATATTCCTATCCCTTACATTATCCCTGCAGCTGACAACTTAAAAAGGGCCTCTTAAGATTCCTTTAAGAATTACCCTGATTTTTTATCATTTCTAAATAATCTAGGCCACAAAACCAAGGAGCTCCATTTATAATGCAGATTTCTACAGTGCACAGACCAGAGCTGGTGTTCCAAGTGGCACTGGGACAACAGCATCCCCTTTACGGTGATTAGGAAACAAAGCATGAATATCTTATATTTAAGTTTCTGCCAGTTTCAAAGAGCAAAGCCAAATGATGAGAGACTTGGCTAGTGTCTGGCCTAAATCAGAAGGATGAAGAGAAAGAAGCCAAAATGCACTGTGATCATGCCGATTGGTTCTTTCAATGCAGGGAGGGGCACGGTGATGGGTGCCAGGGCACAGGAGACATTGTTCATTCCCTACATGTGAAAAAAAATGAGAGAGTTAAGCCTCCAAACACCTGTGCTCTCCCAGCTTGAAGTCAAAGCTGGTGCTGGATGAAAATTCAATTGTGCTCTAGGTCTAAGGAAAAGGTGGACTCAGCGAGCCAAGATTTTAATTCCCCACACGCAGTAAACTGGTGTGCCTTCCTTCACTTTTGAAAAGAGTGTTAAAATATGGGACAAGCATTTCCAAAATGCATCGCCCACCCTCAAAAATATTTAAAATATAAAATGACTACCCCTAGAAGTCAGGAAGCAGAGAATTTGGAGTGAAATGACTCCTAAATTTGTGTAAAAGGGGCAGGCAACAAGCTCAGCATGATTTTCTGGGAAGCACTTTGCTCTCAGCAAAACCAAACAGCAACACTCTATTTTGCCTTGGCATAAGGATCAACTGTAGAACATGGGCCCTCTTCATTGTACACAGAACAAGGGCTATGTTAATGTGTGTTTCAGAGACAAGTACCATAGAAGTGCAGGTCGGGGAAAGATGAATAAGGGTTCTGAGCAGCGTTCATGAACCAAGACCCTGAGGGATGGATAAGGGTCTTGTGCGGCGAACAAGAACTTCATACACACAGGAAAACTTGAGAGAAGGCACAGAGAAAGTAACAAATATAATATTCATATCCAGGACTGGCTAAAAGTTGGAGAAAGCTATTGGAATACTTAAGGTATTCTGATTGGTGTCCCTGGATACCATCTAAGTCTCAGAGTGACGAAAGATTCCATTTGGAAATCACAACTTTTATCCTCCTAGTTTATGCTTTGAGATTGACTTTCTTAATGGATTCTTTGACCCTCATTTTTCTCTTTCTTGAGTCAATAGGGTGCAGTGAGAAATGGAGTATGGAACCTGAGACTGCCACTTGTGTACTGATTTCTCTGAACTTCACTTTTTTCATCTATAAATTTAAAATAAGTATAAGACTAATACATAAAAATATGTGTCTACTAGATCCAACACTGTGATTTAAAACTCAAAGGAACTTTAGCAGGTTAATATTCTTTATATGTAAGTTTCCTCATTTATAATTTGGAAATGGTAAGATTATGCAGTTTACCTCTTAGTTATGATGATTAAATGAGATGGTACTGGGGCACCTGGGTGGCTTAGTCGGTTAAGCATCCAACTCTTGATTTCAGCTCTGTTCATGATCTCATGATTTGTAAGTTCAAGCCCCAGGTTGGGCTCTGCACTGACAGTGCAAAACCTGTTTGGGATTTTCTCTGTCCTTCTCTCTGCCCCATCCCCACTCTTGCTCTCTTGCTTTCTCAAAATGAATAAACAAATGTAAAAAAATACATAAATGATATGGTACAAATAAAAGAGCTCTGAAGAACATAACACATTATATGTTTATTTATCCACTCAACTCACTGTGGAATTACATATACCTCCATGTTTTCCATTGCTTTGTTTCTTCCTTAAAAGATTGACTATCTTCATTACCCATCTCTTTTATCCACATGTTAAATCTCAGCTCAGTGTGTACCCCTTCGTTGAAGCCTTCCTGAATAGCTCAGAGCTCAGTGGTATCTTTCAGATTGATACTTATGTGAGACCATGCTTCCAATTATTGTACCTATCAGTCATCTTTTGTTGAGTGTTATTTATAATGCCTTGCCTCCTCTGTTTTTTGTTTGTTTTTGTTGGTTTTTGTCTTTTTTAGAAAAGATATTCTTTCTTTCCTCACACTCACCTGGGTATGGAGTTAACTGAATCCTTGCCCTAGTGACCAACAGGTCTGGGTAGTTGCCCAGGGAATTCCCTGAACCTAAAAGGAGATTCTTTGTGAGGCCCAAGAGGAGAACATTAATCGTTTGGAGATAGTCTTTCTTCTGGTAACAAGTCTTTCAGTCATGCCTCCCAGCTCCTCCTTTGCTTGGCTAGACCAATCCATAGTGACTTGAGATGGATCATATAGAGATATATATTATTTTAGATGGATTATATAGGGATTTAGATTATTAATTTTTTTATTATTTAGTTTTTGAGAGAGAGAGAGAGAGAGAGAGAGCATAAGCAGGGGAGGGACAGAGAGAAAGAGACACAGAATCCAAAGCAGTCTCCAGGCTCTGAGCTGTCAGCACAGAGCCCGACGTGAGGCTCAAACCCACTCGCCATGAGATCATGACCTGCATTGAAGTTGGATGTTTAACCAACTGAGCCACCCAGGCACCCCAGGATTTAGATTATTTTAAAATACCTATATCTTTTATGTTTTTACACTGACAGTGCAGAGCCTGACATGGGGCTTGATCTCATGAATCATGAGATCATGACTTGAGCTGAAATCAAGAGTCAGACACTTAACTAACTGAGCCACCCAAGCTCCCTTTAACCCTGTCCTTTCTAATGATACTTCGATGTTGGTGAATTTTTACCTGTTTTGATATTATTTCTTTTTTCTAGTAACAAACTACATGTTCATATATGCTAGCTACTGATAAAAAGAATGATTTACATTATACCCAGACCAGACAGTGCATGAGAGGAAATGGTCATTTTCACTTGCACAGTTGCATTCAGATGGAGAAATCAAACTAGATTTGCATAAACATTTTCCTTTGAGAAGCCCAATTTAGGGAAAAAGACTCTTGTGTTGCCCAGCAATCAGGTACCTGACTTTTGATCCTTTCTCAAACTACCGTCTAAGGGACATGAAAAATTTTTTGGAGACTTGGCAGCAGTGGTAGAGTTTGAGTTTCTGACAAGTGCAGCTTATTCACTTATTGAGTATCGCCCTGACTACAGCTGACATAAATTGTATCCCATTTGTATTGGATTCATTTATCTTAAGTGAATAAATTCCTTCTTTCTTTTTTTGAGACCAAAAGGTTAGTCTACACTGTTTGGAGAGTTAATCACATAGGAGTTATGTCCTAGATTCATCACCTGGTCGAGAAGTGTGTTGTCCTCTGGGATTGTGTCCGTTAAGAGAGAATTTAAGCCCCCAAGTTAGTACCCAAGTTACTCCTCAGCAATTGTACCTACAATGTATGCTGAAGGTAGACTGTCCAAAAGTCCCAGTATTCCTGAGGAAGTTTGTTTTCACCTGTTCTCTGGAAGTAATTATTAACAGTGCTTCAATTCACTATCAGAAATGTCCTGGTTTAGGAAATAAACTATGTGGTCATTCCTATTCTAGGTGCCCATCTGGAGAGCAAAGAGCATTCTGTGCATGCCCAGCCTGAAGTCTCTTTATGTGGGTTTCTAAAGGTGTGTCCACATGTAATTAGCCTTTAAAAAATAAACTTCACTCATTTTTCGGGGGGGATGATGAAATTTGATATCAATGGCTAAATGTAACTCCCCCTATTCAGAACATGTAATAAGACTTAGAAATGTATACAATGTATATTCAAATGCTTCTGTAAATAGAGGGGGAGAGAGAGAGACCAAGAGAGTGCATGCAAATGTTGCAAGATGTTAACAATTAGTGGGTTCAGGTATTGAGTAGAGACATAATCACTATATTGGCCTTTTAATTTTTCTGTTGAATTGGAAGTCTTTAGAATAAAAAGGAGGTGAAGGTAGGCAAATTGGTCTGGGGACTCGAATGGCCCAGTAGGTACCAGGGCTTCCTTAATTGGTTGATAAATGAGACAGTTTACCTCTGGATCACATACAGGGATATGTGTATAACACTTGTGTGTATTGATAGTGGGGACCGCATTTCCTACCTCATATCGACCCCTCACAATTCTGATTGCAGAGTTGTTGATATGCATTCTGAAATGACAATAAAATTGATTTCTGATGAACAGTGTTTATGTCAAATTCAACAATACGTGTGTGACCGGTTCTGTTAACATAGCAATATTTGATTCTTTTTTTTTTATTTTCCCAAATTCTAACTCCCAATTTCCCTGATTTCTACAATCATTTCTTTCTTACCAAACACTACAATATAAAGCTACCACAACTAAACTGTAGTAGTAGGGTTTTTTTTTCTCCTCACACTGTGTCACAAGCTGTTATCCTTCTCATGGAAGAAGTAAATAAATGTGTTTTATTCAACCCAAAGAACTTAAATTAGTATGGAAGAGAGTTGAATGTGAGGAATTGAGGGGCTGGGTTTGAATATAAATTGAAATTTACCAACACTCTAAAAGGCATAATGTTGGCAGTCTTCCAAAATATTTGTTCATAGCAGGTTTGATATTAATGGATATATAAATTTATGTACACTTTACAGTTAGCATTTTATGAAGTGTTCCTTGAAGTAATTATCAGTTCAGCACCATACCCTAGCTAATAATATTTCACAACAATAATGCTTTGTGCTTGTGCCAAAGATCACAATGAGTAATCAAGCAATTTAGTATCCTACCACATCCTGGCTGCCTGGAAATACCTCCATGACCTGAGTATACAAATGGAGAAATGAAGATCCAAAGATGTAATGAAGGACATCCTCAAAAATCATTAAAATCCCAAGGATAAACTACCAATTTCTGATGACAGGTGTCTCTCCCTCTCAGCAAGTATAGAGTAAGATAAATTAGAAGCAGTCACTCATTATGCTAATTACAGTAATATATTTTATATCCAAATATTCTGATACATTAGAAATGGATATTGCTTTGGGGTGGCCGGGTGGCTCAGTCAGTTAAGTGTCTGACTTCAGCTCAGGTCATCATCTCACAGTTTGTGACTTTGAGCCCCGCGTGGGTCTCTGTGCTTACAGCTCAGAGCCTGGAGCCTGCTTCAGATTCTGTTTCCCCCTCTCTCTCTGCTCCTCCCCAGCGCATGCTTTGTCTTTCTCTCTCTTTCAAAAATAAATAAACCTTAAATTTTTTTTTTTAAAAAAAGAAATGGATATTATTTCACATCTCATATTTTAATCCATCTTTGAAGTAAAACCAGGTTTACCTTTGTACAGTGCAGTAGTTTATGGTAGCTCTGGGTCACAGCAATACAACGCCTGTAGCTGGAGAACCTCACTAAATTTAGGGTTTTCCAGTTAACTTATTCCAATGACTTTTAAGAGAGATCAAAGAAAGGACAGAAAGACTTCAGATATGTACTACATAAAAACTAAATATACCTATTATGTTTCTCTTTCTCCATTTCTATCTCTATTTCTGTTAGATATGCAGGGTGTTTTTGTTTTGTTTTGTTTTGTTTTTTTGCTTTGGTCCTTATTTTTTCTACCTTTGAAAACAAATTTGTGCGTGATGATTATGTGAATGAAATACTCACCTCTCTCTCTCTCTCTCTCTCTCTCTCTCTCTCTCTGTCTCTCTCTGTCTCTCTCTAGTGTGTGTGTGTGTTACAGATTTATGGTGGTATAATTGCCTTAAAATAAAGGGTACATATTTAAAGTATACAATTTGATAATTTTTAATATATGCATACACCTGTGAAATCAAGATAGCAAACATATTCATCACCTCCCCGTCTCCTTGTGACCTTTGGTAATCCCTTTCTCCTGCCCCTCCTTAATCCTCCACCCCCAGACAACAACTCATCTACTTTCTATCCCTATGGTTTCCATTTTCTAGAAATTTATATAAACAGAATTGTGTAGGATGGGACCTTTTCATTGTTTTGGGGTTTCTTTCACTTAACCTCACTATTTTGAGGTTCACCAATGTCTTTAGATATATCAATACTTCATTTACTTTATTTCTGAATAGTATTTTAGTATATAGATATACCACCTTTTGGTTATTCACCTGTTAATGGACATTTGGGATGATTTAGTTTGGGGCTATTACAAATAAAGCTATTAACCTAAAATCTTTCTAAAAACATATGTTTTTTATTTCTCTGCAGTAAATACTTAGAAGTGGTGTAGCTGAGTTATATGGTAGCTATATGTTTAACATATTAAGAAATCACAGAGGTTATACAAAGGGGTTATAGCATTTTATAAACCCACCAGCAATTTATAAGAGTTCTAGTTGATTCAGATCTTTGCAGCACTTGATATGGTCAGTCTTTGAATTAGATCTTTAACATGTGAAATAGTATCTAATTTTGATTTCAATTTCAATTTTCTTAATGAATAATGATGTTAAGTATAGCTTATGTGTTTATTTCTGTATCTTCTTTGATAAATGTTAAAATGTATTACTGCATTTTTCAGAGGATTGTCTGTTTTCTTCTTATACATATATTTTATATGGAGCAAGGTATAGATAAAAGTTCACATTTTTAGGGGTGCTTGGGTGGCTCAGTTGGTTAAGCGTCCAACTCTTGGTTTCAGCTCAGATCATGATCTCACAGTTTGTGGGTTTGAGCTCCTTGTCAGGCTCCATGCTGACAGCAAGGGGCCTGCTTGGGATTGTCTCTCTCTCTCTCTCTCTCTCTCTCTCTCTCTCTCTCTCTCTCTCTCTCCCTCCCTTTCCCCCTCTCAGCTAGTGTGTGTTCTTGAGCACTCTCTCTCTCTCTCTCTCTCAGAATAAATAAACTTAAAAAAAGTTTGTATTTTATGTATGGATATCCAGTTGATCCAGTAGCTTTTTTTAAAAACACTATCATGTCTCCACTGAATTGACTATTTTTTTCCCACTGATTTATTTTTTCCATCTTTCTAATAATTCACTGTCTTAAATTCTTAAAGTCAGGTAAATCCTCCAATTTTGTTCTTTTGTTTCATTTCAAAGTAATTTTGATTATTCTAGGAACCTTATATTTACATATGGATTTTAAAATCAAGTTGTAATTTTAAAAATAAAGCCTGGAACGCCCGGTTGTCTCAGTCGGTTGAACATCCCATTCTTGATTTTGGCTCAGGTCATGATCCCAGGATTGTGGGATCCAGCCCTGTGTCAGGCTCTGCACTGAGTGTGGAGCCTGCTTAAGATTCTCTTTCTCTTTCTCTCTCCGCCTCTGCCTCTCTCCCATGCTCGTGCACTCTCTCTCTAAATTAAAATTAAAAGAAATGTATTTAAAATAAAGCCTGCCAGGATTTTCATTGGGATTGCACTGAGTATATGGATCAGTTTAGTAAGAATTAACATATTAACAATAACAATTGAATTTTTCAATCCATGAATTTGATATATATCTCCATTTATTTGGATTTTTGTTAATTTATTTCAACAGTATATTATAGGTGTTAGTTTGTAAGTCTTTAACATATTTCAGGTTTTCTCCTAGATTTTTATATTTTTATGCTATTATAAATAGTTTTTAAAAATTTTAATTTCCAGTTGTTCATTGCTATCATATAAAAATAAAGTTGTTTTTGGTTACTGTTCTTTTATCCCACAATAATGACAAATTAATTTTTTAATGATAATGGTATTTTTGTCTTGATTCTGTAGGATTTCTATAGAGACAATGATGTCAACAGCAAATAAAGGCAATGTTATTTCTTCCTTTTAAATATGGATGTCTTGGGGCGCCTGGGTGGCTCAGTCGGTTGGGTGTCCGACTTTGGCTCAGGTCATGATCTCACAGTCCGTGAGTTTGAGCCCCGCGTCAGGCTCTGTGCTGACAACTCAGAGCCTGGAGCCTGTTTCAGATTCTGTGTCTCCCTCTCTCTCTGACCCTCCCCCATTCATGCTCTGTCTCTCTCTGTCTCAAAAATAAATAAACGTTAAAAAAATTAAAAAAAAATAAATATGGATGTCTTTTATTTCTTTTTGTTAGTTTTATTACTCTTGCTAGAAACTTGAGGATAATTATAAATAGAAGTAGTGAGAACAGGTATCCTGGTCTTATTATTTTTTTTTATGAAATTTATTGTCAAATTGGTTTCCATACAACACCCAGTGCTCATCCCAACAGTTGCCCTCCTCAATGCCCATCACTCACCCACCCTTCCCTCGCACACCCCAACAATACTCAGTTTATTCTCAGTTTTTAAGAGTTTCTTATGGTTTGTCTCCCTCCCTCTCTAACAATTTTTTTTTTCCTTCTCCTCCCCCATGGTCTTCTGTTAAGTTTCTCAGGATCCACATAAGAGTGAAAACATATGGTATCTATCTTTCTCTATATGACTTATTTCACTTAGCATAACACTCTCCAGTTCCATCCACGTTGCTACAAAAGGCCATATTTCATTCTTTCTCACTGCCAAGTAGTATTCCATTGTGTATATAAACCACAATTTCTTTATCCATTCATCGGTTGATGGACATTTAGGCTCTTGATCTCAAGTGGAGAATTGTCCTCTACCAATAATGTTAACTGTAGGTTTTTGTTTTTTTTTAAAGTCTGCTTAATCAGGTTGGGGGGTTCCATTCTTTCCCTACTTGTTTGAAAGTTTTTATCATAAATAGGTGTTTGTGTTAGCTGGTGTGTGTATGTCTATTAAGATGATCATGTTTAATGTAGACTAATGTTTATCAACTTTGTTGATTTTGTTAAAAAGATTAAGTTATTGGTTTTGTTTATTTCTTCTTTTGATTTTACTGTTTTTCATTCTAATCTATAATTTCCTTATATCCTCTTCAGTTCGCTTTGATTTTAATTTGATTTTAATTTTTCAGTTTCTCAAGGTGGAAATTTAAGCTGTTGCTTTGAGACTTTTCTTCTTTTCTGATGTAGGAACGTAAACCTATAAATTTCCTCTAAGCACTGCTATAGGTGCATCTTGTAAATTTAGACATGTTGTGTTTTTGTTTTCAATCTAATTAGTTTTACAATTTATTCTTTGACCTATTGGTTATTTAAGAGGGTGTTGATTAATTTCCATGTATTTCTGAGTTTCTTAATATTCTTCCTGTTACTGATTTCCAATCTGGTTTAATTGTAGTTGAAGAATACACTTTGTATGATTTTAGTCCTTTATTGAAGTTTTTTAATGGCATAAAATATAGTCTATCCTGGAGACTTGAGAATATGTGTATTCTGTTGTTGTTAGGTATACTGTTCTATAAATGCCTGTTAAGTCTTGATTTTATAGTGTTGTTCTTTATCCTTGTTTATCTTCTGTCTAGTTGTTCAATTCATTTTTGGGAGTGGATTATTTAAGTTTAAAACTTATTTTTGAATGATCTAATTCCACTTTCTTTTTTTATGTTCTTTTTAAAAAAATTTACATCCAACTTAGTTAGCATATAGTGCAAAAATGATTTCAGAACTGGATTTCAGTGATTCATCCCCTATATATAACAACCAGTGCTCATCCTAACAATTGTCTTCCTTAATGTCCCTTACCCATTTAGCCCATCCCCCCTCCTACAACCCCTCCAGCAACCATCAGTTTGTTCATTATATCTAAGAGTCTCTTATGTTTTGTCCCCCTCCATGTTTTTATATTATTTTTCCTTCCCTTCCTTTATGTTTATATATTTTGTACCTTAAATTCCTCATATGAGTGGAGTTATATGTTATTTGTCTTTCTCTGACTGACTAATTTCGCTTAGCATAACACCCTCTAGTTCCATCCACATAGTTGCAAATGGCAAGATTTCATTCCGTTGTATATATACACTGCATCTTCTTTATCCATTCATCTGTCAATGGACATTGGGCTCTTTCCATACTTTGGCTATTGTTGATAGTGCTGCTATAAACATTGGGGTGGATCTGCCCCTTTGAAATAGCCCACCTGTATCCCTTGGATACATACCTAGTAGTGCAATTGCTGGGTCATAGGGTAGTTCTATTTTTAATTTTTTGAGGAACCTCCATACTGTTTTCCAGAGTGGCTGCACCAGTTTGCATTCCCACCTGCAGTGCAAAAGAGATCCTCTTTTTCCACATCCTCACCAATATCTGTTGTTGCCTGAGTTGTTAATATTAACCATTCTGACTGGTGTGAGGTGGTATCTCATTGTGGTTTTAAGTTGTATTTTGCTGATGATGAGTGATGTTGCCCATCTTTTTATGTGTCAGTTACCCATATGGATGTCTTCTTTGGAGAAGTGTCTATTCATGTCTTTTGCCCATTTCTTCACTGGATTATTTTTTTTTGGATGTTGAGTTTGGTAAATTGTTTACAGATTTTGGATACTAATCCTTTATCTGATATGTCATTTGTGAATATCTTCTCCCGTTCTGTCAGTTGCCATTTAGTTTTGCTGATTGTTTCCTTTGCTGTGCAGAAGATTTTTATTTCATGAGGTCCCAATAATTCATTTTTGTTTTTGTTTCCCTTGCCCCCAGAGACATGTTGAGTAAGAAATGGCTGCGGCCGAGGTCAAAGAGGTTGTTGTCTGCTTACTCCTCTAGAATTTTGATGGCTTCCTGTCTTCCATTTAGGTCTTTCATCCATTTTGAATTTATTTTTGTGTATGGTGTAAGAAAGTGGTCCAGGTTCATTTTTCTGCATGTTGCTGTCCAGTTTTCCCACCACCATGTGCTGAAGAGACTGTCTTTATTCCATTGGATATTCTTTCCTGCTTCGTCAAAGATTAGTTGGTCATACGTTTGTGGGTCGATTTCTAGATTCTCTATTCTGTTCCATTGATCTGAGTGTCTGTTTTTGTACCAGTACCATACTGTCTTGATGATTACAGCTTTGTAATACATCTTGAAGTCTGGGACTGTGATGCCTCTAGGATTGCTTTGGCTATTTGGGGTCTTTTCTGGTTCCATACAAATTTTAGGATTGTTTGTTCTATCTCTGTGAAGAATGCTGGTGTTATTTTGATAGGGATTGCATTGAATATGTAGATTGCTTTGAGTAGTATTGACATTTTAACAATATTTGTTCTTCTAGTCCAGGAGCATGGAATATTTTTCCATATTTTTGTGTCTTCTTTGACTTCTTTCATAAGCTTTCTATACTTTTCAGTGTATAGATTTCTTACCTCTTTGGTTAGGTTTATTCCTAGGTATTTTACAGTTTTTGGTGCAATTGTAAATGGGATCAATTCCTTGATTTCTCTTTCTGTTGCTTCATTGTTGGGGTATAGGAATGCAACCGATTTCTGTGTATTGATTTTATATTCTGCAACTTTGCTGAATTCATAGATCAGTTCTAGAAGTTTTTTGGTGGAATCTTTTTGGTTTTTAATATAGAGTATCGTGTCATCTGTGAAGAGTGAAAGTTTGGCTTCCTCCTTGCTGATTTCAATGACTTTTATTCCTTTGTGTTGTGTGACTGCTGATGCTAAGACTTCCAACACTATGTTGAATATCAATGGTGAGAGTGGACATCTCTGTTGTATTCCTGACCTTAGGGGGAAAGCTCTCAGTGTCTCCCCATTGAGGATGATATTAGTGGTGGGTCTTTCATGTATGGCTTTTATGATCCTGAGGTATGATTCTTCTATCCCTACATTCTTGAGGGTTTTTATCAAGAAAAGATACTGTATTTTGCCAAATGCTTTCTCTGCATCTATTGAGAGGACCATGTGGTTCTTGTCCTTTCTTTTATTGATGTGATGTATCACATTGATTGTTTTGAGTATATTGAACCAGCCCTGCATCCCAGGTATACATCCCACTTGGTCATGGTGAATAATTCTTTTAATGTATTGTTGGATCTGATTGACTAGTATCTTGCTCAGGATTTTTGCATCCATGTTCATCAAGGAAATTGGTTTATAGTTCTTTTTAGTGGGGTCTCTGTCTGGTTTTGGAATCAAGATAATGCTGGCTTCTAGAATGGGTTTGGAAGTTTTCCTTCCATTTCTATTTTTTGTAACAATTTCAAAAGAATAGGTGTTAACTCTTTAAATGTTTGGTAGAATTTCCCTGGAAAGCCATCTGGCCCTGGACTCATGTTTTTGGGAGATTTTAGTTAATAATTCGATTTCTTTACTGGTTATTGGTCTGTTCAACTTTTCTATTCTTTCTTCTTTCAGTTTTGGTACTTATATATTTCTAGGAATTTGCCCATTTCTTCCAAGTTGCCCATTTTATTGGCATATAATTGCTCATAATCTCTTATTATTGTTTGTATTTCTGCTGTGTTGATTGTGATCTCTCCCCTTCATTCTTGATTTTATTTATTTGGGTTGTTTCCTTTTTCTTTTTGATCAAACTGGCTCAGGTTTATCAATTTTGTTAATTCTTTCAAAGAACCAGTCCTGGTTTCATTGATCTGTTCTACTGTTTTTTTGGTTTCAATAGCATTAATTTCTGCTCTAATCTTTATTATTTCCTGTGTTCTGCTGGTTTTGGGTTTATTTGCTGTTCTTTTTCCACATCTTTAAGGTGTAATGTTAGGTTGTGTATCTGAGACCTTTCTTTCTTCTTTAGGAAGGCCTGGATTGCTGTATACTTCCCTCTTATGACCATCTTTGCTGCATCCCAGAGGTTTTGGGGTGTGGTGTTATCATTTTCATTGGCTTACATGTACTTTTTATTTTCCTCTTTAACTTTTTGGTTAGCTCATTCATTCTTTAGGAGGATGTTCTTAAGTCTCCAAGTATTTGTTATCTTTCCAAATTTTTTTTTTCGTGGTTGATTTTGAGTTTGTTAGCATTGTGGTCTGAAAATATGCAAGGTATAATCTTGATCTTTTTGTACTTGTTGAGGGCTGATTTATGTCCCAGTATGTGGTCTATTCTGGAGAACGTTCCATGTGCACTGGAGAAGAATGTATATTCTGCTGCTTTAGGATAAAATGTTCTGAATATATCTGTTAAGCCCATCTGGTCCAGTGTGTCATTCAAAGCCATTGTTTCCTTGTTGATTTTTTGATTGGATGAACTGTCCATTGCTGGGAGTGGGATATTGAAGTCTCAGAGTGAGTACTGAAAGATATGAATTTATTGATATTATGTTGCCTGTAGAGCTGGAGTTTCTGGTGGTGTTCTCTGGTTCTTTCTCATCTTTGTTGCTTTTGGTCTTTTTGTTTTGTTTTGTTTTTCATCTTTTCTCCCCTCAGAGAGTTTCCCTTAAAATTTCCTGCAGGGATGGTTTAGTGGACATGAACTCCTTTAGTTTTTGTTTGTCTGGGAAACCTTTTATCTCTTCTTCTATTTTGAATGACAGTCTTCCTGGATAAAGAATTCCTGGCTGCATATTTTTCCAATTCAGCACAGTGAATATTTCCTGTCACTCCTTTCTGGACTACCTCGTTTCTATGGATAGGTCTCCTGCAAACCTGATCTGTCTTCCCTTGTAGGTTAAGGACTATTTTTTCCTTGCTGCTTTCATGATTCTTTCCTTGCCTGAGTATTTTGTGAGTTTGACTATGATATGCCTTGTTAATGGTCAGTTTTTGTTGAATCTAATGGGGGTCCTCTGTGCTTCCTGGATTTTGATGTCTGTGTCTTCCCCCAGGTTAGGAAAGTTTTGCACTGTGATTTCCCCACATAACAATTCTACCCCTTTTTCTCTCTCTTCATCTTCTGGGACTCCTATGATTCTGATGTTATTCCTTTTTAATGAGTCACTGAGTTCTCTAATTCTTATATCGTGTTATTTTGCCTTAGTCTCCCTCTTTTTTTCTGCTTCATTATTTTCCATGTCTGTCCTCTATATCGCCGACTTGCTGCTCTGCTTCATCCATCCTTGCTGCTGTGACATACATTTGAGATTGCAGCTCAATTATAGCATTTTTAATTTCATCCTGACTAGCTTTTACTTCTTGTATCTCCACAGAAAGGGATTCTAATCTATTTTCAACCCCAGCTAGTGTTCTTATTATCGTGATTCTAAATTCTGGTTCAGACATCTTGCTTGTATAAGTGTCAAGTCCCTGGCTGTCCTTTTTTCCCCTTCTTTTTATTGGGGTAAATTCCTTTGTTTCATCATTTTGAAGGAAGAAAAGGAATTAATACAGTAAAAAAAAAATTAAAAAACAACACAAACAAATCAAATAAATGATGCTAGATCCTAGGTGTGTTTTGGTTTGGTTGTTGAAAGAAGCTTGATAGAAAAGGGGAAGAAAAGAAAAGAAAAAAAAAAGGGAAAAAAGGAAAATGTTTGAAAATTTGAAAAAATGAATACAATAAAATATAATAAAATGAGTTGATGAAAGTAAAATAGAATTGAAAAAATTTACAAAAAACTGAAAAATATAGTAGAAAAACATTAAAGAAAAATATTTTTATATAAAAACATAAGAAAAATAATTTTTTTCTTTCTGTATTCAAGAATAAGAAAAGAAAAAGGAAAAAATAAATATATGGACTAGCAAACAGAATGAAATACGATTGAAATTACATCAAGGTTCCCCTAGAAATCAAAATATGAAGCACTTTATAATCTGTAAACTAAGCAGGTGTAGAGACTCGTGGTGTTCCTCAAGAGCGCAGTTGGCTTGTTTGGGTGCAGTTTAGTGTAATGGCTCCATTCTCCACTAGATGGCGCTGCTTAGCTTACTGGGGTGGATTGTTGTGGCACTTGTAGGTGTGTATGTGTATGCATTGGAGGTGTGAAAATGGCATCACCCAGCTACCCAGTATCTAGTTTCATAACTCTGTGTTCTTCCTGACTGGCAATCAGGCACCCCTCCTTTGTCTCTGGCTTCTGTCCACTCCCTGCTTCTACACTGTCTGTAACCAAGCTGCCAGCTGCCACCTCCCTCCTGAGTTTTATCTCAGATGAGTCTGTGTTTCCCAACCCCTCACTTCTGAGGGAATCCAGCCTTGACCTGCTTAGACCCTCTGGGGGAGGGTTTCCCTGAGCAGTGGCTGGGTGCTGGCCTACCCCCAGGAACATTCGCATGAATACTGCTGCCAATGTCCTGCATACTGCAGCTGGGTGCCAGTCTGCCCCAGAAAAAGTGTCTGTGATTGTGTAACCAGTGTTTCAGGGACTACAGCAAATCACAACACACATCTGGTACCAGGCTTCACCCCCAATGTCCTTGTTCCAATACCAGTGAATGTGGCTGATCTCTGGGGTCTGCTGGGACCCTTGCCTGTGGGGAGGTTGCATAGCCTCTACCCAATGTCCTCCCAGTAGGGAAACCACATCTCCCTGTGTGGCCAGAGGACTCTTCAGACCTTGCACTCTGCTCCTGGGGATTTGCCCTTCCCACCAGAGCACCACCAGGTATAGACCTGCAGAGTTTCAGACTCTGTGCTCTCCATGTTTATAGAGTCTTAACGGAATTTAAACCCTCTCCTTTCTCCTTTCTCCTTTTTTTGTTCATTCCCCTGTAACTGTTTCTGCTCTTCCCTTTTCTCTCCAGCTGTTTCTGGGGAGGGAGTGCTATTCCCATACTCTCCCTGTCTCTGTCCCCTTCCAAAAGCAAAAATAGCTCCCTTTCCTCCATGACTTCTTTCTCCCTCAGTTCACCTCTCCATGCTGCATACCTGCTGAGTTCTGTGGTTCAAATTGTGCAAATTGTTGTGTTAATCCTCAAATCAGTTTTCTAGGTGTGCAAGATGGTTTGGTGTTGATCTGGCTGCATTTCGGAGACGAGATGCAAGAAAACTTCCATCTGTTCTGCCATCTTGGCCCCCTCACTAATTCCACTTTCAGTTCTACAAAATTTTGCTTCATGTGTTTTGGGGCACTAGGGTTAAGTGTATAAATATTTATAACTGTTATATCTTACTGATGAATTGATACTTTTTTATTATTATGAAATACATATTTTCTTTTCTAGAAATATTTCTTGTATTCAAGTCTATTTGTGTAGTATTGATATGGCTATAGGTGCCATAGAGTTACTGATTTCATGTTTTACCTTTTTTATATGTTTTTACTTTTTTTTTATTTGTGGTTTTTAATGTAAGATGTGTCTCTTATAGACAGCATATAGTTAGGTCTGTTTTTGTTCAATCTGACAATCTGCCTTTTGTTTATTGGATTTAGTACATTTAAATTTCATGTAACTATTGTTGTAGTTGGATTTATACCTGCCATCTTACTTTTTAAGTTTCATTTTTATCATTTTTTTCTAATGTTCAACTGTTTTTCTTTTACTACTATCTTTTGTGTTAAATAAATATTTTTTATACTTTACCATTTACTCTCTCTCTTGATTGTATTATTATTTCAAATTATTGTCCTAGTGGTTGCTTTAAGGATTACAATATGTATCTCAACGGATCATAATCTACTTTAGAATAATACAAATGTGATTCCAGTGAAATAAAGTATCTTTGCTTCATTATAGATCCTTTTCTTCCCCTTTGTGTTAGTATTGTCATATATCTATATGTCATAGATATTGATGTATAGATATATCTATATCTAATTCCAACAATATGGTGTTATGTTTTTATACAAAAATATATTTTTAAAAAACAAGAGTGTTTTATTTTGATAGACTTTTGATTAAAATATATATGTATAGATTTTTATATTTATACATGTGTTTATTTTTTCTGGCTGTCTGCACTTCTTCCCCAGATGAGAGATACTGTCTAGTGTTACTTTCTTTCAGGCTAAAGGGTTTCCTTTAGTGTTTCTTACAAGCAGGCCTATTAGCAATGAATTCTCTGAGTCTTCGTTTATCTGAGAATGTATTTATTTCACCTTCTTTTTGAATAGTTTTGCTGAATATAGAATCTTAGTTGACATTTTATTTAAACATTTTTAATTTGTCATTATAGTACCTCCTGGCCTCCATTATTTCTGGCATAAATTCATCCGTTAATTATATTGTATAATCGTACATGATGTGTTGTTGTTTTTTCTTGTGCTTTCAAAATTTTCTCTTTGTCCTCAATTTCAACAGTGTAACTATGATGTGTCTAATTCTCTTTGAGTTATCTTACTTGGGGTTCACTTAGGTTTTTAGATGTGTAGAAACCTCCTCTGTAAGTGATAGCAAAACTTGTTGTTTTCTTTGCCAATCTCTCCCTGGCTGAATTGCCATTCATTCTAGTTGGATTGAGAGAACTAAGGGATTGGGAGTTTTATAAGCATCCCTTGTCAAAGATGTCACAAACTTGGGGGCACCTGGGTGGCTCAGCTGGTTGAGCGTCTGACTTTGGCTCAGGTCATGATCTCACAGCTCATGAGTTTGAGCCCCGTGTCCAGCTCTGTACTGACAGCTCAGAGCCTGGAGCCTGATTCAGATTCTGTGTCTCCCTCTCTCTCTGCCCCTAACCCACTCTCATTCTGTCTCTGTCTCTCTCAAAAATAAATTTAAAAAAACATTAAAAAATTAAAGATGTCACAAACTTGTACTGTTTTTGCATCATAGCCTAGAGACTCTATTCAGGCAATAAGTTGGAAAAGTCATTCGGCACATCTTGATTGTTTTTATTCACTCAAGGATCTATGTCCTTCATTGCCTGATGTTCTGTATCTTCAGAATCATTGATTCCTACATTACATGAAGTTTTTTTAGTTGTTTCAGGCAGGAAGATAAATCTGGTGTCTGTTACTCAATCTCAGCTGGAACAGTTTTACTTTTTTTTTTTTTTTGCTGTTTGTGTTTTTTAATTAATCATTATTTTATAAAGTAGCTTTAGGTTTATAGCAAAATTAAGTGTACAGTAAAGACAATTCCCATGTATCTGTAGTTCCCACCTATGCACAATCTCCCTGAGTATCAACGTCCTGTAACACAGCAATACATTTCTTACATTGATGATAAATCTACATTGTCACACCATTACCCCAGAGTCTACAGTTTACATCAGGGTTTATCCCTGGTGTTGTATTTTCTATTCATTTTGATAAGTGTTTGATGACATATATCTGCCATTATAGTATCATATGGAGTTATTTCACTTCCCTAAAGTCTTCTGTGCTCTGCCTATTTATCCCTCCATTCTCCCTAACCCAAGCAACTACTGTTTTGCTCTTTCCATAGTTTTGCCCTTTCTAGAATGACATAGAGTTGGAATCATACAGTATGTAGCCTTTTCACGTTGGTTTCTTTCACTTAGTAATATGCATTTACATTTCCTTCATGTCTTTTACGCCTTGAGATGCTCATTTCTTTTTAGTGCTCAATAATATTCCATTGTTTGGATGTACCAGAGTTAATCTATTCCCCTAGTCAAAGATACCTTGGTTGATTCGAAGTTTTGGTAGTTATAAATCTGCTACAAACATCAATGTGCAGGTGTTTTGTGGACTTAAGTTTTTAACTTCTTTGGTTAAATACTAAGGAGCACAATTGCTTGATCCTATGGTAAAAGCATGTTTAATTTTGTAAGAAAATACCAAACTGTTTTCCAAAGAGGATATATCATTTTGCATTTCCACCAGAGTTCCTGTTGTTTCACATCCTCACCAGCATTTAGTGTTGTCAGTATTTTGGATTTTAGCCATTATAGAGGCATATAATGGTATCTCATTGCTATTTTAATTTGTAATTTTGTAATGACATATTATGTTGAACATTTTTTCATATGTTTGGTTGCCTTCTGTAAATCTTCTTTGATGAGATGTTTGTACATGGCTTTTGGCCATTTTTTAATCAGGTTTGTTGGGAAAAAGTATGGAATTTTTGTTATTCTCAGGAGCTATATGTGTTACCCTTTTTCATTAACATTCATCACCCATTCCAACAGGAATTATTCTCTTCTGGGATGAAATAATTTACTTATCTGTTTTAGTGCATACTGGACCAAAGATGCAATACTGTGAAATTGAGGCAAATGAATCTATAATTAATTAACAAATTTTTTATGATCTTAAGACTAATTTCCAATTCTGAAGGGATTAATCTGTGTATTCACTCAACAATAAATTATTAAGAACCTGATATATATGATGTTTTGTGATAGATGGTTTGGATTATCTTTCCTAACCACACACACCCAAGTACAGTATCTGTCACTAAGTACATAAAAAATTAAATCTGATTATTTCATTAAAAATTAAAAATGACATCGTGGTTGGGGATGAGTATGTAAAATTATACTTTTTATAAAATAATAGCGTATATCATTGGCATTCTGGGAATATACATATTTGACCTGCTTATTGTTTATTTTGCTACTTATTAAGAATTTTTATAACAAAATATAAACCTGGCATTATGTAACACTTTTATTTTAAGTACAGGTCAGTCAGAATTAATTCTGGCAAGCTTTTTTTTTTTTTTTTTTTTTTTATTTTTTTATTTTTGGGACAGAGAGAGACAGAGCATGAACGGGGGAGGGGCAGAGAGAGAGGGAGACACAGAATAGGAAACAGGCTCCAGGCTCCGAGCCATCAGCCCAGAGCCTGACGCGGGGCTCAAACTCACGGACCGCGAGATCGTGACCTGGCTGAAGTCGGACGCTTAACCGACTGCGCCACCCAGGCGCCCCTCTGGCAAGCTTTAATAACAGAATATTTTAAAATCAATTTGATTAGATGGTTTTCTAACGTACACTGACTGAATGTCTTCCATTCCTAAGTCACCATTTGAAACTTATATCTGCAGTTTGATTTCCTCATTCCAAGTTTTTGCTGGGCATATCCACTTTTCCACATTCATCCCATTTAAAAGCAAGCATGTTGCCTTAGCAAGCATGTGCCTCTAGTTTGTTATTTTTAATGGCCCTGGCATAACTCAATCACTCCGTATTAAACCTCAGATTCATTATGGACATATACTTACTTTCCATGTCCCAACTCAGAGATTCTAAGGTTATTTCTCTTTATTACTGGAGTGTCAGTTTTAAGTGATAGAAGCTGTGAAGGGGGAAATGTAGGATTCTGGGGAGGAATCTTACAGCCTCCATATATTGGCACATTCCCAACTAAATGTTCTTGAGGAAACAAAGATTATTGTAGGCTCTACAACAGCACATTATAGAAATATAATGTGAGTTATAAATATAAGCTACCTGTATAATTTTAAATTTTCTAGTAGCCATATTAAGAAGCAAATAAAAAAAATAATTATATATATATTTATTTAACCAAATATATCAAAAATATTATTTCTATATGTAGTCAGTATGTAATTAATGAGATGCTTTAAATTATTTTCTTCAAAATAAGTCTTTGAAATATGGCAAATTTTTTATTTATACTTATAGCATATCTTAGTTTTCACTAATCACATTTCTCTTTTTTTTCCTCCCAGGACAAAGGACTATTTTATTTCCAATATTATTGCTTATTATGATGTAGATCTTAGAAGCATAAAGTGGGATGAGATATTATAATAACCAAAGCAAAAAGTATATCTCAAAATAATGGCTATTAATGAATAATATACTCCTTCTGAGAGTTATTAAACTTAAGTGTGAAATAGTCATATATCTATACATATATTTATTAATTATATTATACATGTATATTAATATTTTGAGTATACTTGACACATAATGTTACAGTATTTTCAGGTGTACGACATAGTGATTCAACATTTCTATACATTATGGTATGCTTACCACAGGTATGGCTGCCACCTGTCACCATAAAACACTATTATAATATCAGTGACTATATTCTCATGAATATAGTGGGTCATATTCCCATAACTTATTCATTCCATAACTGTAAGCCTGTATCTCTCATTTCCCTTCCCCCATTTTGCCCGTCCCTCACTTCCCTAGCCTCTGGCAGCAATCAGTTTGTTCTTGATATTTATAGGTCTGGGTCCGCTTTTTGTTTGTTTGATTATTCATTTGTTCTGTTTTTTAGATTCCATGTGAGTAAAACCATATGGTATTTTTTCTCAGTCTGACCTATTTTGCTCAACATAATTCCCACTGGGTCCATCCATGTTGTTACAAATGGCAAGATCTCATTCTTTTTTGTGGCTGCATAATATTCCATTACGCATGCATACACACACACACACACACACACACACACACACACCCCACATCTTCTTTATACATTCATCTATCAGTGGACATTTAGTTTGCTTCCATATCTTGGCTATTGTAAATAATGGTGCAATAAACATAGGTGTGCATATATCTTTTCAAATAATATTTTCATTTTTCTGGGTAAATATGCCAGTAGTGGAATTATTGGATCATATGGTATTTCTATTTTTAATTTTTGGAGGAAACTCCATTATGTTTTCTACAATGGCTGTACCAATTTACATTCCCACCAACAATGCATTAGGGTTCTTTTTTCTCCACATCCTCACCCAATACTTTTATTTCTTCTTTTTGATACTGTTCCCTCTGACAGGTGTTAAGGTGATATCTCATTGTGGTTTTGATTTGCATTTCCCTTATCATAAGTGATGTTGAGCATCTTTTCATGGGTCCGTTGGCCATCTGTATGTCTTCTCTAGAAAAATGTCGATTCAGGTCTACTGCCTGTTTTTTAATTTGACTTTTTTGGTGTTGACTTTTATAAGTTTGTTACATGTTTTGGATTTTAACCTCTCATCAGATATATCATTTGCAAATATCCTCTCCTACTCATAGGTTGCCTTTCTATTTTGTTGATGGTTTCCTTTGCAGTGTTAAAGCTTTTTATTTTGTTGTAGTCCCAATTGTTTGTTTGCTTTTGTTTCCTTGCCTTAGGAGATATATCTAGAAAAATGTTGCTATGCTCAATGTCAGAGAAAGTGCTGCCTTTGTCCACTAGTCACATTTCAAGTGTCAAACGTGGTTACATCTGACTAGTGGCTACCATATAGAATAGGCGCATTCCTGGAGAGTGTCTTACCATCCTGAAAACAGTAGTCTAAACCTGCAGGTTTTTGAGAGTAGGGTCTGGAAACCGAGCATTAGAAAATGTGAAGATAATGTGTCATTCTGGAGTTACAGTTAGATTCAGTGCCAGAGGAGGTGGAATCAGTCCATGTCCATGGAGCAAGTAAGACCTGAGTTATCAAGCCAAAGTGTAAAATCTCTATTTATTTCCTTTAGAGACACCTCCCAATTCTTTCAGAATATTGCATCATGCTTTTCACTCTGTTGTTTAGAATCCTTTGACTATCTTTGCGTGTGTGTGTGTGTGTGTGCGTGCACACGCATGTGTACATGTGAGAGAGCATGTGAGTGAGCAAGAACACAAGAGTCAGCATGTGTGTAGGCAAATGTATGTCAGTATTTTTAAGGAAAAAATATGATCTAGATTACCTAAATTCTCTAGTTTGATTTTGTCACTTGGCCATACATTTTATACATCTTTTCATATTACTACATGGAAATCTGTAATATTTTTAATGGTAGCATTAAATGATGTATCTTTTCTGCCATTTACTTAAACAATATCCTGTCAGTAGGTATTTAACTTATTTTGAGGTTCCCACAACTAAATGAATTGTGGCTATATACATTCTTGTGTACATTTGTGAATACTTCATGCAGAATAGATCCTTAAAATGTAAGTTGTTGAATCGACTAGGGTACCTAAGTTTTTGTTACACACTGACAAATTGCCTTCCAAAAATAGTTAAATAAGTTTATAGCTCACCCACATGGCAGAATGTGTCCTTTCTCTATACTCAACTTGTTCCATAGGTTATAAGCCTCCAAATCATTTTGCCAATAGTGGGCAAAGTAGTATTATGTTGTGATTTAATTTTAATTTTTAGATTTTTTGTACTGTTTCTTAGAATGAACAAGTCTTTATATTTTATTGGAAATTCATGCTCTTTTACAAAAATGTTGCAGTTTTATATTTGATTGCTTTTTAGTTTTTTTTCAAAAGTATTTCATGGATGTTAATACCTTAACTTATAAATGTTACAAACTTTTTATCCTGGATTGTCATTTGTCTTTTTTTATTGCTTATATTTTACAGTGAGATGTTTAAAATTTCACACATTCATTTATATCAATCCTTTTTTTTTCTCATAGCCTCAGGATTTTGAAACTTAATTGGAAAGGTCCTTCCCACCCTGAGATTCAAAATAAATGTTTTCTAATATTTTGTCTAACACAAAATATTTAATAGATTTTCATATTTTGATTTTTATTCTATTGACGACTGTTTTTAAATATGATGTAGGAGCTTAACTTTTTTTTCTAATGTACACCCAATTTTCTGACACCATTTATTAATGTTATTCTTTTAATTATCTATGATATAATCTTAGACATGCAATATTTTGATTCCTCTGTGAATTTTATATATTTCCTAGATGCTACTTTTTTCCATGGTCTCCACAGCTCACACTTAAATTGTGCTTTGCTCATCGAAAATAATAAATATTTTCTCACAGACGGAATAACTGGGCTGATTAAATTCTGAATATTAATAATAGTAATGCCTCACATTTACATAGCCCTTTGTCATACACAAAGCATTTACATATATATATTTAATTCTCATAACACCCTGTGAGTTAAATGGGGCAGGTATTATATTCTCCACTTTACAAATGAGGAAACCAAGGCTGAGGAAATGAAGTGATTTGTTCAAGGTCACATTGCCACTGTGGGATGAGTAATGATCCAGAAACAATTCCTATCCAATGCTTTCATTCCCTTTCCCAGTCAAACTTGCTCAGAGATTATTCATATTTAGTCATTTGGTTTTTTCAATAACCATTAATTGAGGACTGGAGCAGAGACTCTTAGTTCCCTACCCAGCATTCATCTTTCCCCTCATTTCTAAAAGAATGTTCATTATGTTCAGGTATCTACCTTTTTCAGGACATAGCTCAGAGGAAGAGTGGATCCTGATAGGATTATCCATCATGATAATCCCATTACTCTTCCAGGTAACTGGTTTGGAACCGGTATATAATTATTTGGGGTCAATGAGTTGTATGGGAAAGTGTGCTTGGGTTAAGGGGTTTCTGAGTCCTTTTCTTTACTCCCAAGAAAGAGACACAAGATATGACAGTTCCTCATCTCTCTCTCCAGCGCAGATCACTAGTGAGTGCAACAGCTGGAGCTGCTAGGTCCAACCTGCTGCTGGGCTAGAGAGGAACGCACCGCAGAACAGAGCAGAGCAAGAGAACAGTGAGAGAGGTGCTGGATCCTTTTCCACCTCCGAAATCCCTGTGATGCAAAATCAATGTCCTAATAGTAATGTCAGTCTTGACCAGGGCTTTCTGTGAATTGTAGATGAAAGCATCCTAACCAATACAAAGACTCAATGAGCATGCAGAACAGAGACACCCGTGATACAGAGATCACCAATACAGTATGTTTTTGAAGAGCCTACTTTTCGTATTGAGCTGCTGAACACCCTCTTTACAGTTTCTACAGCTACCACCCGAATTGAGGCCTCTGGAACATGAGGATATGCCAGGCTCTTTGTATCTTTAATGAGGGTCTGTACATTATTCAAATTAAAACCACTACCTTGTAATATGTATTTTCTTGAAGAAATTTATATTTAACAAAAATCAAAGTCTTTTTTCTTTAAGGATGGAAATATACTATCTGCTAGTAGTCAGAAGAGATATTTCCATCCTTGAGACCCACTGTGTTATAAAAGATGGAAGTGTCAGAGAGGCTCAAATGGAAATCATTGCTCCCACTTACCAGCTATGTGATCCTGGGCCAGCTCTACATTGTCTCTTGACCTCGATTTTCTTGACTTAAAAACAAACACAGTAACAGCAGCATGCAAGAGTTGCCATGGGATTGGATAAGATATATCTTATCTGATATATATATATATATATATATATATATATATATATATATATATATATATATATATATATCAGTGTCTGACAGATCCTGACCCCCGAACAACACCTAGAAAATGACCTAGAAAATGGAATTTCTCTTTATTTCAACCTTTTCTTAAAATTTTACCTGGTAGGCTAGTGGTCTGCTGGGCAGTTGGCCTCCACTTTCTCCATGATTGTCATCAGAGAACGCTTTTTTGAGGTCCCTCAGAGAATGGATCAATGCCTGTAGTTACAAATATTTCCTGGAGTGGAAACTTGAAACAGACACCCAGACCCTGGAGACCACATATTTTCGGAGTGCACCGCTTGGTTGCCTATTGCCCCACTAATTGCTTGGTCCTGCTCCAAGGATTGGAAGGTTCTTTGCTCAATCAATGCTCTTTCCCAGGTAAGGCATGCCTGGTGTTCTCACTGCTGTTGCACATCACCTGCCTAATGTCCTCTTGCCCCTTAGAACTGCCTCCTATTATTACCCTCCTGCTTACCCTTTCCCCTGATAATTGTCGGCAGATGCCCTCCATCTGCCCTCTCCCCCTGGCTAATTGCCTTCTGTTTTTCCCTCCCCATTGGTCACATGCCTGGTCTGCCCTCCTGTCACCCTTCTTACCTGCTAACCTCTGCTTGATTTGCTGCCTAGACGCAGGTAGCACGGGCCTTTCTGCCCTTCAGACTGCCTGCTGCCCGCTGATTTCCTGTGCTGCTCACCCCACCTGCTGCGCGCCTGGGGTCACCTTCCTGCTGCCTGCTCCACCTGTCCCAGGGCTGTTTGATTTCGCCCCCTGAAAAGCACAGATGGGATCTCTCCAGCTTCCCTGTGATTGTCTAATGGGGAAGTGGGATGCAAATGACTGTGTAGAATAAATGGAGAGGAAGAAAAAAGACAAAACGAAACTAAAAACCACAAACACCCAGATAGTTATTAAGAATCCAGAGTAATTTTGCTAAATAAAAGTTATGTCTCTTTCAGAATCCAGGATATTTATACTAGATGGAAAGAAGGGAGACATACTTGTGAGCTGGTTAAAATAGATTCTCCCCTGCGTGGGAAGCAGCCATATATGTAGGAGGTAAGGACCCCGAGGGTAAAGGTTCCTCTTCATGTCTAACACTGAAAGTAAGGATCAAGCTTTGGTGCTACACAGGTCTGTTTATGGCAAGTGATTGCATTTCACTGCATGGCATAATTTAAATGAACACCAGGGACCCTTAATGCTGCTGCTGAATATTTGCAACCTGTATCTGGCATTTAGCCTTCCAAATCTATTTTAGATGCTCTATTGGCTCCGTTAGCAGGAATCTCTTTTTTGGGTGGCACTTTCCTTTGATTTTCTCTAATTGTTTGTTTAAACTGGCACAAAACACTCACAAATTGGGCGCAGTTGCAAGTTAATAGAATCTTTTATTGAGAACTTTAGTCCCAAAGACAGTGTTCCATTTAGAGCAGAGAAATTGCTCTTAAGCCAAAAATTCAGTGTGTCATCCAGGTTACAGAGATATTTTATTTTTGAGTGGGAACGTGTCACAGCAATCAGATGTCAGGCCCTCACACTTGGCTAAGAACACAAGGAGCCTGTGAGGAGTAGGCATGAGCATTGACCTTGGACATGGTACCTAAGATTTGTTTTTACTCTTCCTCTCCAAGCCAAATGACTAGTCCTTGGTTATAGCCTTCTCAAGCAGGGGCTGTTTGATGATGCATATGTCAACATCTCCAGGAATTACACTATCAGTTACTCTCTGTTTGTCCAAAAACTTCTACTCTGAAATAAAATATCTTCGTTACCTTTAACCGAATATCTTGTTACCCTTCTCCTGGAACTGACAGCCAGACCAACCAGATGATTATCACATTATTTAGTTCTTAAAGTGATTTCTTTTATAAAAACTAATTATTTCCTTGGTAGTAATGTTAATAATAATGACTAGCCTCACGCTGCCTCCTCTTGGCCTCAGTTAATTCATTTGTAAATCGCAGCAAAGGATGGAGGAAACCAGACATTCTATTGAGATTCTACTGAGCTTGAAGATACTGGAACATTTTTGTATCCGAAAACTCATGAGACTTAAAATTTCTAGTATCTCTGAAGCATGCCCATGACCCCCATTGACAATGATTAATTATCAACACCTACATTTGACAGATTTTCTAGTTTTCATAGTCCTAGACCATGAAAAAAGAAGGCTGTAGTAGACCCGGATATTTTCTCTGGAAGGTGGATATGTATAAAAAGCAATCTCCAAGAATACAAGGAGAGACATATAAAATGCCAATATGTATCATGGAAAGTCTGACATGAAGGAAACTTCAGTGATACCTAATTCTATTTATTTAAGGTGTGGATATAGTAACCAAGGTCTCAAGAATACAAGTGACTTGCCCGGTGTTAGTGTTGGAATAGGACTAGAGCCTGTGCTCTTTACTTTTGGTCCTTATTCTTATTATAGTTTTTATATAATATTTTGAGATCACCTCACCTTTTACTCGACCCTTGGAATTTGTGCTGATAAGAGTAATGATTATTGCAATAAATCAAAAAGTCTTGCTGATTTGGCAGATGTGAAAAGAAAAAAAAAAACATTTTGGAGTTTTACTCCTTGGCTTAATTGAATAAATGTGAGATCAGGTCACAGTCCATATCATGTGAGAAATATGAGTGCTGATGTCTTCAAATTGACACAAGAATCATTTACCATCTATCTGCCATCTCACAGTAATTAAGCACATTGCCTCCATTGCTCAGCACTATTTTAATTTTCCACCACAGGTACTTTTAATTGTCTCCATCTTTAAACCAAAAGAGAAAGAATAAGGGAGGCAACAGCTTGTTCCAGTGAGTGACTGTTCACTGAGAGAGGTGTGTGTATATAGGGGAGGACTTAAATGTCACAGTTTTCAATTCAATTTAGATTTAAATAATTTTAAAGATGCCATTAGAGGTTCCTCGTCCCACCGACCACAGAAAAACTTGCTATGACCATATATTCCTGGAACAGTGTTGTGAAGAAAATGGTGCTGACTACAGGTTCATCAAAACATCATCATAAGGAAATAAACAGCCCAGCAATTAAAGCTAAATTTATTAGATTTACTGCGGTAAGGAAAAACACTAACTTAGTAGTGTCTCAAAACAGAAAAAAGATAGGGATAAGAAATTAGAGGGCCTTGACAGAGTGATTCTGAAGGTGGTCTTCAAGGTGAAATGGCTAGAATTGGGCAAAGATTATGACATCATAGTTTTAGATTGGTGGGCCAGCAAGGTAAGGGTCTGCCAGGGAGCCTGGATAGGAAACTGTTGTAGTTAATTTGACATTTTATTTTTGAGGACTAAGTACAGTTGCCTCTCATTATTCACAGTTCCTGGATTTGTACATATGCTGACTAGCTAGAGCTTCTATGCCCCAAATCAATTCTTCCTGTGCTCTCACGGTTATTTGTGGACATGCGCAGAGTGACAACAGCAGCTGAGGTTGAACAAGGCGATAATGTCCCTTCTTGTTTCTGCTCTCATATTATAAACATGTGCCTTGTGTGTGTGTGTGTGTGGGGCCTATTTAGTGCCACCATTTTCATATTTTTGTGCTTTTCATTGGTGATTTGGCTCTTTAAAATGGCCCCCGAGCATGATGCTGAAGTACTGCCTCGTGTTCCCAAGTGCGACAAGGCTGTGATGTGCCTAATGGAGAAAATACATGGGTTAGAGAACCTTTGCTCGGGCATGAGATATAGTGCTGTTGGCTGTGAGCTCAATGTTAATGAATCAACTATGTAGATACTATGGTGTGTGTGTGTGTGTGTGTGTGTGTGTGTGTACATTGAATACAATCTCCAAACAGAAACATACATAAAATAAGGTTATATACTGCTCAGTTTGTACAAATGTAGTGAATAGAGGCTGGCAGGAACCTAACTCTGTATTTTTCCTTGGAACAATTCAGTATTCACTAATTCTGTATTTTAGAGACATTTTAGAACACAACTGCATAAATAATGAGAATCAACTTAATTTCTGCTTTTTTTATTAGTGTTTTGTCCCAGTATTATTTAATACAGGGACAGTAAATTATGTTTTTAATTTTCAATAACTTTTTAAACATACTATGAGATAGTAATTCCATTAGTGATTTAGTATTTGTTCAGGGCAGGGGTGGCATGGACTGTTTGGTCATTCCCTGCAGTGAGCAGCCATATTTGGGCTTCTTGGAAGATGGTTTCAATGGAATGGTGCTCAGAATGTGTGTACCACTGTCCCTCAGGTGTGGGGCTTTGTGATTAATAGGACACTGAGCACATCCAAGGATGTGCTCTGCTACCTGGGCACCTGCTTCAACAGCACTTGCAGGCACACCACTGTCCTTTCCAAGATGACCAAACCAGCTGCCAGGTGACTACTAACAACAGATTCACGTTTTGAAAAATAAACCTTCACCATTATTTTGAAATTCTTGTCATGGCAGAAGTTCAACTGCATTTGAAATTCATTCATAATTTCATGCAAATACTCAACACTATGCTTGTCAATGGGAAAAATAACTATTTTACAATATATAAATAAAATCTAAATGCTTGAAAAACTTTTCTGTAGTTGTAAAAAATATGATTTAACATTTTTATCACTAACTTTATAGTTTCTCATCAGGGGTGACTGTGGATAATTTGAAGAGATCATCATTAAAAAGCAATTACATGTAACAATTACAATTATATAACCTAATATAAAAAGTTACATCCACAGAAGCATACTCAAGCTTCTCATTAAAAATGTGAAAACATTTTTATGAAAGTTTTATAAAAATTCAATATTAATACCTTCCTGATACTTTGTATTTAAATCTTTTATTTTAGTGGGTATATTATTTCTCCCCTGAGGACCTCCCTGCCCCTACCAAGACTATTCTTTTGTCACGTGTGTTGCCTGCTGAAGATTCTTAGCTGAGTCCTTCCTTAAAAACGATCCTTCTCCAAAGGGGGCTCCTTTGGCCAAGGTTATTTCCTCTTCCCAGAGAGAGTTTGCATCAAATAGCTAGCTGATGTGAGGGCACAAAGGCCTAGCCTTCTTGCCACAATTTGGAAGAACTCTGAGAAGCTGTTCCAGCTCCAAAGCTCTTTATAGGGGGGATTGACACAGGCTTCTGCTGGACCACATCACAGTTTAATGCATCACACTTCATCTTCCACCTATTTCTGCCTTCCTAACTCCCTTGCAGGTATTTATCCCCAAAACATGCCCCATTAACCTTCTGCATGCAAATCTCCCCCTCGAAGTTGGTTTCCCAGTGAAACCAACATATAACTCTTACCATAATTAAATACTGCCAAGGAAAATTAGTGGATGCATTTTTACTAACCTCCATGTAGCCCCAATTTACCCAAGCTTGCCACAATGTACTTTCCAGGTTTTATCATTTTGTATAGGTGCTATTTCATACAAAAATGAAGGAAGCATTGCTCTTAGGAAAGGTAAAGCAAAGACATCTTATCTATTCTTATAACATTTAATACTATCTAAATGCTGGTGACTTAGGAAGGTATATGAACGTATATCTAGCCCAATTTTATTACGATACTAGTCTAAATTTGCATATAGAATTGCCTTTTTGGCATCTCCCTGTGCATTTGTTATATGGTTCCTGAATTTAACATGTTTAACTGGAACTCTTAATTGTTTCTCAGGACTTGATACCCCACCAGCTTACCCAGCCCATCAGTCTTTTTCAAAAGAGTTAAAGGCACCAGCACCACTCACCTCATACCCAGAAACCTAGACATGCTCTCTAATCCCACCCTTTCTCTTACGTTCTTCCTCATTAATCCATCAGCAAGCCCTGTCCATAGAAGAATAAAAACTTTCTATTTTTTTTTCACTAGGTCTCCATAGCTCTAGCTATAGGACTATTAAAGCAGCTTCCTCAGTGGTCTTCATTTTTCTACTCGTAACTTTCTTTCTTCCATATGGCGAAGATAGTGATTTTTAAATGTTAATTAAATCAGGAAGTTCTTATGCTTAATATCTTGAGACAACATTGTCTTGCTTTAGGTCAGACCTTTCACAGTGACCTGTAAGGTCCTGTCCAGTGCCTGCCTGCCTCTCCAACTCATCTTCTAATACTCCACTGCCTCTCTTCCTCTGTTCCACTATTCTTTTCTTGGTCCCATGAACAAGCCAAGCACCTTTCTTGCTCCTAAAGCCTTTGCACATGTTTTTCTTCCTGCTTGATGAGCTTCTACCTAATGCCCAGCAATTCACATTTAGTATATGATTCATGTTTTATGATCCTTGAGACTTCATTCAACATATTGGTCTTTATGTGGTTTTTCTCAATCATCATCTCTATAAGTATTACTTATTATTTTTTCTCTATTTCAGTGCATTTTATTGTTTCTTTCATACACTTCATCACAATTTGAAATGATCTCTTGTTCATTTTTTTATTGTCTCTCTGTTCTATTACAATGCTAGCTCCATGAGGGAGGAGTTCTGATCCACTTACTGCCATATCCCTAGTGCTCAGCACAAGCCTTGGCCCAGAGTTAGCATTCAGTAAGTATATTTGGGGTTAATAAATGATTAATGAAGTGAATAATGTAACTCATGCCTGTATGTGATATTTATTCACTAGATACTGACATAACTTGTAGACTAATTGGGGAAAGACGTTTCAAATCTAGGAAATGATATTTCTCATACAAAGTCACACTAATTTGATACCTTCTTTCAGCAAGAGGCACAGAACCTTTAGAGAAAAATGTTTCAAAATATAGAATTTAATGACACTTCTGAGCAATCAACTGAGCATGATGTTTTCTCATCATTTAAACCTTGGTTGGGATTTGAATTTTAGAGAAGAAATTTAGTACATAGCAGACATCAACGACGCAAGAAAAATATAATAAAGTATTAAGTGAAAATGGACTGATGAAGTGTAGCTATAATTTCAAGTCAACTGTGTTTTTTGACTATGATCAGAAAATCAACTATTTAAGTATGATCATTAGTTGATCAACATTATAAATCCCTACTACCTGCAAGTCGCTGAGTAAGTTACATTAAGTACAAAGGGTCCCACTCTCTGGGAACTCAAACCTAAGTAGATGAGATAGTCAGTCACCCTAAGATCTCATTAAGGAAATTTAGAAAATTCTGCATCTGATCCTCAGAATGTGTTCAACCTAATTTTAAGCCAGGATTAAACTTTGCCACATGCCAGGCACCACTTCCAAGAGGTCTTATCTTCACCTGGACCTGATTTGGATGATGAGATTCTGGACTATTTACTGATGCTGTAATGGGATGAGACTCTTGAAGACTTTGGGGGAGTGTCAATGTATTTGGAGCAACATGGATCATTGGGGGTCAGAAGGGGAACTGTGGCAGACAAACTCTAGGATGATTCCTCATGATTCCCACCTCCTAGTGTTCAAGCTCTTGTGTAGTGATCCCTTCCTTTTAGTGGGAGTAGGACTTGTGACTTTCTTCTAACAAATAGAATGTGGCAAAATTTATAGGATGTTCATGACTACATGAGTGTGATTACATGGTTATGTTTCTTTATTTTTTAAAAATTTTTTTTAACGTTTATTTATTTTTGAGACAGAGAGAGACAGAGCATGAACGGGGGAGGGTCAGAGAGAGGGAGACACAGAATCTGAAACAGGCTCCAGGCTCTGAGCTGTCAGCACAGAGCCCGACGCGGGGCTCGAACTCACGGACTGCGAGATCATGACCTGAGCCGAAGTCGGACGCTTAACCGACTGAGCCACCCAGGCGCCCCTGTTTCTTTAAATTATAGCACTCACCTTGCTGTAGTCTTTCTCTCTTGCTGGCTTGATGTTGGTGGCCCACAATACAAGAAACTGAGGGCACCATGTAGGAGGTTGAGGGTAGCCTCTGGTTGACAGCAAGAAACTGAAGACTGCAGTCCTACAATAAGAAACTGAATTCATCCAACAATCATATGAATGGGGAAGCATATCCTTCCACAGGTGAAACTTAGATAAAACCACAGACCTAGCTAATACCTGGATTACATCTTTGTGATAATCTAAAACAAAGAAATCAGGTAAACTATGTCAAGACTCCCAAAATGATGAGGTAATAAATGTGTGTTGTTTCAAGCCACTTAGTTTTTGGTTTTGAAGTAATAGACTAACAGAGAATTGCTCTGCATTCTCCCTCAATCTTCCTTTATTTTCTCTGACTCCTTGGCTATGTATATTTGTGTTCAGCTTTATGAGTAAGAGCCCTGATTTCTACAGGATACTCTCATCACCAAGGTCACAGTCTATAAGAGTAGACACAAGTTTCAGTCCATCCTCATGAGTTTCAGCTAATCTTCATCAGATTCAAGGCTGCTCATAATCTTTCATTATCAACTATCTGCTGTTTGGACTTTGGGCTTCAACTTTAGACATGAGGATAGCCTTGTAAAGACTGTAACAATCCCCTATCCCATAATGTGTAAGCTAATTCCCTGTAATCAATCAGTCAATATCTACATATATATCTCTTTGTCTGTATATCTATCCATCCATCCATCCATCCATCCATCCATCCATCTATCTTTCTGGTTCTACTTCTCTGGTTAACCCCCAACTAACAGAATATATGCTGAGAACTGTGTTATGTGTTGGGGAATCCAAAAATTGATGAAACATGTTTCCTTGCCTTGATAAATAGGTCAGTGGAAAAGAGGAGTATAAAAATAGAAAAAAATCTAACACAATATGGTAAGCCAAAGTGAACTTCAGTTCAATGTCTTATGTAGTTAAAATGAAGAAATAACCACAGTGCCCTGTTGACCGAGAGAATGATGCTTCTAATTCCTATTGAGAAACAGGGAAATATTGACAGAGGATAAAACATTTAATTAGTGGGGACTTACCAGGAGAAGAATGGAGATAGTGCTAAGAAGAGAGCAGTGGAGTAGAAAGGCAATGTTAAGATTCTGGTCAAAGCATAGAGACAGCATCAGAAAGGAAGTTTTGTGATCAATGGTAATTTCCATGAACTTCATTTATAGGGTGCTGGAGTTGTTAGGGAAGTCTTTTAGTGATGGAGTATATCCCAAAGCAGGATCTTTTATCCTATGTCAAGGAGTTGTAATATTTTCCAGTTGATAGCAAGAAACTGTTAAATGTGCTTTGGAAAGTAAGTCTAAAAGCTATATGGAAAGCAATTGGAGTGAATAGAAGTCTGATGGTAGAGAAACAACCCAGTGTGTTATAGTAGTCCTGGGAGAGAAAGATTATAGCTTCAACTAAGAAAGAAACATTAGGCTGTAGGGAGGTTTCTTAGACTCTTAGGATTTAATATCTAGAGTAGTGGCTCTGGGAAAGATAACGAATTTTGATAGTTATTGTTTTTAAGTTTATTTGTTTATTTTGAGAGAGACAGAAAGAGCGTGGGTGGGGGAGGAGCACACACACACACACACAGAGAGAGAGAGAGAGAGAGAGAGAGAGAGAGAGAGAGAGAATCCCAAGCAGGCTCCACACTCAAGCCTGATATGGGACTCGATCCCTCAACTGTGAGATCAAGCCCTGAGCCGAAATCAAGAGTCACATGCTCAACCGACTAAGCCACCCGGGCGTATGAGAATTTTGACAGTTATTTATAAACGTTTATATTATGAAATGCCATAGATATCATTTAATTTATAAAACTAATAAGCACCTCTTTAACCTTCAGGTCAGAAAGTTTGAGAGGTCAAGGTGTTCTCTCTTTCTTTCTCTTCATACCACATTGGCATATTTGCAGGATAAAAGGAAAGAAGAACTGTAGGAAAGCCTGTTGACAAAGCAAGGGTTGGCATGTTGGAATTATTAGAAAGCATGGTAATGAATGATGAAATTCTAGGTACAGATTGAGGAATGTCTTTTCCTTTGACATGGAAGACTGCTTTTGACAAATCTATCTATCTATCTATCTATCCATCCATCTATCCATATATCTATTTATGTGTTTATTTGGGGGGGGAGGGTGGGGGAGGGGCAGAGAAAGAGGGAGGGAGAGAATCAAAAGCAGATTCCATGCTCAGAGTGGAGTCCCATGCAGGTCTCAATCTCATGACCATAAGATAATGACCTGAGCTGATATGAAGAGTCAGATGCTCAACCAACTGAACCACCCAGATGCTCTGCTTTTGACAAATTTAGATGTAAAAAATTTGATATGTTATTGGGAAGTAAAAGCATTCATATATTGTTTATTGGAATTTAAAATGATGCAGCCTCTTTAGAAAATATTTTTGGATATCTTCAAAAAAGTTAAACATAGAGTTTGCTTATGACCCAGGAATCACTTCTAAGTATATATCCAAGGGAATAAAAACGTATGTCCACAAAATACCTTTGCAAATTTTCTGTAGCCACATTATTTATGATAGCCAAGAAAGGAAAACAACCCAAGTATCCACCAGCTGTTGAAATGGTTTTTTAAAATGTGGTATGTGCATATAATTAAATACTCTTCAGCCATGAAAAGGAATGAAGTACTGATTCATGGATAAACAATATGTATGAAAACATTATGCAAAATGAAAGAAGCTAGGCTCAAAAGACCACGTGTTACATGATTCCATTTATATAAAATGCCCAGAATAGGCAAATTCACAGAGACAGAAAGTGTATTAATAGTTGCAGGGATGGGGCAATTGGAGAATGCGTAGTGGTTATAATGGGCACAGGTATTTTTGGTGGGGGATGGTGAAAATGTTTTCAAGTTAGATAGTGGTGAAGGTTGCACAACTCTGTATAGATTAGAAATCACTGAATCACATATGTTAGAAGGGTGACTCTTGATAATGTGAATTGTTTTTCGATAAAGCTGTTATATATTTGTTAAAAGAGCAGATTTGTTGAGGGGTCACCCATTTGATGGACTCTGTTTTCTCTAAAAATGTATGCTGAATGTGCAATGGTAAAAATTCCAAGAATTTTAGGGATTCTCGTCAACATAGCTGCATTAAAGGAAAAAAAGTAATATTTCCTCCTTTTGGTAAATCTCTGTAAGTGAGCATTGAATTGTACAGAAGCTGCCTTTTCTAGTGTCCAGACTGTTTGGAATGTTGCTGCTCCTTGTGATACACACACACACACACACACACACACACACACACACACACAATGTTTATAAGAACGAGAGAACCTGATTCGCATAGACTTCAAGGTAATCTCTTATTTTTAATTTGGTCATGTTTCTCACGTCTATAAGCTAGAATTATCTGGATTTCAAATACTTCACGTGTCTTTAGGGTGATCTACACCTAGCAATCTTATACTAACATATGTTTGAGATTAATATGACCCAGGAAGCACAGTGGTATTAAAATAGCAAACAAAGGTTCATTAGCCTCTGGGAATAAGTTTCATTCTATTTTGTATGTGTTAGCCCTATCTATTTCATCCATAAACTGGAATTCAGAAGAGTTCCGTAATTGAGTAATGAGGGTCTGGCTCTTCTGATTTTGACATTGGAAAATATAAAACAACCAACCAACAAACAAGTGAATCAGGAATATTTAGATGCAAATCCAAATTTCTTACCAGGGCTCTCAGATGTGATCTTAAATGTCTAATAAGACCACTTTAGTTCACACTGTTCTTTAGATTCATTGTTAGGATGAATTCATTTTAGAAAGGTTAAGTTATGTGGAAGGGTAAAAACCCACTGTCCTAACTAAGAGAGAAGGAGAAATAAAGTAAACCAACGTTTTCTAAACACCAAGTGAGAACTTAAACAATTTATCTTCTAAGGATACTCTATTCAATATTCTACCCTTGTGCTATTTTAATATGGCCATTAAAGTAAGTGTGCCCCTTGTTTAGTCACCCAGAGAACAACCTTCACATGGTATCCTCTGGGTACAGAGCAGAGTCATAATGAATCTCTTCCTCCCCATTAATGTCTTTTGCCAAATGTATAAAACATTTTATTTCTCATTAATGTTGTTCATTAAATTAAAAAAACTGAATGCATATATTTTTATTAAAACCAGTGGGATCCTAAATTCACTTAAAAAGTTTTGCTGAGATGTATGCTGCACATTTTTATCAGTATACCCTAATCATAGCAATGCAGAAATAGTTTCATTGGGCAACATCAAAACAAATTGTGCAAAGGGGAGAAAAAAACGGAGTGTGAGCTCTGAGGAGCCCAAATTCCCCCTTCTACATCTTCCAGTAAGCAGAGGTCTGGTGCAAAAATACTGCTGGAAGAAAATTTTTGAATCACTCCTTCACCAAGTTGAGTACACCGGGCTGCCTCGTTCCGTGTATGTCCACACAGGCAGGTACTCTGATTCATCCTTAATTTGTCAGAGTTCACTCCCTGGTTTCAGTTTGGGCCTAATCATCTGTTCCCTGTCCCCTTGCATTTTCCTGAAGTGGAGAGATAGGGAGCCTAACAACTACATCAATAGGTCAGATTTTTGCTAGCCCCAGATCTTGGCCTCCTCTGTCTGCTTCTCTCGTATTAGAATTATTACAGTTATAATTATGTATATAATGTTTACATTCTCAACTATACAGTAAGCTTCAAGAATACAGGACCAAGTCTGGTTTGTTCAGCGTAGCATTTGGCACATTGAGATTCTCAATACATATATTGTTGACTGACTGACATGGACTGGGAGAGCTAACTATTTAATTTATTGTACACCTGTGTGGTCTCCTCAAATTCCTGACTGGTTGGCACTGCCATCAGCCCAGGATGGTCTCGTCCTACCTTGTTGAGGAGTGGGGAATACTATCCAGTAACGGGATCTGACTTCCAAATCCTAAAGAAGGGTGGTGACAATCACGTGGGAGAAAAATCCTAACTCCTACTAGACAAAAGATTTATTAGACCTTTTTCTCCCCAGAGCTTTCTTTGCATTTTCTATACTTCTCATTATGATGTTGTATCTCAACTGACTTGGAATTTTTCCTAATTGCTGCTATATCAGAGCCCAACTGAGAATTCATGGAGAGACAGAAAAGGTGAATTTGACATTTCTAGTGATGTATCTGTAAGTTCTGGTGGTAACCATGCCCCAATTCCAATTTTGCTTAAATGAACAAAGTTCTTGTAAGGAATCAATGTTTTCTGGGAACTTAGCTTCATTTTTCAGTCTCCTGTAGACAGGTCTTATCAATCCCAGCTTGATATGCACCCAAAATAGGACAATGGGCCAATTTTTAGACTTATTTTCTGTCTTTAAAGGGTTTTTGGATTTAACAGCATTATAACTTTTCGAACAGTTTTCTTCATCACTTTAAAAAAATTTTATCCTTAGAATTGAAAATCCTGCTGCATTTCAGACCTTCTTATAGCTGCATTGATTAGTCTTCTAGGAAGCACAGCTGTGGCAATAATCCCGTCTCTGCATCTTTGCAAGCAGGAGGGAAGGCAGGAGATAAGAGTTGCCACAGGGAGTCTATATTTAATCTACAACTGGCTTATCCAAGTGTCTTATTGCTCCCTGAGGGTCTCACCACATGCACTATTGTGAGAAAAAAATGATAGAGAAGGAAGCAAAGAAAAGTTCACCCAAGATTGGTCTTCAACTAATTAATTCATTTCAGAATTGGCACAGGAGAAGTTTTTGCTTTGCTAGTGAGGCAGACTCTGAGAAAACGAGACCTTCTCTGTACCAGCACAGCTTACCTTTCTGGCTTTGCCCTGTGGCTGCTATTGGGGGATAGCTGAGCTTTTTCTTGGCAACAATCATTAAGGCTGCTGGGAGGCATCTGTAAATGGTAACTTCAGTAGCTCCATCAAGGAAACCCCGCCGATCTACACTGCAGATTTTTATGGGTATTCACACAGTGGAATAAAGTGGGTATTTGAGACAATTATAAAATCAATTACAAAATAAGTAAATACATAAATAATTAAAACAAAACAAAGTAAATAAACATTCAGCCTCAAAGGGGGAAATAGAGGAAAGCTACTCTTCTTTAAACACAATTTTTATGGTCATTCAATATCTTACAAGGCTACCATGATTAACCTATTTGACATTAAATATAAAACATGTCTGACTTTGCAAGCCCTCTATCATCTGGCCCCTAAATCTTTACAGATGTCAAAATGAAACCTCAGTCCAATGTCACTGTCATGAAATCACACAACATTTGTACCTGCTTGAGAATCTGCGTGCTCTTACCTCCTCCTAGAATGGCCTTCTTCCTGTTGTGTGTCTATCTTAATTTTTTAAAAATGAACTCAAATACACTTCTTCCCTAAATATTACATTGATCTATAGCCCCTACCCTCTGAACAAATTTAGCATGTATTAGTGTTATTATATCACAGAAGAGAACCCAGTAAATATCAGCAAAACTGAGCCTCTGCCTTTTCTCTGTGTATAAGAATGAGGTCCTCTTTTTCAGTATACAAGGAGAAAGTATCTCTAGCACTCTGAAAACCTAATTAAAAACATCAATATGTTTGGCCAGTGCTATTTATTTGGCCAATCTAATGGTATTTAAAGAAGCTGTTGTATAATTTAGACCCAGATATTTGCCTACCAAATTCAGTATGAGTATGCTTTTTTAGTTTTCAGAAGCAAATAAGTTAATAGACAGAATTTTCAAGTTTCAATTTTTCTTCCATAAATATTAGTTATATATTTGATGTCTATCATAAGTAGTCTTACTAGCAAAAACAAACAAAACATAAACAAAAAAACAAGCAAACATTGAAAATAGTTAGCTGATCACACTTAAATTGATACAATTTAATGAATAAGTGTAATATGATAAGTTTCTGATTGATGGTTCATAAGATAGGATAGTAATCACCAAAAGGAATACGATGAACTTTGCCAGATGATCAAATCTGAAAATGAATGCCCATAATTTTTATCAGACTTATATAACTTAGATGTTCCCATTTGCTAAGCATTATTTAGAAATAAAGACCAGAATAGTTTGTGAATGTGCTTATATGTAGATAAAATTTGAGCCAATATCAGTTTCTTTTCCCCAACTACTATACTACCAAAATTCTTCAATATCACAGTCACCGTCATTAACCAAAACAAAAATTTATTTGACCACATACTGTGTCTATCATACAGAACACCTAGTCTTGCTCTAAGACGGATGCCCTCAAACTTCTTTTTTACTTTTCTTTTGGTATGACTCACTGAATCATGTTTCCTAGTCTTTTTCAGGTGCCTCATCTGTGGTTTTTTGTTTGTTTTGTTTGGAAATAATATAAAGGCAATAATCACCAAAGTGTCTCTCCTAATTTTCCCTAAGATCTAGTATTTTTAAAATAAAGAAAATGTAGAACTAAGTGAAAAGAAAGAGTATGCTTGCATAAAGGTGTTGGGTGTTTCTATGATCCTCCCACATACATAACTATGCTCACGTATTTGGCCCCTTCCTTACCAAACTTTGGTTTCCGTCAGCTTCTGTTCATTTGGTTATACATCTCTGGATGTGGATTTTTGTTTTTGTTGCTTTCTTCTCTTTTACCCAAATAGTACATACTGGAATTTCTTCCTTCTCTCCCTAAGCCCTCCTCCCTTTTCAACATACACTCTCTTATTAGGTTATCAAAGATATTCTCATGGCTTATATTATCCCTTATTATGTTATGATACTCACCTTCATACATTTGACATCAGATCCAAAGCCCAGCTGTGTATTCAACATTTAAATGTTTCTTTTCATTTGGCATCACTTCCTACAATAAGTATTTTCTGATCATGGCACTAAAGTAGGATCTACCTGTTATTCATTCACAAATATTCCCTACTTTTCCTTTGTAGCAATCAACATACTCAGGATTATTTAATTAATTAAAAACAGAGTAAAATAGTTCTCTAATGTATAGTTATTCATAGCTTTCTCATCTCCTTTCACACACCAAAGCAAATTCCATTTTTGCTTGCTCATCACCTTCTAAACTTGTATTCTGCTGATTGTAGAATTTGGTGAAGTGGAGAATTGGAGAAGTAGGTGAAGCAAGCTTGATTTATATTGCAGAGAACAGACTTACTCTAGGGAAAGGAAAGGAAATTTATTGCCACTGAGAGTGAGGGAGGCATATTTCAAGGCAGACTGTTGGGTTGGAGATAGTTTTGGGGGGAGTTTGCAATGGGAAGGAAGAGATTTTAGAGTGTCTGCCATATATGGGGGTTAATGAGAATGAGACAAAGTGGCTTAGCTTTCTTTGAGTCCTAATTTATTTATTTGTTTAATGTCTTTCTTTTCTACTAAACTGTAAGATTACATGAATGGAGAATCCTCCTCAATGCTATATTACTGCCAGTACCTTTCAAGTCTTAAATTATTGGAGGTGCTTGATCAACATTTTTTTATTGATAGTTAACTATCTTTATGCACGTTACTAAGTTACTTAATGAGCTATAGCCATAGAATCATTATATACTGTGAAGACACAGATAAATTAGGGAAAGAATTTTGACTCCTTGAAGTGAGGTTATACATATATAACCTAACTAGATTTATGTTAAGGTTTAGATTGAGTGACATTATTTTCAAAACTGTAAGAACGAAGTCGATTTGTGCAGGGATCATCAAAGAAGTCTTCTCAGAAAGGATAAAAGATAAATTTAGAAGACCAAAAGAAGTGGAATAAAAGAAAAAAACTTTTAAAACATTCTTTAGAGAGAAGGCATTTTATATATTATTTCACCAGTTTACATTTCTTTGAGTTCAACATTTTCACAATGTTTTTTGAACCAAAGTTCAAATAGAATTATTGTCTTAAGTCATGCACTACAGGAATTATAGTAGTCCTACCTTCTCCACGGGGGGATATGTTCTAAGACCCCTTGTGGATGCCTGAAACCATGGTAATGAACCCTAAATATTCTATGCTTTTTCCTGTTCATACACACCTAATAACTAATAATAAAGTAGAACAATTATAACAATGATCTAATAAAAGTTGTATGAATATGATCTCTTAAAATTTCTTATTGTACTGCACTCACCCTTCTTTTTATAATGATGTGAGATGATAAAATGCCTATGTGATGAGATAAAGTGAGGAGAATAACATGAGGATTGTGACATAGTGTTAGGCTACTGTTGAACTTCTGACATCTTAGTCAGAAGGAAGATCATCTGCTTTCAGACTGAGATTGACTATGGGTAACTGAAACCATGAAAAATGAAACCACAGGGTATGACAGATCTGCATTTAATTTGATTTTGTTCAAATTAAATAATCTCTTTAGGCCTCATCTTCCTTTTGTGGAAAAGAGTTTATCTGTAAAGGGCAAGATAGTAAATAGGCTGTTTATTTTTTAGTAAATGACATACTTTCCAGACCACATGGTCTCCATTGCAACTACTCATCTCTGCCATTTTAGCATGAAAGCAGTTACAGAAAACAGGTAAACAACTGGGTGTGGCTATGTTCCAATAAAACTTCACTTGTAAAGGCAAAAAGTAATGAGAAATGGTTTCAAATATGTACAGTCTACTGTAGTCTCACCCTAATAAATCTTTAACAAAAGGCCTCTAAAAGAACAAATTTATCTGTAACTTAACTGTCTGCCAAAACAAATATCAATAGCGTTTAAAAGAATAGGATAAAATTAAGATGTTCAAAACATAATATTTGCAGTGCCCAATTATCCAATGAAAAATTAATGGATATACAGAGAAACACAAAAAGTGACCCATAGCCAGAAGAAAAATCAGTCGGTAGAAGCACATCCAAAATTACAGACATTATGGAATTAGCAGGAAATAACTGTAAAACAGCTATTATCAAAATGCTGAATGGTTTAAAGAAAAACAGGACCATAATGGGAGAGAAATGAAAGACATGAATTTGGAGTTGCTATATTAATATCAAATAACATGGGCATCAAGACAAAGGGTATTAGCACAGACAAAGGAATTTTCATAATGATGAGTCAATTCAACAGGATGACATGACAATCATAATCATCAAGGCCTGTATATTCAATAACAAATTTTTAATATACATGAAACCAAAACTGAGAATTTAAAAGGTTTAGGCAAATCCACAGGCATCATTAGGGATTTAAAATGTTCAGCCCTTGATATAATGAGTGGGAAAAAAAATCAGGAAAGACCGAGATGATTTCAGCAATGCTATTAAACAAAGTTACTTAAATGATATTTGTAGAACAAATCCAAAGAAATACAGAATGCATATTCTTTCAAGTGCTCAAAGAACATTTACCAAGAGAGACTACAGACTAGGTCCCCAAACCTGTCTTAATAGACTTAAATAAAATCATACAATGTTGGCTTCCTGACTAAGAGAATTAAATAGAAGTCAATAACAATATGATATTGGGGAAAATGTCCAATTATTTCAAAACTAACCAATAATAATTAATACTCAGGTAAAAATGAAATCACAAATGAAATTGGGAAATTTTGAACTGAGTGATACATTTGTAAGATGAGCTAAAGCAGTGCTTAGAGATGTATTTACAGTTTAAAATTTCTGTATTGTAAAAGGAAAAAAACTTAAAGTCAATGATGTTACCTTTCACTTTAAGAAGGTAGAAAGAGAAGAATAGAATAAATTCAAGCTAAAAGAAAATAAACATAAGAAAAGAAACAACACAATAGGAAGCTGACAAACAAGAGAGAAAATTAACAAAGTCAAAGTGGGTTCTTCCAAAATGATCCACAAAATTCATAAAATCTTAGCTAAACTGATTAAGAGAGAAAATACAAATTACAAATATTAATAACAAAAGAGGCTATCACAACAGAGCCTAAAAACATTAAGAGAACCATAAGGGAATATTACAAACAATTTCATGCCAACAAATTTATCACTTAGAATAAATATTTTTCCCTCAAATTATTTTCTGTTAAGCTAATTCTCCTTTCATGTATGTTTACTCTGCAGTTAAATTCATTAGGGAGGTTTTAATTTTCATTACATATTTTTATTTCCTAAGTTCCATTTTCCTTTTAAATCTGAATCATTTTTCAATAGTTTTCTGTTCTCTATAGATATTTAACCTCATATTTTATGTAAATAGAGTAAACAGCTGTTTAAGATCTGGGTTTCTGACTATTGTTTCTGTTGGTACTCTCATTTGTGGTATCGATTCCTTGAGAGTGATAAGCTCATTTATCTTTAAAACATTATGTTGATTATTTGAAGCCTAGGATGAAGATACGTTCTTGAGAAGCACTTTTGTCTGTTTTTGACCCTCAGCACATTAAACTAAATCCATGCTTTGAGTTTATTTGCACCACCCAGGAGATCTGAATTTGTGTTCCAATTTCAGCACTGCAAAGTGTAATTATGAACTCTTACGGATATGATGTCTCTTTTGATCTTCTCAGATGCAAGACACTCTGTTTTATAGTCCGCTGAGTATATGTGCTGAGTGGGGAGTGGGAAACACTTTTGGTTCAACCTTCAACTGAGAGTAAAGTCCATTGGTATCTAACTTTTTCAAGGTAGTATAATGTAATCAGACTCCCTACTTTGGGTGGGCCTTAAGCTTTGTCTTCTGTTCCTCATGTCACTCATAAGATGCATGGGCATGATTGGGTTCAGATCTCAGCTTTGCTAAGATTTGGCAGATTAACCTTTCTGTGCCTCAGATGCCTCAACTTTAAGATTGAGAAAACAGTGTATCTATTGGATCTGTTGTTATAGTAGATGGGATAACACATAAAACCTATGGAAAATTCTGGACATATAAATAAGTATTCAATTAATGGTAGATGAATACAGTGTTTCACCCAAAGTGATTAATGGTCTAGTCGGAGAGCTACAAGATGTATATAAATAATTCTAATAAATCTAATGTGATATGCTCCACAAGTGATACAATGAAGCTGTTATAAGAGTTTAAAAGAGGGAAAGGATATTTCATCAAAAATACCACAAAGTTATGAAAAAAAAATTCATCAATATAGGAAAATAGTTGAATAGTGGTTTTTTTCCTGTATTAAAATACCTCAGAGACAAAAACAGATTAATCACCTGTCTTTTCCCCAGTTCTATTCAGCAGTACGCATAGATTTACAGGCAAACAGGCTGTCATTCACATCTATACTCCAAACAGTTGCTTTGGACATCTTGTGGCCTACAGTTTGTTTATTTTGTAGTCTTTGTATCTATGAAAAAAATATGTATAAATAGGAGTTTTGGTGTCTTTCCTCAAATGTGGAAAAAATTTGGACTTTTAAGTTTTCAGTAAAGTCACGGACAAGTACCTTTCAATGTGTGGAAGAACGCAAATTTTGTCTTATTTTATTATGATTATTATGATTACTTTTGGTCACAGCCTTGCAATTACCAAGGGCTAGTTCTAATGCAGCTCTGACCACAGTGCCCTGGATGCCCTCCTCCGGCATCTGCCTTTAATCACAGACAATATGGTTTGTGTTTAGAACCGAATGACTGTCATCATCTAGCACTAATGTTCTCTGTCACAGGGACTTAACAACCCATTTGGGGAACACTCTCAGAGACTTTCAAATTCAATATTCTCTCCAAACTCCTGGCTTTTCATTAACCATGCCATGTGGGTTTCCAAGGCGTGATGCCCAATGGTATTATTTTTCCAAAGAGGTCACAGGAGAGAAGGTTTGTTTTATTTTTTTCTTTTTTTCAAGTGTATATTTCAGCACATCTAAACATGCAAACTCACCATAGTCCCTATGTAGAAGTCTGTGTTCCTAGATAGCCTACATTCAGGACTCAATCAGATTTTACAATAGAAAGTGCTCATACTTTTGGATTGCATAATATGCAATTACCCAGCACATGATTGAACTGAATTACAAACTGTTGTTGATTTTCTGCATGGAGCTTACTTGGCTCTTTGATATATATTTTCTCATTAGCTTTCCCCTGATTTATTTATGATATTGTTATGCATATAAAGGGCAGATTGCTGAAGTTCCCATTGCAGTGACCAAATTAGCAGTTGAAAAATCACGGTGATGATGTGCAAATGATTCTGAGTGTTCTGAAGGTGTGTTCTGGTCTCCTGTGATGCTGTCAGTTCCATCTTTACAACACCTCCCACATCTCTCCTCTCTTTACCTTTCCCATGACCACCATCTCAGAACCTAGTCATCTCTTGCCTGGAAAATGGCAATATTTTTCTAATCATTTCCACGCATACAGGCTAATCCCCTTGAAGTTCATGCTTCTTAGTGCTGCCAGATCGATCAGCCCAAATCACTATCCTAGCTGTGTTGCTCCATATCCGAGAATAAAGATAAGGAAAAGAAGATACAAGAGCAAAGGAGGTAGATGAAGAAGGAGGGAAATAAAGAGAAAGGTGAGAGAGGAGGAAAGTTTCTGTAAGGAGGAAAGAGGGATGCAAATAGGAAGTGAGCAGGGTAAGGAAAAAAAGGCTGAGAGGAAGAGAACTGCTCTTATGAGAGTGGAAAGGCAGCGAAGTTCTGTATAGCTGATTTCTGTCTGGTATCACCCTCCTTTAATAGGACTCGTTTTATGCAATTGGAATATAGGCCGATGATGGTTTCTGAGTTACACACTTCAGTGGAACATTTCTATTTAATCTGCCTAACTGGGTACTTTTCCACCTGTGTATCTTTCTCGTCTAAATGAAAGGCTATTGTCACTGCATCCAAGCACAGGACATTATAATTAGGCCAATTTCAAATATTTATGGGAAAAAGAAAGGCATCCTTCTCTCGCCCCCTCTCAGCAGGGGCCATTATTGATTGGATGGTGATGAATTAGTGAGATGTGCCAGCAGAATTGGTGGGGGGTGCAGAGGACACGCGTTGTTAGTGCTGATTATGCCACATGCATTTAAAATCCAAGGCGTACAATGAGAAAAGAAAGTTATTTAGCAGCTTTAATTTGCCCACAGTCTAAGAAATTGTCTGAGTTGAGATATGGGAAAAAATCAAGAAGAGTTCATCATGCGTTGGGGTGAAAATGATGTTTCATTCTTTCTTTTTTATGATTCTAAAGGCCAGCTTACAAAGAAGAGCCATATAAGCAGCTTTAAAAATTCCTAATTGTAAGATAAAGATTTAGTGTCTCACAAAATCAAATTGGAAAAGTAGAAATCTTAATAACCACTTCTTTAAAAAAAAAAAAGGAAGAAAATGAGGAACCAAAAATTGTATAGGAACTCAGTAATAGTGCTGGTTATGAAACATATAAAACAATTAAATGTCTGAAAGGAGATCAGCAAACTGTTAGTTTCTTTTTGAAGGGAAAGTGGTGGGTGAACAAGTTCAATCATGTGGCTTTACCTGTTGTTCCATAAAATAATATTTCAGTAATAAAACTCAAACCAGGAATAAGAATATAGAATATATATAGAATAAGGAATAAGAATATAGAAAAGAACATACTTCTCTAATGCCACCATTTTCATCTCCATTCTAGTCATACAAATTGAAGTGATTGCATTGAAATGTTTACTTTTCATCAATATATCTCTATTAGCTCAGAGACAAGAATGTAGCAAATACTCAGTTATTACTATTGGGACGCATAAATGATTTAATTATATTTGTGAGATGCATTGTTTCCTCACCATCTCAGGGCCAGATGAAGGATGGGATCAAGCATTTCTGTTATTTATGAGAGTGATTTAGCTTAAAATCCTTATTGAAATCTGTTTTTATATCCAAAATATATTTGGAAGTAAAAGAAGAGGGAATGTATGATGTTTTTGGTGGGAGGATGTATGATTCTTAATACAGATTTTTTAAGGGAACAGACTTCAGTATTAGTGATGGACAGCAGTAAATCTTAATATATAAATGAACTATTGATTGTAATTTCATATTAAAATGTCAGCCCTTCTATAGGTGAGTAAATAAATGGTGATACATCTATACAATGGAATATTAAGCAGTGATTACAAGAAATGAACTATCAAGCCATGGAAAGACATGGAGGAAACTGAAATTCATATTGCTAAGTGAAAGAAACCAGTGTGAAGACTATATACTGTATAATTCTAACTATAAGATATTCTAAAAACAGCACAACCATGAAGATAGGAAAAAGATGAGTGGTCACCAGGGTTTGAGGAGGGGACTTGTGCTGGTACTCCCTGTGACCAGTAGGTGCCAAAACACATCTTTTCCCCTGGATGGGCACTACATTACTAACCCAGAGTCAGTTGAGTTTGTGCTAAATCCTAACTATACCAGTTGTACTCAGTAATTGCAAGTCTTAGAAAAGCACTGTCCAAGGAATTGTGGGAGAGGCATTATAAGAAAACAATCTAGTCACCTTATAAGTTTTCTCTTTGTTGTAAAGGAATTAGCACTGGTAATTAATTGTCAATAATGAATAATGAGTGTGGTATATATAAAAAGAAAATGATAGAACTCTGGTCAGAAAACTCACAGTCCGAGAAAATGCTTTGGATCTACGTTGAAAAATTAGCAAATGAATATCAGCGTACATACTTAAAGTTAAAATGTACAAAGACTATAAATATCTTTTCCACGATTCCCAGCTTATCTCAGATTTTCTATTATTTGACCAAATATAGGTCGCAAATATGTTGAATAAGAAAACTTCTACTATATATTGATATCTTAATGTTTATTTTAGAGAACAAAGCCAAGCAGAATACAAATAATGTATGTGTGTGGGGGGCAGGGAGGTAGGTGGCTGGTATTTGGGCAGGATACATTGATCAATTTTCTACCTTTTATTCCTGGGGGAAATGAAAACATACAGATTATGTTTCTTAACCAAAGATATTACCACTTGCTCAGTGATAGGTACTGAAAGTGAAGGCAGCGATTAATAAGAACTGGCATCTATAACAGTGGCTTTCAACCTGTGGTCATCAAAATTCTCGGGTATCTTAGGAGCTTTCTTGGGGACAACAATGGGAGGCAGAAGGAACAGAGAACATGTGCAGGATGCTGAGCCCTGACGTCTACTATAACAAGACAGCTCCATTTACTTCTTTTATATTTTAGTTGTAAGCACATGATTTCTGTTCAAATCAATGTTTTCCTGGCTAGAAAAATAATTAGAAAACTGTTGGTCTAGAGATTATGCTTTGAAAATTCAAGCTAATATATTAATGGCATATGTCACAAAATCAAATGTAGGAACAACCATGTAGAAAAATGAAAAGAACAGTGAGAGATAATGATAATAAAAAGGGGATAAAGGTGAAAAATGTTAAATGGATTTTGCAAATGTAAACTGAAGAAAAAATATTGCCGAAAAACAGGTCTTTTAACAAATGAGAACAGTCACTGAAAAGCAATCATCTCAAAATGGTTGAGATACAAGACTCACTTAAATCAATTTAATAATAACATAAAGGAAAGTTAAATTTCTTCCATTGGAAGGATCTTTTAAATTTTTTTTAATATTTATTTATTTTTGAGAGACAGAGACAGAGCGTGAGCAGGGGAGGGGCAGAGAGAAAGGGAGACACATAATCTGAAGCAGGCTCCAAGCTCTGAGCTGTCAGCACAGAGCCCATTGCAGGCCTCGAACTCACAAACCGTGAGATCATGACCTGAGCTGAAGTCAGACGCTTAACCGACTGAGCCACCCAGGTGCCCCTGGAAGGATCTTTTAAAATATATTGGATTATATACTTGTGTAAATTTATACTCATGTAATTCCATATCCTATCATTTTTATGTAAACAATGACATATGGGTGTAATTTTATATTTACATAAATTTATATAAACAATGAAATTAATCATTTAAAATTTATAGATTTTTTTAGTTTAAGGAAGATCAAAGGATATCCTTCAGAATAAAGAAAAACGTGTGTTTGAAGTGTATTGAAAGTGACTGTAGTACAATAGGCAATTATTATAATACACAAGAAATGTAAGATATACGTCAACTTTTAGATTCAAAGACATGTAAGTAAGGTTAGGGTGAAGCAATATTGTACACATTCCACGTTGTCTTTTGGATCAAGTTCAAACTCTTTAGCCTTACATTTGGTTTTCTACTGACTGATCTAACATTTATTCTTTGTTCTTGCTATTAAATACTTACTATATACGGGGCAATGTATGAAATGATCTGCATTCCATACATTGATATCTTGATACAAATGATATCTTGAAGCTTTCATTTATATTATTCATTTTAGTCAGGACGTGTGCCACTTTCTCCTTTGTGAACTCAAATTCTATTAAATCTTTAACACCTATCTCAGGTCTTGTTCCATGGAACTCAGAAAACTCAGGCCCAAGGAAGGGTTCCTCATCTTCTAAATTTCTAAAACAATTAAAACATTACTGTTAAAATATATGCTTGATTATATTATTTCATGGTCTCTAGAAATTCCACTTACATGTCTCATCTCCACCTGAGTTTTAAGTATTTGTTGAATGTTTAATGGATAAATATTTGTTGTTTGATGACTGAAGTATAATTCTTTGAGATTAGGGCTTTTGTCTATTCTTCTCTATTTTTTCTTTCCCCAAAACTACTTGGCAGTCACATGGTGTCAAATAAATGCGTGTTGATTTTTAATTAAATTATTAGTGGAATTAAATGGCTTTTTAAACTTAGAAAAATTACACTTTCAAAACCATTTTCACATCTTTAATTTTTAATGGTATTATGATAGGAAGCCTTTAATTTGATGCATGGAGAAGAGCAGTCTAAGTCCACCCAACATGCCTGTGTCAAGTAGTATCTGACCAGTACCTACAGATCCTGATTTCCAGTCGCCCAATTTTAAGATTATGATGGGAAAATCACTAAGGTTTAAACTCTGGAAAACATGTCAGCTTTCTCAAAAAATATGGCAAATATTTGCTTTAAATTTTTCCTTTTTAATCTTTATGCTCAGCCCCACCACCACCCAAGTTAACATTCACTGGGAGAAAAATTAGTGTAAGAATATATAGAGAGTAACTAAAGAAGTCCAGACATTACAAAGGTTCCTGATTTTCCACCACTAACCATCTCTTCTGAAGCTTGGCGCTTGCTTAACGGTGCACATTTCTTTAGATTTTAATATAGTTCTTTCTGTATATTTTTACTTCATCTATTTGGGTTGTAGCCTTCTTCATGACAGGGATGGAATCATGTTCACTCCTGTGCTGCTCACTACCTCTTGCACAGTCTTTTGCAGGGCAGGATGTATGCTAAAAACAAATACATGTCTGCTAAAAACAAACAAACAAAACACATTATACATATATATGCAAACATTAGGCTCTGTGCTAGGTGATTGAAATACAAGATGAAAAAGAAAGGCAAAGTTCTTCCCAAATAGAACTCATATTTCAAATGGATGTAAAAGACACAACATAAATAAATACACAAATTGGTAAACTCACTTCTATCTGTGGTAAATTCTATGAAAAAGACAAGTGATGTTTTTGAAGGAGAGATTGACCGTAATGGGCCAGGTTAGATCTGGCAGTTGAAGTCCACTCTGAGAAAGGAATGGCGATATAAAACATACATTGCCATGATAATCCCACTCAGTGAAGAACGTGGGGCTGAGCTCGCTTGATGTGGAGTATAGTGTAGGTACAGGCACTGAGGATGCAGAACTGAAGAAGGACCCAGTTACCGGGTGTGAGAAAGGATATAAGAGTTGGCATAAGATGAGGCTGAAGAACTAAACAGAGGCCAGATTATGTAGGGCCTTGTGGTCTTGGAAAGTGAGTAGCTTTTATTGTAGAGGTCAAGGAAAGCTTTGAGAGGTGTTAGAGGAATAACCTCCTTGAGTGTCTGTTATTTTAAAGATTACTCTGGATGCTGTGGGAAGTACCAATAGAGGGAAGAATGGGGTGGCTGTCTGGCGGCCTTCCACTTTGGTCCCTGATGATGTCACTGGCTGCTGATCCCTTCTACCTAACGCTTCTCTATTTTGTCTTCATGCCAACGTTGCTTTTCTCTCTTCATTCATTATCCCTTAAAAATTCTACCTAGTGTCATGGTTTCAACACTCACTGATAGTATAATGATTTCTAAATCTAAATCTCTTAGACAAATATCCTCCTGTCTTCTGTCATATACATCTGCTTTCCACCTGAGCATGTTCACTTGAATATCTATGGATAGCTAAAATTCACATGTCCAGAACAGCAGTAATTCTCTCATGTTCCTTAATCTGGCTCTTTCTTTGTATTTTCTATCCCAATTTCTGGAAACTGAAATAGGAATTTTCAGTCCAAACGCAAACATGAAATTCATTTGGACTTCACTTTCCCATCATATCTAATAAATCATGAATTTGAATGTTTCCCCTAATTCTTACTGAGTCCCTTTTCTTTTCTTCAATCCTACCATAGCAGTCCTGGCTCAGGCACTCACTGTCTCTGTTTGGTCTGAATAGTATTCATGCTTTATTTGTGTTCTTTTGCATTTTTACTTGACCTTCTCAAGCTTATCCATAGCAAGCGTTCTAAGCTTTCAAGACTCAACCTTGAAAATAAATCTCAAGCAGAAGGAATCCACAAACAGTCTGAGATGTTTTCAAAGGCAATAGAGGGGTATCTAGAGATAACAGATCACCAGAGGGTCTCCTGAACGTCTCTGGTGAGCTGCCTTCTTCTTCCTTATGTCACTACCTTCATGTAGGGTTGCATCTTCTCTCTCCCTCTAGGCTTGCCAAAATCACCCAGTATATATACTGATCCATTCATTCTATTTCCAATCCATTCTCATGGTAGTCTTTTTAATACATAACTTTGATTACATCAACACTTAGTTTAAATTCATATTTTATGGCCTCTTTTTTTTTTCTTTATATGGGTTCAGGTCCTAACATGTTAACTTGTCTCCAGGACAAGCTTCATCTAATAATCCTAGCCTTGGATTCTGACTCTCCTGTCTTCCATTGTTCTCCTCACTTAAACCACACCAGAGGTCCAGTATTATCTGAATCCTCATGCTGATTCATTCCTTTCTAAACAGGCATAAATGCTCTCATGCTATCATTCTCAAACTCATAATTATATTTCAAGAACAAGTCAAATGTAACTTCTACTGTGGAGCTCTTTCCCTCAACACAGGATGTACCGACCACCATAGAATCATAAAGAACAACCAATACTGGATAGCATTGTTCACCCTTCATTGCTTTATAGAATTACAATTAGACCATAGGCTGTTTAAAGCCAAGGACCATGCTGTTTCTTATATGCACTTTTGTAGTGCATAGCAGTGTTTTAGCATTTTAAAAGTGTGTGACACGTGTTTGTGGAATGAATGAATAAATGAATAGAAGAATTAATGAATAAAGATGACTGTAATCACAGGATTAGGAATAAATATAACATGATTTGTTTAAAAGGAATAGAGCAAATAATGAGGATAGTAAAAATGAGATTCATTACGTGAGAAAATCCCTATCAGTGGTGAAAATCAAGACCAAGATAAAAGCAAATAGGCCAGAAAGAATGTCATGCTTTCACCGGGTGAGAAAAAAAAGTGGTGGGGTAGAAATATCAAGTTGATCACATAGAAAGGTTATAATCTGTGACATAGAATCAGAAATTACAAATACGTTGAAAAAGGCAAAATATGAGACTAGAGGAAAGGAATGTGAAGAAATATGCCACATTATAGACATGAAGCAATTTTAAAGAATCATGCAGGGGAGACATAGAAAAATGTCACAAGGACTACCTTGAGCCGGAGTTTTAAATTTTTTTGAAACTTGAGTGTGGGCTAAGGGAAGACACTTCAGGACACCTGAATTACAGGAGTTTAACATAAGCCAATTTTGATTAGGATTTTTCGGGGAGTAATTTTTTTTCTGTCTTTGCTAAGATGCAAACCCATTTCTAGCCTTGTTTGGCACTCTTGTTTCCAGGAAAAGCCTGCACAGAATTAAAGTTGGTTCAACATTTCCAAAATTACTTCTGTTTAAAAAAAATCACAATTTATGGAAAAGTTTTAGTTACAGTACAAGAAAAGAAGGTTTTTATTTTCCTACACATTTTGATATTAAATTAACAACTTGATACCCCTTCAAGTATATTTTGGTGTGCAGAACCTGTAGATGAGCTCATCCTCCGGTACAGTATTTAAAATGAGACATTAGCATTGATGCATTTTTGCTATCTACTACTCAGACCTACTTGAACTTTGCCAATTGCCCCAGTAATGTTTTCCCTGGCGAAAACGATCCATTCAGAATCATGAGGGCAGTAGTTGTTATATCTCTTTAGTCTGTATTAGTCTTTATAGGTTCTTTGGGTTTTTGTTTGAATTTTAGGATCTTGATGCTTTTGAGATTATTTTTGATGCTATTTTGTAAAATTGGCCTCCCCAGAGGTTTTCATGATGTTTCCCTGTGATTGGATTCCAGTTCTGCTTTCTTAGGAAAATCACAGTAGTGTTGCCAACTTCTCATTCTCATCCTATCAAATTCTGCCTTTTTCTTTTTTAAAAGTTTATTTACTTATTTTTAGAGACAGAGAGTGAGTGTGAGTGGGGGAGGGACAGAGGGAGAGGGAGAGAGAGAATCCCAAGCAGGCTCAGAGTCACTGTCAGCTCAGAGTCCAATGTATGACTCGATCTCACAAACCATGAGATCGTGACCTGAGCCGAGATCAAGAGTCAGACGCTTAACCGACTGAGTTAAGTGCCCTCAGATGGTGCTTCTTTTTTATTTATCCCATCGCTGATGATATTCTTCATGATCACTTAATTAAGGTGATGCCATCCAGGCTTCTTCAAGTTACCTTTTTTTCCTTTTGCAATTCATCACTATTTGGTGAGGTGCGACTTTGTAGTATAGTCTGTTCTTCGTAAAATTTCCACATTTATTTTTTATTTATATCTGTATGCTCTCATGGTTTATTATTTTATTAATGATATCATCAGCATCAGCATTACCTGAGAACTTGTTAGATGCAAACAAATTTCTAGGCCCAATTCCTGATTTACCTAATTCAAAATTCTGGTGGTGGGACCCAGCATTCTGTGTTTTAACTGTCCCTCTAGGTGGTTGTGATGCATGCAAAGACTTAAGAACCACTGGAATGCTGGATCTCAATCCAGTACACTGAAATCCAGGATATTAAAAAAATCACATGTGGGAACCTTTAAAAACTGCCAATTATTTAGTCTCACCCCTAAAGATTGGATGTAAATTGTCATAGGATGGGGACCTCATCATCAAAATTTTTGTTTCCTAAAATGATTCTAATGTTCAGCCATGTTTTAAAACCACTGGAGAATTTTATCTGAGACAGTGGTTCTCAAACTTGGCTCCACATTTTAATCATCTAGGGAGCTTTAAAAAATACAAATGCCTGAGTTTCACCTATAGAGATTCTAATTTAATTAATCTGGAATGCGGCACAAGCATCATAATTTAAAAATATTATAATCACCTGGAGAAATTGCAAACCTGCTGATACCCACTGCAGACCACTCCCTGTACTAATTAAATCATAACTCCAGTAGTAGGATCCAGCATTAGTAATTTTAAAAATTCCTCAGTGGATTACAATGCACATTAAGTTTGAGAACCAGTGGTCTAGGTCCTTCTACAACTTAAAGTGCACTATTCCAAAACAAGGCTACTCTTCTGTAATAATGATAATAAGAATAGTAACTATCCCTTACTGAAGTTGGAATGTGTGCTAGCATGGTGCTAAGAACTTTTAATTTAAATAGAATTATTACAAGAACTCCCCACAGTTTGTGGTATTTTCACACTATACAGATGAGAAAATTGAGACACTGGGCAAAGAATTACCGTGGCCCAATTCACATGACCAATAAGTAGAAAAGCAAACATTCAAACTTAGCCTCTGTGACTCAAGAACTTTTGCTCTATGCCATTACACTCCATTGCTTCTCACTCCTTATGGGTGAATCTTGCCCTTTGTGGGCTCATTTATTTCATCTAACAAACATGGCTTGATTATAACAGGTATTATAATACTCAGGCATGAGGAAATTAAAAAAAAAAAGCAACAACAATAACATGCACGGAACTTTCAGAAGTCCAAGGAGCTTCTCTTTAAATGGGAGGAGTCCTGGGTTGGGTGGCATATTTAAAGTCTAATAACACATGGTGAGTCAGTAAGGAAGAATGGGGTAAATAGCTCACGAGTTGGAGTAGGCAGAAATTGGCTGATTCCTGCCTTTGCCAACAATATCTCTCTGATTTCTTCACCTATAGAATAGGAAAACAATAACCATCAGCCAGGATTTGACGTGTGAGGTTTAAACGTTGAAAAATAGCTAGTGCATCACATCTAGCATGTATAAGATGCTTATCAAATTAAATTAGCATGGCTCCAAGTCTTCTTTTATGAAACTGCTTTCTCCCAGATGTAAGGTAGATCAGGGGCAGGGGCAACAGACATATGGATAAACTGAAGCATCATTTTCAGATCAGCAGCATTGGTATCACCTAAGAGATTGTTATAAATGCAGACTCTTGAGTTCCACCCCAGATTTTATAGTTCGACAAGAACCCCAGGTGATTTGTATTTGCAATAAAGTTTAAGCAGGTGTCCTAGCAAATCTGTGATAGAAGGAAACACATATTGGTTAAATTTTGATGGGAAATGCATGGAGATTGGTGGTTGGGGATGGGGTGGAGTTGGGGAAGGAGTTTAGAAAGATTTCAGAAAGGAAAAGTGAAGCCTCAATTATACACAGTTATTTCAAAATCCTGCCCTAAGCTACCATCTTCTTTTCCACAGAATCTGGCTACAGGTTTTAAATTTCTTTTCTAATTCTTTTAATTTCTTTCAAGTTAATGATATATTCCAGCCCAGTTCTATCTGTGATTATCTAGTGACTCATGTTGACTGGTTACTGAGGGTTTTTCTTTAAACTTTTGAAGTTAAGTTGATATTTGTTTTCAGGTTAAGACTTTGTCTTTTCTCCCAAGATGAAGTGTTTGAGGAGGAAATGAAGTAGTTAGGTATTTGTATCTCCCTAAGGTAGGGATACTTTAGCGGTAACAGAGTGTACGTTGTTAAAGAAATTGGATACCATTCTGGAGCCATGTCCCTGTGATAGAAAAGAAAATGTCATCCGGTTTCATGATGACGACTATCATAAACAAGGGAAATGGAATGGCAAGGACAATTAACCCACACTCTTCTTAATGGTAAGTGGTTCTTCTTGGTTAAGGTTGTTTTATGTGTGTAGGCTATCTTGTACATATTCAAGGTGCAATCTATGGCAATCCTAATTATGCAAATCCTAGCACTGTGTTTGCAATTACTTGAAATTTTGATCGTTCCTGTTGCAATTACATCAATTACATTGTGTATGCCTTTTTTTTTTTTTTCAAATGGCATTAAAGGTTGCTCTTAGTAGAACATTTGTGGGGGGTAGGGAGGGTTACGGGGAAGAGAAAATGTCATCAGAGAAGAAGTGCAAAATAACACCATGAAAAGGATAGCATATTGTAAGAGGCGCTGATATGGTAGATGGTCCTTATTCAATGAAGAGTGAATCTAGGCCTAACGACCAGATGGCAGAGCTGAACACAGAAATTCCATATGTGTGATGGCAGCGAGGGACGGCCATTGACATACTTGCTTTTCCAGCCAAATGCCTCGGCAGATGCAGAGTTTTACACTTTAACATTGCAATATGGCACTAAAACCCAGGAGAAGAGTTAGATGCAAGATTGAAAGCTGATTTAAAGTGGCAGAGTTTAAATCAGATCCTATCCTATCAGGGTAAAAGCTATGAACAGAAAGTAAGAGGAGATTAGCCCTCTCTCTCTCTAGGACTGTACTTTGGATCTGCTGGACTCGTCAGGTTTTCTAAAGAAGAGCTAAACCTGGTCATATTAGTTATAGGCTTCTTTGTGTCCCCAAGCTTTTCTTTAAAAAAAAAAAAAGTAAAATAAAATAAAAATCAAGTTTCAGAAATGGATTATTAAAGGAAAGCAGCATTAATGTGCTCTGCCTGGAGTCTGAACGCTCATAATGTGAGTTATTCTCCACTTTGAATAAACTGCGAGATGCACTTGAAAATTAGATTTTCACTTAATTGCATTTTTCTGTGTGAGGCGCTAGAGGCAGCCATCTTTGTGAAAAAGGGATCGTGTCTGTGCCGTACTGCTCAGAAAGCCCTAAGAAAAATTTGCTCAAAAAAATTAAGAACACCCAAAGTCTTTTACAGTTTTAATACATATTTCTTGGAATATTGACAAACATCAAAGTTCTTTGAAATTATTAAGCTATGGGCTAGAAAGTCATTTGCAGCCTTTTTCCTTGGGTCTCAGTCATCTTCCTTAGACTGCCGAAGGCAGCAACAACAAATTCATTTTCCCAAACATCTCCTGAGTTGATCAGGGAAAGAAACTCTTTTACACTTTTATGTTAACTTTGTCCATGCTCTTGGTGTGATGTTTGTTGTTCAAGGTTCACTGAAGGCGCTAGTGTGAATCAGTTTTGGCCCTGTCTCAACTTGCCTTTGCAATGAGACCTAATAGCCTGTTGAGAGTAGGAAATGTCTTCTGTGACCACTACAGGTTTTAAATTTCTTTTAAACTAATCTCCTTCCCTTTTAAACTAATCTCCCTCTATTTTCTTATATGAATCTTAAGGTTCAGGTGCACAAAACTTCTTCGCTGGAGCTACATGGTATTTCAAATCATTGCCTTTCTCTTCATGCTATTCCAGTGAATATTACCCACAGTCTTCTCTGTTGTATTATTTTCTAGTGATTTGCTTTTGAACATGAATAAATGGTATCATGGTTCCTTGGAGGACAGGAATCAAGACTTTAGTTATTATTTTCTCACAGTGCCAGGAGCACTGATATTTAATTAGTATTTATGGAATTGAATTAATACTCATAAGACTAACTGGATTCATATGGTGCACTGAAAAAACCTGGGGAAGAGAGGGGAAATGACAAGAAATAAAGTTGAATTAGTGTGGCTCATATGGTAAGGGGCAGTGAGGTAGTTTGAAGGTCCAGATATCTACTGTTATGCAGTAGGTTTGATGCCTACTAGGTAGCAATGTGATGGCCGTTACATTGTGCCCAGTTCAAACTGTGCCTCCTGCAAAAGCCATCTCTGATGACATCTCTGATAACAATGAAATATTATTTCTGCCTTTTATAAACTCCCAAAGTAAATGACTTAAGATAATAAGCAACAGTACTAATGTGCTCATAGTTACAATAATAAATAATTAACATTTATGAGCAGGTACTACATGCCAGATACTGCATTAATTATGCATTATCTCATTTAATCTTCCCAAGAATAGTGTAGGTTTAATATATATATATATATATATATTCCCCTACCTACATACTATTTATATTATATTTATTATTCATAGAATATATATTTAATAAATATATATTTACCTACATAATAATACCTACATAATATTTATATTATATATTAGGGTAATAGGGGGATTAAAGCTTGTTCAATTTATTTAATTCTAAAACCCTAATCTTTACTTTTATGGTATTAGATTATAGAAAAAATATGATCATTGAACACTTTTAACCAAACTGTGTTAGAATCTTTTTAAGTTAATATTTATAGCCTGTCTTAGTCTATTTAGGCTAAAGTTCAAGGCCTTTCAAGTCACGTGTACACAATCAAATGCTTCTCTTCATTAGATCCAGAGCATGGCTTTAGCACATTCCAGTGTGCATTTGTTTTCATAAGCTGCTTTCCTTACTTGAGATTTTCTTACCCCTTCACATACATTTGATTTTTACCTATTCCTTAAGATTCAACTCAATTTTCATATTCACATAGAAACTTCTGCTGACCTCTAAAGCGCAGAATGATCAGTTTATCTGAAGTAGTTTTATTTTTTTAATATTTATTTCTTCTTGAGAGAGAGCACAAGTGAAGGAGGGGCAGAGAGAGGAGACAGAATCCTAAGCAAGCTCCACACTGTCAGTATGTAGAGACCTATGCAGGACTTGAACTCGTGAACCCTGAGGTCATGACCTGAGCTGAAACCAAGAGTTGATGCTTAACCGACTGAACCAACCAGGCACCCCTCTCTGAGGTAGCTTTAAATCTGACCACCTCCCTTAACTTCCCCAGTAAGGGGAAGTTATACCTCATGAATAATTCCCTGGTCCATGTTGCCATCATTTCTCACCAGACTACTACAAACACCCCTGAAATGAGCACACTGTTTCTGCACTGTCTCTTCTCTCATCTGTTATCTATTTTTGTCCTAAAATGATGTTTTCCAACTGTGTCACTGACTGTCCACCCATATTCAGGTGGCTTTCCACTGCCTTTAAGATAAAGACCTGTATCATTAACCTAGACTATATCCTCTGGCTCCTGAGTAAGTTTCCAGGTTCAGCTGCCTTAGGCAGAACTCCCCACTCTTTGTGATCTTTCAAACTGGCCTTCTTTCTTGATTCATCCCTGCTCTCCTCTCTGTCTCATCCTGAGATTCTACACTGGCCATTTCTTCTCCCTGGAATTACTCCCTCTTTGCCAGGGGAACTCTTGAGCATCTTTCAAATCCGGAACACTTTGAGTATGAAAAAGAAGAGCCAGTGATCTCGAAGCCATATGCTAACTTTGCGCCAAATACTAAAGCTATTGGTAACACTGACATTTTTTTCTAGCTTGATTTAGATTAGTCATCACTTTTAGTAAGTGACTAGTATTTTCAAAGAAGGACTGCAAGAATCTTTCTCATTTCTTAGAGGGATATGTAAATAGGAGGGCTCATAACATTAGAGTGCATTGTTTGACTCCTTATTCTACCTTCATAGCAACATGGTGTAGCATGTTCTTACCATGTGACCTTGACATTCCTTCCAATCAGTGATGGGGCCTGTGGCCTGTTTCATTGATCTTGGGCAGAGTTCTGTGACCTCTTTGACCTGTAAAGTATGGTAGAAGTAAAGTGTGTGATGCTCTATGACATTAAATCAATCAAACACCTGTATTTATTAGCTTCAAAATGTGGCCTTACCTTGTGAATAAATGTCACATGCTTTTTCCTCACTCTTTTGAGACTCTCACTCTTGGAATCCAGTTGTCATTTTTGTAAACAGGACCAGAGTAAAGTTATACAGGGAGACCACATGTAGGAGTTCGAGCTTTTAGCTCCACTGCAATCCCTGCTAATAGCTGCATCAACCACCAGATACTGGAATAAAGGTGCTGCCAAATGAATTCAGCCTCCAGTCACTGAGTCCTCTCATCAACATACTGCAGCATAGATAAGTTGGCCCCACTGAGTCCTGCCTAAATTCTTTACAGAATTTGGAGTATAAGAAAATGGTGGCTTTTCATCATTTTGGGGGCAAGGGATTAGTTTGTCACTTAGTGACAAACTGGAACAACACCTGACTTTAATGGTGATCTCTAAATTGTCCTTTTTCAATCGAATCAAAACTGTAAGACTTCTAAGGAGCACACCATGGGCCCAAAGTCTCGTGATAGTGATTTCAGTAAGAAAGTTAATTCCAGATAATTCCGTTTTTCAATATATGCTTCTTTAATATATTTATTTCCCTTGTCTGTCAGGTCTTTTCTACATGGCTGCTATGGTAATACAAACCTAGAGCCAAATTCTACTTTGGAAGTCCTAGCAGGCCAGGAAAAAGAGGCATGGATTTGATATCCTAAATCAGCTTTGACTTTAAGGAGGAAGGCTGATTATCCTTGGGATGATTTTCTTTTCCTTGCTTTTCATTTGTCATAAAAATGGTTTACCTTTAAACTCAGCTTTTTCTTAGTTGGCTAACTAAAGTTAACTTTGTTTGGGGTTTAAAACAGAATTACCAGCCACTATTGTCTTAATTTGGGCTGCTGTAACAAAGTCTCATGGGCTGAATGGCTTGTAGACACCCAATCTATTTCTTATAGTTCTGCAGGCTGGAAGTGTAAGATTTGAGTGCCAGTCTGGTCATGTTCTGGTGAGAACTGTCTTCTGGGTTGCAAGGCTACTGTCTTGTCATTTTATCTTCACACAGTGCAAAGAGGGCAAGAGAGCCTTCTGTGGTCTTCCTTAAAAGGAAGCCCTAATCCCATTCATTAGGGCTCCAGTTTTGGGATCTAATTACTTCCTAAAGGCCCACCTCCTCATACCATCACATTCAGGGTTAGAATTTCAACATATGAATTTGGGAATGGGATGCACAAACATTCAATCAGTCTGTAACAAATATGCAGTCTAGGATTGGCATATTTATTTATCTGGAGTATCTTCTCTTATATAAATAAACCCCTCTGAAATCTGCAGCTGAGATAGACAGAAGGACTTCTGCTGGTCAAGGGTTCACAGAATATGTTTTCTGACTTTCATCTTCTTGAAGATGTGTTTAAGATTATCCTGTTCTTTTTTCTTTGCTTTTGCACATAGCTACCATCCTGGTTTAAGTTTTATTTATGTTTTCTATCTAGGATACTGGAAAACAAAGAAAAAAAAGTAAGTTTTAATTCCTACCTACTTCATTCCATTTTGCCATATGATGGAATTCAAGATCCTATAAAAAAAAGTGATTAAAAGCATAGGAGTAAAAAAATAAAAAATAAATAAAATAAATAAAAAAAATAGAAAGCATAGGAGTAAGAATACTTGAGGCACAATTCTGGTTTTCCCACTTAAAAGGTAGATAATTTTGATCAAATTTCTTTACCACACTGAACTTAAGCTTTGTCATCTGTAATCTGGAGTGAAAAATAGTGCCAACCACCTAGGGTTGTTGGGGAGAGTAGATAAGCTCCTGCATGCACATCAGAATAGTCCCCAACCCACAGTAGGAAACGACTAGCTATGTAGTCAAATTTAGGATATGTGGAGGTCAAGAGATAAGAATACAAGAGGATCATATGTAAAAGAGTAATAATTATGTCAATGTATATGAAACACGTGTTCTAATCCAGGAACTGTGCTAGGAATACAAGAATGAATATATAGTTTCCTTACTTATTAAGATTCAGAAGTTTCAATCCTAAGAGAGAGACTCTACAGGAGAAACGTAGGAGAAATTTTCAGGGAAAGGGGATTGTAGATTTGAACACTTTGATTTGAGATTTCATTGATTCATGTACATAAAATTGTGAAGAATTGAAAATTCCCTTTCATTGATTGTCTGCTAGAGTTCCCTGGCTTCTTTTCACTGCAGCTGAAGAATTTATTTGATTGTTATATAGAAATTGCATTAATCAAAACAATTTGTGTTGTTCTGTGCTTGATTCTTATCTTGCTTTGCAAAACTACATTACAAATGCCTGGAGGCAGGATTACGCTTTCTTCCAGGCATCTGCCATACCACTTTAAATTTTGTAAATACTTGTGTCAAGAAAAGTCATTTAAATCTTAGATACCTTGTACTTTCAAGGTCATCTTGGGGCCGTCGTTTAACATGGTCACATAAGGATTATTTAATTTCTAGGAAAATGCACCTGTCTTTGACTTTGTTTTTAACCATTTAATTAAAGCCCAAATGTTTTAAGTTATATATTTCCTTGTAGGTATTGTCTGCTAGAAAAGAGAACTTTAAAGATTATTTTTTGTAGGACATTACCAACTTTATATTAATGTAATTTATTTCTTTTCCTTTTAAACTTTCTTTTGTAAAATTAAAAAAAAAATTAATGTGTATTTATTTTCCAGGACAGAGAGAGAGAGAGAGAGAGACAGACAGACAGACAGAGACAGAGTGTGAGTGAGGGAGGGGCAAAGAGAGAGGGGGACACAGAATCTGAAGCAGGCTCCAGTCTCCAAGCTGTCAGCACAGAGCCCTACCTGGGGCTCAAACCCACAAACTGTGAGATTATGACCTGGACTAAAGTCAGATGCTTAACCCAATGAGCCACCTAGGTGCCCCAGTAATTTTATTTCTAATATTCATTTTAAAAACTACCTGTAATAGCCAACCCAAATGCTCTCGGGACCAGTTTTATTAGCTTAGTAGTTTCCTCATGAGTGATTTAAGAAATCTTTGGCATATTAATTTCATATTTGGAGTGGAGTCATATTTTTAATTTTAGGAAAAAAATATGTTCTGACTCTTGTTAGCTATAGGGGAACCAAGAGTTAAAAAAGTATTGTATATTATTGATTATGGCCATATGCTTAGACTATAAATTTCCCTTTAGGTACATTTTTAGCTATATCTCACAATTTTTGAGTTGTATAATTTTCACCATCATTTGGATATACATATATTCTAATTTTTATTTGATTTCTTCAACAAAACTATGGATTAATAAGAAGTAAATATCTTAATTTCCAAACATCAAATGATTCTGTAGTTATTTTTTATTATTGATTTCTAGCTAAGCCACATTGTGGTCACAGAATGAAGTCTACATGATCCTCAATCATTTTAATTTTAATGGAACTGGCTTTACAGACCAGCATATGTTGTCTAGAATAATTCCATGTGTACATAAGAATGTATAGTCTACAGCTATAGATCATGAATATAAATTCTTACTATATTTTAAACTCAGTAATTCTTATTGTTGTTTTATTAGGTCAATATTTAGTATAATTTGCCAGTTTCCCTCTTCTTGCTTTCCCAGCCATCCACTTGGAATGATTTTTCTTCTGAAAAACAAAAAAACAAAACAAAAAAATTCTTCTATTTCTTTAAGTTAAATTCTGATGATAATTTTTTTTCGTTTTTTTTTTTTTTTACCCTTGTATTTTAATGTCCTTCACTCTAGAAGGATAAACTTTGCTAGATTTAGAATTTTAATTTGGACATTATTTTTCTTTATTGCTTTAAAGGTATTTCATTTTCTTTTGGCTTCTCTTGTTTCTGTGTTGCAGTCAGATGCCAGCTTCATTGATGCTGTTTGGGAAGGCTTTTTTAATCTGATTTAAAAATTTTCTATTTGTTTTTATTTTTTAACAATTAAAATCTGATGAGCTTTGATGCCTATTTATATCTTGGTTAGCTTTTTAGGACTTCTTGTGTGTGTGGTTTGTTGTCTTTCATCAGTTTTGGAAGTCATTACCCATTATATGCTGTCTTTATATTACTTTCATATATTGTTATATTATTTTTGCCCCATGTGCTCTCCTCCTCTTCTAGGACTACAAGTACAAATGAGCAAGTCTTCTTGCTACCTTCTCTACCCGTTTTGTACTGTATTTTAAATCTATTTTTTCTCTATCCTTTATTTTAGATATTACCTTCTAATTCACTAATTATCTTTTCAGTTGTGTCCAATCTTGTATAGACATTCCCTGTTTCTGTTTTCAGTTATTGCATTTTTTAGTTATAGGATTGTAATGTTTTTGTCAAATTTCCAATTCTCTGAAAAAGTTCTCCATCTTCATCAGTTCAGGAACAAATATTGTAAAGGCCAGGAGTAATATTTCTAATATAGAGAACATTTGAAATGTATTGTTATACTTTTTTTTTTCTGAATAAAAAGTTCACATTTTATTTTTAAATCTCCAGATGAGCCTTGCTCCTATTAATTGTATGCTGGAGATGGCATTAGGAAAAACATTTACAGTTATATTTGATACCTAAAATGGTGCTTTTCTCCAAAGATGATTTACCTTTGCTCCTCCTGGGCACCAGTGGGTACCATCTGGGGCCATCTTTGTCTAATTGAGAAGATGAGGTGTATGAACCTGAGCTCTAGTCTTTGAAAGGATAATTCTATTTTGGGGTTCACACTTATTTTTTTGATGTTGCTGTTTTGTGAGATCCTAATCCAAAAGAGGGGTCATTACATTCTCCTTGGAATGCCCTGGATATCGATATTTATATCCTCGGCTCCTCAGGGCTGTCGTAATTGTTCCTTTTCTGCCAAGGTTGCATCTCTAGAATCTATGCTCCCCTAAGTGAAAAACATACACAAGCATTCCTTGTATGCTTCTGTTTTTCTCTGGTACCAAGTTGAGAATTTCTCACAATTTTGTTGGCTATCTGTGCTTTTTGCTTTTTACACGCACACATGTACACTCACCCCACATAAACACATCATATACATTTAAATTTTGTATTTCTAGTTGTAGTCAACTGGAATATTGGTTTGAATTACCTAGTTTACTATTGCTAGAAAGGAAAATGTCCTTTTCCTACTTTCCCAAGTTTCTCTTATCTAATAAATTGTACTCTCTAAAAATCAGACTTAACCTAAAGTCTATAAGCATCCAAAGTAAATATCATGAAGTGTGCATTTCTTTTATTCATAGTAGTTTAACCTCAGACCATGATGTGATTCAAAGATTATTTACTCTAAGATTATACACATGTATAACAAACTTGCAATCTGGGTTTTTAGTCTATGAAACATTAAAACAACCAATTCAGTAGTGGAATGAGAAGTAGAGTGACTTTGCTAGAGGTAAACATACTAACTGCAGCTTGAAGTAATGGTTGTCTAGGAAGAGTAAGAATTCAAAATAATAGTCAAAATTTGGAACAATATAGCAACGAAAGGAAAAATAGTCCCTCCTATCTCGATACCATCTAAGAGCATTAATTTACAATAATAACTATATAGTGTTTACATCCCTGCAAAAGAAATATTGAACATTGCTTGGTGAGCTCTACCTTAAAAAGGTAGTGAGGTTTATGATGAATTTAGTGTAAATTTCATTATTAATTTCTAAGGTCAGATTGGCAAATTTCGATTGTATTCACCTCTGTGAGCAACTCATTTTATGATTGCCGTTGATAAAAAGAATTTTTTATTCTTCCCCATTTACCTTCTTACATTACCAATAGTAATGAATCCTTTAAATCCATGTTTCTTTATTGGTTATAATAAAATACTTTATTTTCTATTCACGGTGTTGCTACATTTTTAATCTTTAACTATTCTTTAGATTGGAATACATTTTTCAAGGCCATTTTTCATTTTATACTGGCTAGCACTGAACTGTTTTCAGTACAGGGAGAGGAAACATAATATTGCTGATATAGCAAATCTTTTTCTGCTGAGTCTTTTATCCATTTTGGCCAGTGGTACATATTGGAGTCTTTAAATTATTACTTTTCTGTTCATATAACCATGATGTATAACAAATTGACATCAAGCTGAATGTATGTACTTACTTACTAAATTTATTTATTTATTTTGATCACTAAACTAAACCAATCAGTGCCTTATCTGACCTCAACTAAACTCCTGGGGAACTGGATGTATTTCTAAACAGATGAGGATTTGGCCAGGAAACACTCTTTGGTCTGCTCTACCAAGCAAATTATATACATTTATAAATGGAAATGTGAAAGAAAAAAGAAAGGCAAGAATGATATTTGCAAGTCCAGCATATTTTGCTAGCACAGACCACTAGTCATCCATGCTTCAGGAAGCTGGCCTTAGCAATGGTGTGTCACTTTTTCTTCCTATTAAGAAAGGCCATTTTATATTTGGGATTGTATGAAAACTGTTGCACAAATACTGGGAATAATAGGGTAAAATATTACTCTAATACTTTGAAAAAGACCCTTAAGATTTTTATTTGCCTTTTCCATTTTCTTGAGTTCAGAAACATGATTATTTTGAGAAACTTAAGCAAATCTACAACCCAAGTCAGAAAGCTATGCATTCTTTTTAAAGTTAACTAAATATATCTAATCCCCACTTCCAACCCCTAAACACTACATCATCTTAAGACACACCTGCAGTTTAGGTTGGAAAGGTTGACAATTTCAAAATATCTACTATGAAGCATGACTGGGGATTGCTTCTGGTATTTTCCGCCCAGGCATCAAAGATGCTAGTTACCTGCAATGTGTATAACAGTCACTCATAAGAAAGGGAAAAAAAAAATCAAACAAACTCCCAAAATTTTAGGGGTGGAACAAGATCTTTGAAAGAAGAAAAAAAAGGAAGAAATTCAAGAATTCCAGAATGTAGGATCTATGGGGGGAAAAGTGTAGGCATTGAAATATTTCCAATACTCAGGAGAACAAAAGGCATGGGTCAGAACACTGTGCCAAAAGGGCACTGAGGACAAAACATTTACCTCAGACAGGTTTTGCTTCCTGGAATGGAGAGGAGGGGGTTAAAAGTTTAGGTTTCAAAAGTTTTTTTCTGCCAAAAACAATTAAAATTAGAGATTGTGTGAGATCTAAGTAGAATTACTGCTTATTGACAATGGCTGTGAAAGTAAATTCTAATTCTGGAGAGACTCTTGGGGAAGTTTCTGCCTGCAGATAATTAGTTTTCTCTTAGTGCCACTAACTAATTATTTTATCCCAAAGGAAGGATATCCTTATCCTAAGGCATTGAGTCTGGTCCCTGGAATTCTTGGCACCAGAATTCTATGAAATTCAAGGGCTTAAAAACATCATCTGGGGAGTATCTCTTCCAGCAATAGCAAACTTGATATTTTGGCCTATGATTCCTGCTGAGAACAACTAAAAATGTTAAACAAAATATTAAGAGTAAATCAGTAGGAAAACGTTAAGGACCATCCAAGTTAGTGACAATTTTGGTAGTCAGTATCTTGGAGAAAAATAAAACCCATGAAGGTGAGCCTGACTTTTGGCATTGCCTTTTCTTTCCAGTCATTTTCTTATTTCTAAAACTATAGCTAAGCGGCTGAGGAAGCTGAACAGTATTTTCTGCAGGCTCATGGGGACAAAAATTAGAGTTCAAGGACTCCTAAATAGTTATTTTGGAAATAATCTATCATACTTCCTGATAATTATTTACTTATTTTTCTTCCAGTTGGATTGAAAATATGTGAAATTACTGAATTCCAGATAGTTTCCTCTTACTTAATCCTCTATTAAAAAAACTATTCTCATATGAATTCTTAGGGGTACAACCTTTTTCAGTCTGAACAACCCTATTCTGGATGATTTTACTTTGATTATTATTAAATTTTTTCACTTACTTTTCACTATAAGTTATAATAGGTAATATCCGGTGCAGTGCCCTCCCAATCTTCCTAAATTTGTTTGTTAATTTTTACTAAATGTTAAGCTAATGGAGGCCTGTAATATTGTGTCATTTCTTAGTGGGCCTGGTAACTTGTACAAGACTAAGTGTATGGCATTCAGATTGGATCTGGGCCAGCAGCAGCACGCAGGTGGCAAAAAAATTCACCCAAGGCAGAAAAAAAGGGATAAAAGTTTACTGAATACACTGCAAGGGAGCAGTGGGCAGGACAGCAAAGCAGAGGCTGTCTGCCAAGAGACAGAGGTGAGAAGCTATAGTTATAGGGTGGACTGAGGGATATGGGGAGATATGAATTTTCCCGTTTTTGCTAATCCTAGGAACTATGCCCAGTTGCAGTTGGTCAATTAGAGCCTATGGCTCTTTCGAGGTGCATCGCTTAATGAGCCTGTTTGCATTCAGCTCTGTAGTCACTGTGGGCCCTTTTGCCTTGCTCAGATTTCCTTTGCTCAAGCCTGTTGCCTGAAAGCAGCCTCTACAATGAGTACAATATCAACAAACATTTCCTTAATTTTTAATTAGGTGACCCTTTGGTTCTCTTCTATACCACTTATTGTCTCTCCAGTTTGTTTCAGAATGAGATCCCATAGTTTCTTAAATTTCTTATTCAGCACATATTTATTGAATTCCTGCTATATTCCAGGTGCTGTGCAATTTATCTGGGTATAGAAAACATAAAAGAGAAATACTTGAAGGAGTTCGTAGCCTATTGAAGATATAAAACATATCTATATTACCTAGGAATAGAATTTTGAATTCCCTTGAGACAAATAATTATAAAAAATACCCATTAAAATGTGGTAGAAATCAATGACGGTGGTTTTCCTAGGGACAGAACATAATACTTAGAAAATGGAATAGATAATTGGTAAAAACATGTGTCTATACCAGATCCCAAATAGAATAAATCATCAAATCATTAAAATCATAGTATTTTGAAGAAATGATTCTTAAAAGTGTTAAATGATTAAAAAATTGTGGAACTTTGAAATAATCTATGTTTTCTTCTCCAAATTGACAGTAAACATTCAATAAGAAACATTTTGTGGGCAGCAAAATGTTAGGTTTGGAACACAACCCCCCAAAATAATATGACTTAATCTCCATGAGTTCATTGTTCATAGAAAGAAATGCAGATAATCACTTGAAAATGGTTCATGGTGTACCCAGCCTTTTGTGATCTTTTGCCTGTTTTCACCTTTTACTTTCACTTTAGAAAAGTTGTCACATTAATGCTTGAGAAATTCCTTGAACAGGGTGATCTCTCTCATGTCCCATGGTTTTGCCTCTGCTCCTTTTTTTTTTTTTTTTTTTTTTTTTTTGTATGGAACCTCTTCTCATATTCAAGCTGCTCCCAATCTCTTTTCTCAGCTCACTTCTTCACACATCATTCAAAACTCAGACAGGACTTTCAGGAATTTTCCCTGTATCCACCCCTACTGGGCACATATATAATAGTTTCCTATGTTTGGATCATGGAGTGGGAATGAGAGTGGTAACAGCTAAGCATAGAATGATAGAAAGAGGGCTAGATATTGGATAGCCTTGTAAGTCATTTTAACAAATTTGAACTCAATCTTGTGAATACTAGGACACTCAATGGCTTTAAGCAAGTCAGGAACATTCCAGCCAATTGTACTCCACTCTCCTTTCACATTGCCATGATCCAGTTCATATTTTCCAAAAATGCCAGTGAGACTTTTTCGAGGGTTGGAATCTAAGGCCTGTTTAAATTAAGCTCATTGACATATTCTTACTGCTAATTTCTCATCTGAGTTTTAATCGCTCATTTCTCTCTGCTTATGGGCAATTTCCACTTCAATATTCTTTTGCCATCAAAATAGGCCTGTGTTATATAAACTCATTAATAGTGTCCTTGTATGACCCTATTTCGGTGCTCTATTCCTACTATTCCAGGATGGAATTTGTTGTTGTTATTGTGGAAGCATAGAAAAATCGTAAACTGAAAAGCAGGGAACGTACTTAAAATTGTTGTTCTGCTGTGCAGGCAAACTGGTTAGACTTTCTGAACCTCACTATTACCATCTACATAATGAAGAATTGAAATAGAAGAATCATACCATGGCTACTTCAAGTCCTAAATTGCGGATTCTGTAATTACTATTCCTTCATCACCCTCATTCAATCCTCTCAGTTTTTTCAGTTCAATTTCTGTCTAATGAAGTCTCTTTTCCATTCTCATCACTACTCTTCCCTGCCTACAACTCCCAACTCCCCATGATCCCACCCCCTATTAAAATTGAAGCTATTTTAGGCCATTTTGGAGGGAATTACATGAGCTTCCATTGTATTTCCTGTTTATTTCCAGCCTTGGTCTATTTCAGACCATCTTGTGTACCTTATTCTTGTCAAGAAAATTCTCTTGCTTATAGAATGAAATTAAAATATATAAACTGGATTCAAAACCTTCTAAGGTACATTGTTCCCCTCCATGTTTTCCATAACACTTCTTACACAAATCTCTGTTCCAACCCCAAAGAAAGCCAGTTGCTCTTACTTTTTATGAAAATGTTCTCAATTTCTTCTCATTGCAAATGGAAGTCATTTCCATTGCTTAAGATCAGATAATTCCTAACTCTCCAGGGAAGTCCTCACTGATGAGGAAATCCATCCAGGAAAACTATTGCAATCTCTTGGACTCTTATGGTTGTGAGTCTGTGTTCCCCTGGCCTCATATTATTAACCTATAGGGAATAATTGATATGCAGTATCACCTCTGGACACATAATGCTAATGGTGGGTTTTGAGGGTTGACACATGACAAAACAGTCAAGATTTAATGTCACAGTAGGTCCTAACTATGTATTGCATTATAGATTACAAAGCTGTAGATTTTATTTATAACAATGCAATTACCTGATGGGAAGATCCTATTACTCTGTTGTTAGATGAAGAGACTGAGCTTCAATAAAGTTACAAATTGTTGGTTTGTTCAAGGATTCACAACTAGCAAAGGAGAGTCGATGATTGAACCCACATCTCCTGACCTATAAGTTCAGAGATTTCATAGTAACTGGTCCATATGTATCAAAGAGCTTGCCATTTTGTATGGAAACTTTTTTTTAGGACAACGTTAATGCCTTAAGACAGTCATTGTTCAGACACTATCATACTGTCAGCAAACATTTTTATTTGCTCTCCGATAGAATTTTTGTCTCGATGACACTTCTTTCTAGAGTCTAATACCTTTCCTTAAATACTCAGAGTTGTAAAGCTGAATCCAGGATACTACTTGTCTTAAACCTCTCATTACCTTCTCCCTTCCAGGCTCATTTCACCTTTGGATTTCTTTTCTGGGGAAGCTGATATTAGCTAGTTATATTAGAAAATGGACTGAACCCCAGTCACACAAAGTGCTAAACACTGATTGGGCTTACCGTGTTTTATATTTCAGGAAAGTTTTCAGTTTAACTAGAAACAGTCCTATAACCTGAAGGGAACAGTTTCTAATGGGATGATAGCAGATAATTTGGTAAAGAGACAGGGGAGATGTTTTTGAGTGAGATTCCTTTAAACTACATTCATAGTGATTGCCTATTTGGCCTCAATCTAAAGTTAGACATGGTTTCAATGTTAATTTTTTTCTTTTTTGTTTTCAAACAGTTGTCTCCATATTGTGCACAAAGATAAAGTATTTGGAATTTTAGAGGCTTGAAGCAAAAGACGGGTTGGTTATATTCTTAGATGATTTAGGACATTCTTGCATAATTTCATTTCAGCAGCAGCTGTCAATATGTCTCCACTAACCTGACATGTGCAAAGGGAAAGTATACCTTTCTCCCTGAACAATTTTATCTATTATTAGAACATCACTCTTTCACTTTCTTTATCTTCTTCTCTTATGATCCATAGCCATTTGGGGATGGTTGCATGTGTATTTGCAGATGGATAAGGTATAGGCAGAATGTGTCCACACTTTAAGTAAAGCTTATCAATTATTTACACCCTATTACAAATGAGTTTATCGGATCTTTTTATTTCAGCAAGTGTTGAGGAAGAAGTTCGAAGCACCAGAAGAGACAGAAAGAAGTGGTCTGGTGGAATAGAATAAAGAGTTTAGGAAGGAAGGGAAAATGGGAGATGCTGGAAGAGAATCTTTGCTTTAGCCTTGAGCTGGCAAAATTTCACCACTGATAATACAAAATGGTGCCATGAAATCAAGAGGGTGACCTACAAAAATCTTCTTGTCAAATGGTATGTTTTTCCTGTTCAATACATCATCTCTGGTTCTTTATTTTCTCTCAAATAAATTCTCTTGAAGAAAACACACGTTAAAGAAAATAAAATGTTCAGGCTACAAAATGACATCTGAATTACTTGCACATTCAATCATTCTTACAAGTAAAACAAAATTGATCAATAATGTTTGCTGTAGTGTGCCCCATTAAGCAGCTTTTCTTTCTGCTATATCTCCATAAAGCTTTCTATTCCCAGAAGGACAAGGACTGAAAGAATAACAACAAATATATATCAAGGAGAAGGAGAGTATATGGTGTGTTAGATATATTTATGCTAATCCTAATTTATCCCCTCCAAAGTGAGTAAAATGAAATTCTGAGAGCATCCTCTTCTCCTTTATAACCTTACTTGCCGTTCTGGAAGTTATCGTTTCTGAGATGGCATTTGGAGGAGACCACTGTTATTAACTCAGTATACCAGATATTCCATTTCTCTTGCTTTCTATGGTTTTTTATATTAATTTTGACCAGTCATTTTGATGGTTTTTTAATCTATATAATTTAGGGTTTTGTCTTCCCTTTCCCTTTCTTCTAATCCCCTTTACTGTCATTTCAACTATGGTTTTGCAGATAAATTAAGAAATAAATCTAAACTTGGTAGGTGATCCAAAAATAATTTTATTTTTTCATCCTTTCCCCCTTTCCTTTCTCTTTGACATTCTGTTCATGCACAATGCATATTCTTTGATACAATTGGGCTTTTTTAATATTTATTTTTTATTTATTTTTGAGAAATAGAGCAGGGGAGAGGCAGAGAGAGAGGGAGAGAATCCTAAGCAGGCTCTATGCTGTCAGTGCAGAGCCTGACATGGGGCTTGAACTCAAGAACTGTGGGATTGTGACCTGAGCTAAAATCAAGAGTTGGATGCTTAACTGACTCCTATTCTTTAATACAATTATGAACAGAATATAATAGCAAGGGATGATCTTTTAATTGATTTGTGAATGAGAAGAGAGAATAACACTGTCATACATTTATTCTCATTTCATTACTTTTCTGTTCTTTCTTTTTTTTTTTTTTTTTCATTCCCTTTTGCTCTCTCTCCTTTGTGACTATGAGCTTCGAAAGGTCACTAATTCGACCAGGTGTACAGTGCGTGCTCAAGACCTTCTTGTTGAATCAGGGAATTAACTATATACTATAACACCACATTTGTAGCTTTGCCACTGGTTTCTAACACTTATGAACCTTTTCTTATCCTTTCTGAATTTTACAAGCTCTATGATAACATTATATTCAACACGATTCATATTTATTGGGCATGTACAATGTGCCAATGAGGCCTTAGCAGTGACCAAAACAATTGATAATCTTTGCTATCTTGATAATTTCATTCCAGTGAGAAAAGAGAGAAAAAATAAACACCAATAATAAGTAAAATATATAGTATGTAACTTAGATAAATTCAGAGGAGAAAGGTGGAGAAAACGAAAGGAATTATCAAAGAAGGTTGCAAGTTAAGGTAGTTGGTAAAGTCTTCCTAAGAAGGCGCCATTTACAAAGAGGCTTGAAAAGGTGAGGAAGTAAGCTGTGCTGGTTATGGAGGATACAACATAAATGATGGCCAATGGCATCAGTCTGCCTGGCATATATGAGAAAAACCAAAGGGGTTTATATGGCTGGAGTGAAGGAAGCAAAAAGTTTAGTCAGTGAGCCAGTCAGGCCCTTATGGTGTCCTCACTGACAAAGCCTGTTTTAGTCTTCTTGGGCTGCTATAACAAAATACCATAGACTGGGTGGCTTAAACAGCAGAGATTTGTTTTCTCACAGTTTTGGAGGCTGGCAAGTCTAAAACAAGGTGATGGCCGTTTTGGATCCTGTTGAGAACACTCTTCCTGGTTTGCAAACAGAGGCCTTCTCTCTGTGTTTCCTAACATGGCAAAGAGGGAGAGTTCTCTGGGATCTCTTCTTAAAAGGTCACCAATCTTACTGGACCTTTATGACTTCATTTAACTTTTATTATCTCCTTAAAGGCCCTATCTTTAAATACAGTCACATTGGGGGTAAAAGCTTGAACATATGAATTTGGATGGGACACAATTGAGCCCAGAGCAAAGTGCAAAGAAGGAACAAGGCCATTCTGAAACTCTGGAGCAATATTCCCCTGGACTTCTCTGTGCACTTGAGCAAATAGCTTCTGAATGGCTTTTGCAACCCCAAAGGCCAGGCATCTGGAGTACAATTTGTGTCTGACCTCAGTGATTGTCAGAAGCTAGTCCTATATGTGCTTATTCACTAATGAATCTGCTACTCTTTGTAATGTATTAAAATAACTGTAGTGCCCTATTGAGCATGTGCTCATGTGTTGTATTTCTTTTAGGTATGCCTTGATTGTTCCTGCTGCAGTGCGCCATCCTTAACAAGCATCTTTTATGTTTTTCCCTAATAACCTTAGTGTCCTAACCAGGATTGAGTTTATAGTGACAAGTCAATAAATTCCTTTAGTACAGAGATAGTTTATTTTTTCTTTCTTCATTAGGAAAGTTTTCCATAGCCAGAAGATAGTGAAAGATTCATACAAAATGCAGTTAGAGCTCTAAATTTGTTTTTAATTTCATATATGCATATTCACGTGTGTATTTGTGTATACATATAACACAACGACAGCTATGACAGAAGCAAACGTTTATATATAAGATAATTTTGCTGCCCAAGATATTGAGGTTATTGTTCCAAAATTGTGTTTTCCAAGGATAAGTTTGGATAAATAAAAATGCTCCATGAATATTCAGCTGTGCTTTTGGATTGGGATTTCTACTGTTCTGAATAAATTCCAAAAGTACTTCTACATTTGAGGTTCTATTACATCTTGAAAGGCTAGCTCATGGTAGAGAAGAGAGTTTTATTTGCTGATTTATTTTAAGGCAGGCATTTGAGCTAATTCAAAGAGATCAGCTGCAGTAGTAGTTGTGTTAGGACATGTTTTATGTCTGAGCATTTCATTTTACTTTTGAAATATGGGATAATCATTCTTATTTAGTTTTCTAACAATGAAGCAGATATGACATGAGCCCATAAATATGTCTTATAATTTATAAAGAGCATACTATTTGTTAGATTCCCAAAATCTAACAATATTGGAGCTACCAAATTATTTCCCAGTAGAAAATTGTAATAAATGATAGCTCATTGACATAAGCCAAATTTCTTAAGACCATTTGACTTGAAAATGCAAACTAGGTTTTGGTTCTACCTCCAGTAAAATCCAATTGGGTGACTTTAGGCACGTTATTTTTCTGTTTCCTTAAGATGGTTCATCTGGAAAGAAAATGGAAAGTGGTATTTATGGGATGAAGTTCTTGGGAAGATTCATTGTGTAAAAATAACATTTAATAAACTGAACAACACTGTCATCTAAAATAGGAACTCACCTTTAATATTTTTTAAAAAATGTTCACCTTACTGTTGGGAAGGAAGATAATTCAAATCTATGATTTAAATCAGGTGCTAACAATGGAAGGCTGTACATAGTAAACTGTAAAGGTTCCAGTTGTTCTTTTTCTCTTACAAAATTGACCACTGGTAGAGAAAGTCATTGCACACTAAAAAATTCAATATAAATGTTGATTTTTAAAAAATTTCTGAACTTCCCTTGGGCAGTAGGAATGGGATTGGACAGACATCTGGAATCACCCATTATCTTGGCTATGAGTTGGCATCTCCCAGGATGGTCCATATTAACATATCCCTGGATGGCAGAAGTTGTCATATGCCTTCATAGCATAACTTGCGTATTTTGGAAGGCATTTCTGAGAACAGATTTTTTCGACAATGAACATGCCAAAGGCTTGACATGAAAAGTACTTATGCCTAATGTCTGTCATTCTCTCTCTGCCAGTTCATCTTTCCTGGGCTGGCCTTCTGCCACACTGGCACCTGAAATGCAGCAAACAATGTCATTGGATGCGGAAGGTGCAACCGTAAGTTGTGGTTATCTTCCAAGCAATTACCATATGGTGTGCAATTCAGCTCTTCATCTCCTTGCTCGATGCGAGAATAATAACAATGACAATAATGCCACTTAATAATGTATTTTATCTTTATGGCCTATTGCAGTGCCCTATTTCTGTGTCTTTAAATATATTGATACAGGGGGCACTTAGGCAGCCATTAAAGTTTAGTCACCTCTCCAGAGTGGGAGGCCATTGTTAATAAAACAATTCAAAAGCAGGCTTGATCAAGAAACAAGGAAGATTAGCATATTGAAATAGGATTAAGGAGAAATTTAAGAAAAATAAATTACCAAGTAAAACATGCCTTTTTACAAAGCAGGCCCTATGCCCAAGCTTCTTCTTTCTTTCTTTTTTAATTTTTTTTCACTATTATTCCTGAGAAATATTTTATGAAGTATCTATAGAACAAAATAGAGAAAGAAATACCTTCTACAGGTAAGATACCCTTGTAATAAATATGTATTAGGCTCTCTACCAGATCTCAGATTCAAGGTGCACCACTGTCAATTTTATGAAACCAGATCACAGCTTTCACAAAATTAAAAACTAGATCACTGTACCCAGCTCATAGGAGATGAGATCAATTCTGAGATGTCATTCAAAGTTTATTCAGCCAATAAACATTTACTGAACACCAGTGTGTTAAAGATTTAATGGTTACCCAGGTTTTAGTCTCTGCAGTCAGGGATTTTGCATCATCATGAGGGAGACTAAAAATTAAGGATTATGATTCAGTGCAAGAAGAGCTGTGGTAGAGCATATAGCAAGTGTGGGCATCTATGAAGTCTTCCTGAGAAGATGATCATTGTGCTGCATTTTATTAGGAAAATTAGAATTAATTACATAAAAGAGGAGAATGGATTTTTACACACAGAAAACAACATGCAAATAGTTATGGAGGATTGATCTCCATTACATATTCAGGAACTAAAGAAAAATTGATGGAATAAAATCTGTGATTTGTTTTTGAATATTCATCTCTTGATTTTAAGAGAGCCCTATCAAATAGAAGACACAGGCATCCATTTTCCTATTTTATAGAAGAGGACATGGTAGTTCAAGAGGTTAAGTTACATTCCCAATTTAAACTATAATGGAGAGGAAGATCTGGTTCCAGAAGACTGGTCTTAAAATTTCTCATTTAGTGGTCTGTAAATGCACCACCCTGCACAAATTCATATTTCATGAGGAAGATGCACCATGATAGAAAAATGCAGGATGATTAGTTCATAAAATAGGAACAGACTTTTGAGAAATTTCCAGAGAAGAATACGTACCTACTCTCCCTACCTCAATCTGCTAAGAATTTCTTTCTTGCCCCTGTAGCCACTGTTTATTTATATGTTCCTATTTACTGCATAAAAATTAATTTCAGGGGCGCCTGGGTGGCTTGGTCGGTTAAGCGTCCGACTTCGGCTCAGGTCATGATCTCACGGTCCATGAGTTTGAGCCCCGCGTCGGGCTCTGTGCTGACAGCTCGGAGCCTGGAGCCTGTTTCAGATTCTGTGTCTCCCTCTCTCTCTGCTCCTCCCCTGTTCATGCTCTGTCTCTCTCTGTCTCAAAAATAAATAAATGTTAAAAAAAATAAAAATAAATTAATTAATTAATTTCAGTGAAGCCCTTTTTATGTGTAAGCACTGATAAGTAACATTGTAGCTTTCTCTATCGAATGATCCAAATTATGCATTCAATACAGTTTCATGGAGTATTATCGAACAACGTCTATCTACAAAATAATTTGGAGTTACTAGGAAACTGCATGGAAAAGTAACAAATCTGAGCATATTTCCTATAGTAACTGATAATCTAACAGTAAGGAATGAAGACCAGCAAGGAGCTCTAAGTAAGACGTCATAGGTACAAAGAATGTAAATATACCCTGGGAATTTGAGGAAAGATGATTCTAAATTTATTATGAAGATACCTGGATGATTTCTTGGAGGAGGTAGAGCTTATGCTGGCATCTAAGGGATAGCCATGACTTTAATAGATGTTATGAGATCAGAATGGTTGCAGAGAGACAGCACCAAGTGAGGAGGAACAAGGGATCAAGAAAACCTCGGACACATGACATAAAGAGAGTAAGTGGGACTGTGTGGTGAAAGATGTAGCTAAAAAGATTAGACAGTGCAGAGATGTTTATATTCCAAATAATTATTAAGAATTGAAATCTAGTTGTAGTAGCATTTACTTTTTTCTTTCAGAATGTGTGTGTGTGTGTGTGTGTGTGGGTAGGTATGTAATACACACACACACACACACACACATATATATATGTTATATATAAATACACATGAAACATAGAGCTTTAATCTAAATTCCATCATGTATAGATGAATAAACTGATGTCAGAATAATTAAGCAGCTCATACAGGTAGCTAGAAACAAAAATAAGCTATAAACCAACTGTAAATTAATCCAGCTTCTAAGATGGCATTGTGCACAGGAAAAAGTCCTTACAGTAGCACAGAAGCTCTTCTCAAAGTCATCTGAATTTACATTTCTGGCCTCATCTCAATGCACTCGACCCTCTCCTCACATTGAGCTCTGTGTTACTAAGCCCTCCAGTCCTCTTTTCAAACCCTTCAAGCACATACCTATCCTTCCTCCTCATATCTGTCCAGTTTTGTAAAGGAAAAGAGCTGTGATGTAAAGAAAGCTCTAACCCTAACGGCACAGGACGAGATGGCGATAGGGTGGGCAAACCTTGAACTGCATGCTATCTGGATACTACCGTGAGATTTATTTATTTATGTAGTTCTAATTTATAACCTGCTTACTTCCAGAAAGCATTTGAGTCAGCTAGCTAAAAGTTAAAATACTTGCAAAAATCCTATTTTGAAGTGCTTTGATGTGAAAATTATACTGCACAAGTTGGCACACCGAGAGTTTCTCGTCTGATTTCTGCCTCCATGTCTGATCCATTTCAGCAGTGCAATTGCTTGATGATTTTTTTTTAAAAGCAAATTTAACTGAACAACTCACACTCTCAGAAATGCTTTGATTTTACTTTGGTTTATGCTCAGGGCAAAGATTTTGGCTCTGGTTTTCCCATCCACAATCGTGAATTCACTTTAAATAAAATGCAAGAGGAAATCAATGTCCAGTGTCTTGGCAGAAAATTAAATGAAAACAAACATTCAGGATGCACTAAGCATCCAGGTTTCTGTAACTAAACTTGATCAAAGGACCAAATGTGAGGAACCTCGGGGAGTCCATTTTTCTCCCTTTGTAAAGGCCCAAGGGCTAGTAATTAGGAAGCTGAGCTACTCTTCCTCTTGAATTCTGGCCTGAACATTTTGTGCATGAGGTGAGAGAGCTTGTTTTCCTAAAAGCATTTCTCTGCCTTTTGGTTGTTTGGTGATGTCTTAAAGTTCTCTCCTTAAGAAACTTCTGTCTCTCCTTCATCTTGAGCTTGAGTTAAGGTTATTAAAGGGCCCTCCTCATATAAGATATTGTTCTAAGGAGGGGACTTATAATAGTGTATAATGAGGAAAATTAAAACCTGAATTAATTTCTGTACTAAACTCTATAACACTTTAGTCATTCAATGTAAAATGTACTTTTTGTGGAGCCTTAGGAGAGAAGCATGGTTTCAGGTGCATCTAAAAGCTGCAATAATAAGTAATCTGTGGCTCTTGTCTTTAAAAAGAAAAGCATCCATGAGAAGGAGAGTTGTAGACTGATTCCCTTATAGTAACACACCCAAAAGGAAAAGAAAAATAATCATGGTTGAAAAATTAAAGAGCAATTTTGGATTTTTGAGCTTGTTGAAGAGGTGCAGACTCAGTAAAATATCTGAGAAAAAGCGATGAATGACCTGGAGAACAGAGGCCAGGAGACTGAAAGGAGTGCTCTGAAAGAATCACTTGAATCTGAACCTGAGTTAAAATGATAAATCCTGCTAATAAGGCTTTGGTTCTTTTATTTCAGATTTTTTTGCACTATGAAATAATTTCCTGAGTTCCTGCCTAGTCTGCTTGCAGCATTCTGTTCTTATCTGGGACCGGCATTAGGTTTTAATTCATTTCCAAACATCCAGGCCAAACGACCAAAGTATGTCTTTGCTGAATGAAATTTATGCTTCTAAACCTTCATTCAATCCATACTTCGTTCCATACAGGCCTGTGTTTTCACAGCTTTTCCTCTTATATCTTCTAAGGAGAATTCTGGAAGAGAAAATGTAAAATGCTGAGGAAAGCTATGTTGGTTCAGATTAGAAAGAGTAGGAAGGAGGAAAAGCCAAGTTGGCCTAAAGTTGGAAAAAGAGAAATCAGAGATCTGGAGGGAGTAAATTGTGAGAAAGTATAAGAAGAAAGGTAGAAAGGGTCTTCAGGGCATTTGTCTTGTGTCCATGAATTTAACTGCCTCCTTGGTATGCCACAAAGATTTCCATTGTGTTCCAGTATCTTTTGGAAGTCATGTTTGGTGTTTTATTACTGCATCATCATGCAGGTCTGGTAGCATTGAGCAGAAGAGATATAGTCCCTGACTTTATGAAATTTGAAGCACAAATGATGATGAGCATCCACACAACTATAATGATAAAGTGTTATTAAAGTTCGTAGCACTTTATAGTCATTATCTCATTTAATATGTTATGTATGTTAATTCTCATTATTGTCTAGATCTGTATTGTCGTTAAGGCTCTGTCAGTCGGCTGGAAATGTTTACAGAAGGGAGTTAGGGAGAGTGAGTCCTCTATCACCAGCATTACCTTGCTCTGTATCTTATCTACCATCCCTGGAGAGTCAATGATTTTAAAATTTGAAGACCTGCCATTTTGATTTCAACTCTCGAATTCTTATCTTTACTCCTGGGCTTAAAACACCCAGTCTAGTGGGTAATATTAATTATCACATAGGTTTGTCCATAACTATTAAGTAAATTATCCATTGCTTTGAAAACAAGTAGTGTGGACTATACAGACCCTATATTTGACTGTCCAATTAGCTGCAGCCTAATTCTCGACAATCATGGTCTCAACCAAATGCAGCCTAATTCTCGACAATCATGGTCTCAGCCAAACGGCACGTGCTCTGTAACATGTGACTTGATAATAACAACAGTGACCAGAGCACTTACAATGTGTCAAGCTCGAGTATGCGCATTTTAAATACATTAACTAATTAAGTTCCACCAGTAACCCTATGAGTAGATCATAGGTTTATTACCATCACTTTACAGATGGAATAAATGAGACAAAAGGCCTAAATAATTTACATGTGGTTGCATAGCTAATAAGAGAGCCAGAATTCAAACCCAGGTTTTGTGTATTTGGAGAAAATTCATGATTAAATTAATTTCTTTATCAATGTATCAGTTGACATTGGGATTATTCTCATTCCTGTTCTAAGAGCATGGGCATTCTGTTGGATTGACAGTGTGCTAATGTATTTGATGGAGAATCTTTAGATGGCTAGTCCCCTTCTCCCAAACAACCATTTCTCTCTTCTTCATAATAAAAAAAAATTAACATTTATTTATTTTTGAGAGAGAGAAAGAGAGTCAGAAAGATGGAAACAGAGGATCGAAAGAGGCTCCATGCTGTGAGTGCAGAGCCCAATGTGGGGCTTGAAACTATGAGATCATGACCTGCGCTGAAATCAAGAGTCAGCTGTTTAATTGACAGCCACCCTGGTGCCCCCCCCTTCCTATTTTAATAATGGCCTCTGGAGACATTTATATTAGGTTCAGAGTTGGTAAGAGCACCTTACTGCAATTTCTTCATTTGAATCCTCCACCAACAAGCTAATAAGGTGGATACCCTTTTTGTCAGAGACTGGGCCTAAATATTAGAAAGTTTATATGATTCTCTTGGTCACAGCATAGATTCTGGGCTATAGTCCAGAATTGACCACATTTTTTTTTATTCTTGGGCTCTGCTATTGTCTGAATGTTTATCCCAGTCCCCATTCATATGTTGAAATTCTAACCCCCAAGGTCATAGAATTTGGAGGTGGGGACTTGGGGAGATATGTTGGTAATGGCAGAGTCTCATGAAAGGAATTAGTGCCTTTATAAAGGAAAGAGCTCTGTCACCCCTTCCATCATGTGAAACGGAGCAGGGCAGGGTGGGGGAAGCTATGTAGGAAGTGAGCTCTTACCAGATGCCCAATCTATTGATCAAATCTTGATCTTGGACTTTCTAGCCTCGAGATCTCTTCCTAGTCTATGGTATCTGGTTAGAGTAGCCCAAACAGACTTAGTCAGGTTCTTCCTGCCATAGCATACTATATCAAGAAATTAAAATCTGGGAAATATTTTAATTAAAAACCCAGCAGAAGGCAAAATAATACTTAAATGGGAGGCAAATGTTGTAGGGAAAATTAAACTGTTTTACTTAGCTCAGCCCCAAATATTTAGCCATAAAATGAGGATAGGTCTCAAATATGACCATGAGTATTTGTTTGTTTGTTTGTTTGTTTGTTTTTCGGCAAAGGAAGTTTGATAGAATAATAAATTGATATATGAATTATTATTTCTATTGATTTATTGATTCAAATTGTAATGATGTGGTAGAAATTCGTTGATAGGACTGAGAAAAGAGAATTTTACTAAGAATATCACCAGCAAAATCTTTAATACTGGCTATCAAAATATAAGCAGAAGACAACTTCCATGAATGTTTGATAAGCAAGCAACACAAAATTTTTGTGTATACCTTTTCAGCTGACAAGACAAATTAGCATTTATTATACAATGCATCTTCATCTATAACAGTACCTCTTACAAAACCCAGAAGAGTTTCAATTAAAAATATCTTGATCCTTGGGGTGCCTGAGTGGCTCAGTTGATTAACTGTCAGACTTAAGCCCAGGTCATGATACTGCAGTCTGAGTTCGAGCCCCACGTTGAGCTCTGTGTTGACAGCTCAGAGCCTGGAGCCTGCTTCAGATTCTGTATCTCCCTCTCTCTGTCTGTCTCTCCTCCATTCATGCGCTCTCTCTCTCTCTCTCTCTCTCTCTCTCTCTCAAATAAACATTAAAAAAAATAAAAACATCTTGATCCTAAAGAAAATAATATGAAACTTTTCCAATCCTTCATTATTTATTTTCTCAAATATTTTTATCTGTCTAGTAATTTTGAGAAACAGAGATCTTGATAAATTCTACCTTATCTGGCAGCTCCCACCTCCCCCACCTTCCCCACCTCTGTATTTTAGTTCTAGAAATAAAGAAATAGAACTGGTCCATTTACTGTCAAAACTGAGGAATTTAGCAGAACTTGAGACATAAAAAATATGTTACATTTCATGCTCAGACTTAACCAAAACAAACATAGGATTGAATTAATTCTCCATTTTGTTCTGAGGTTGTATGTGTATATATGCATGACTACAGAAATAATGATGTAATTAGATTTGTGGTTTAGCATTTTCAAAGGCTTTTATTTGATAGATACACATAAATATATACAAAAGATATTTTGCATAAATAAGGGTAAAAAAATCACAGTAATGGAGTCAAGCAAATCTAAGCAATTATGAGAAGATTAAATGATTTACTTGTAAGGAATTGGTATTATATGATCAGGGATCATAACTCTCATATGAATTATTAATGATTGATTTATTTTAAAGCCAGAATGATGTTTTTGCCTATTTAGGAATAAGAGAGGAATATACATAGATTGAAAATAATTATTTTAGAATGTTTAATAGTTTGAAAAAGAAAAGATTTCAGTTACGGACCACAGAGATTGACTTTTGCAAGTGAAGGACAGAATGGTTCAGAGATAGGGTGAAATTAACAAAATTTTATTTTAAAAAAAAGCAAAGTGTAGTAAGTTACATTTGCATAGTAGAAGCCACTGAATAATTTTACTTAAAGAAAAATAAGACATCTTATCAATGATACTCAAAGATACTAAGTAACTCATGCATCTCTACTTCATCTCACATTGAATGGGCCTGGCTTCAAAGGCAATATTACATTGGTTAAATGAAGCTTGTTATAGAAAAATAATAGTGGTCAAAACTGCTATTTGGGGTTTCAACAATAAAGTAGCAGGAAAATTATTCCATAGGCTGATTTTCTCTATTTTATCTTATGCTGAATAAAAGCTGTACCCACAAGCTGTCCTTTGTGGCTATGTGGAAATTGTATTTGAATTTCATCGTGAGTACTTGCTCTTCAACTACTCACATGCATAATTCTGGTTAGACTGGAGAATTTAGTGCAGGACTGGTGTGTGTGTGTGTGTGTGTGTGTGTGTGTGTCTTGTGTGTATGTGTGTACACACTCCCTGAAAGGAGTCGTGTCCATGGCACTAATTTAAGGGTTGGATGGAGGGGTGTAACATGGTAGGAAAAGGGGGAAAAAAGGAAAGGGAAATGAGGCTGTATAGCCTGGAGTATAGATAGAATCAAAACCTACCTACCAGGTCACCTTTGAAATTACAAGCAGCCCTGAGGGAAGAGAGGAAGAGGAACTCAAACTGGTGGCAAGGGCAATAGTGGGAAATGGTGTCACTACCAAGGGCACCTTCACCAGGTTCCCTTCCCCCTGCTAAACTGCTGCAGCAGCCAGTGACATCACCAACTCTGGCATAACAAAGGATTTCTAGATTAGCCATTTGATTGCATTGATCAGCAAATTCAATACAACACTGGCTTATCTGACTTTGAATACCTACCTGCCTTAATCAACCAATGTTTTAGCTTGAGTGACTGGCCATGCTCATTAAAACTGCTGAACCAGCAGTGATTGTGCATTTTTTCCAATGATTTGAAAGAGGTGGTGGATAACTCAGTATGACAAGTTTGTATCACACCTGGGTCTTGTTAAAGAGATGAGAGTATTTTTACATGACATAATTCATAAGAATATGTTAAAGTTTGCTTTTATAGTGAGTGAGATGAAGAAATGCCCAGGTTTCTGGTCAATCATACTAGATCAGTTTGTGTTGCTGGGGACATAGTCTGCCTGGCTGGAGAAACAAAATTATAGGATAAACTGTCTAAATTGAAAGAAAAATTAATCTGAGCTATCATTTACAAATAATGATCAAAATTAGAACCTCTTTTTTTGTTCAAACATGGGAGTAGGACTGGTTTTGAGGGCTTGCATGAGACCCCATGCTCAGAAGAGCCTCACACTGCATTGAATGTTCTACTCTTGCTAGTTTGAAATTCTTAATTTTCCAACAAGGGACTCCACATTTTAATTATGCAGTGGGTTCCATAACTTTCATAGCCACTTTTGCTGGGAAGCTGTTGAAAGTTTAGGAAAAGAGGATCTTGATATTGAAACCATGCTCTATTTCAAATTACCGTCTCTAAAATGATGGAGTTGGCTTCAAAATCTGTATGAAAATCTATGCCACTCCATCCTGGCCTCTACCTATCCGTACTTATAAAGGTAAAAATATGATCTTCTATACTTAAAAAGGTAAATTTTAGGGTCTTCTGATCCATATTTGAGGAAAAACAAAACAGGAATTATGAATATAAAACTATATTAAAATAGTTCCTTTACATTTTATAGTAACATTTCTTTGTTTGGCAGAATACCGGAGATAAAAGTTATACAACCTGGGCAGTTCACATTCACTTTCCCTGTACTAAGTAGGGAAAGTGGTTATTGCGTTTTCCAGGAGATTGAATTGTTACAATTACATTGCATGTTATGATAATATTTAAATAGCTTCTAATGTTTGGCAGGCATCTATCTGTTTTTTTTTCTCAAGAGTTTGTGAGTGTTCTGCCTTAGAACACTTTAGGTAGCAAGATATGGAGTACTGGGCAGTCTTTAGGAAAGGTGTTTCTTTGACCTATACATACCAGACATCATTCCTTTAAATTAACAAATGGAATGACAGTCTTTATTTTCATGTTAAGAAAACAACTTTTATTTTCAACCTACTGTGTTTTTATCAAATTTAAAGAGACTAGTGATTAACATTTTTCTCTGTGATTGAGTGCAAGAACTAGAAACTGAGGTGTTGTTGTTATTGTTGTTGTTTAAATAGGGAGGTGAAATTTACCTTTTCTCTATCTGAAGATCAGCAGAATGTTTTTCTCACATCCACATTCAAAATCGATGGCAAAACTATATTCTGTTGATTTTATTTCTGAAACATCTTTTGAACTTTCCATTTCTCTTTATTCCAACTGCCATCATCCTAGTCCAGGCTAGTCACATCTCACCTAGACTACTGGATAAAATTGGTGTCTTTTTCCTTAAGTCTCTCTTCTGTCTAAGTTATTCTTATGTTGCAGCCAATATGATAGTCCTAAGCCTTAAATCTGACTGGGCGGCTTTCCTGCTAAAGCCAAACTTCCAATGGCCTCCTAATCTGCTTGTAATAAAATCCAAACTCCCCAGTTCTGTTAAGTGATCCCTGTCTGCTTCTTGGTCCTGGTACTTTTGCATTTGATTTTCCTACCTCATGGAAACTCATACAGTTTCCAAATTATGCTATACGTTGTTTCCTAGTTCACAAAAGATTCAAAGATTTTCAATGCTGTTTTCTTTTTCCACCACATATCTGCCCTCCAAATGTGGCGTACAGATGCTTTCTCTTCAAGTCTAACATGAATGCATTCATTCAACTAATATTAATTAAGCCCTTCATTTCCTAGAACTGTTAGACACACTGATTTTATAGTGAGGAAACAGCAAAGTCCTTGTTTCATGGAGCTTATATTTTAGTGATTAAGAGATTAATATAATAAAAGAATTAATATAATAATGTCTGGCAGTGATTAGTGGTATGACAGAATCTAAATCAATCAAAATAGAAGGTGATATTTTGGATTGATGACTGAGATGGATTTTCTGAGATGGTAAAACTTAAGTCTGAATGTAGAAAATGTGTCCATTAAAATAACAGAGAAAGGAGCATTCCTGGATTAGGACACAACAAGAGAAGAGATCTAGAGATAAAACTACAAGAACTCCTACGTGGTCAGAGGGGCGTGAACACAGGTAAGAAGGGCTAGGGAAGGTAACTAGAGATCAGACCATGTAGGAATTGGTAGGATACGAAAGGACTTTAAATTTTAGTCTGTTGTTTTTTCAATGTTTATTTATTTATTTTGAAAGAGAGAAAGTGTGAGCAGGGAGGGGCAAAGAGAAAGGGAGAGAGAGAATCCTAAGTAGGCTCCATGCCCAGCGCCGATCAGGGCTCAATCCCACAATAGCGAGATCATGACCTGAGCTGATATCAAGAGTCAGACACTTAACTGACTGAGCCACCCAGGCCCCCCTAAATTATAGTCTTAAGTGAGATGGGAAACCACTGATGGGATGAGAGTGGAGTCATTACATGATCTTTTTAGGTTTCAGATGATGCCTCTGGCTTCCCTAAGGAGAATATACTGTAGAGAAAAGAGTGGTAGCAGAGAGACCAGGTAGAAGTTAGTTCCTTGAAATAATCTAGGGCAGAGGTTCACATGGCTTGGATAAGATGAGGGTAGTTAGTTTTGTAAGAGAATTCACTGATGTGAAGTGTAAGAGAGACAAGCGTTATGGATGGCCACAAGCTTTTTACTTGATAAACGGGTGAATGATTGTAACATTTACTGAGGACGAGGTGAAAGATGGGGAAGATTTGTGGGTGGTGGAGAGAGGTATTATACAGTTCAGTTGAGAACATAGGAAGTTTTGTACGTTGTTGCAGAGACTTGCTAGATGCTTACCAAGACCATCCTTTCTTTCTTGGAATACAGGAATACTATATTATTCAGCCTCCTTAGTATCTAGATTGAGACCATACAATGTGAGAAAAAGTCATGTAAACCACTTCTGAGTTATCTGTGTTTGCTCTTTCTTTGTTTCTGTTCTGAAACCCTGGAAGTGAAAGACTGAATATGAAAGAGACAAAGTATGGAAGGGGGTCCTTTGTGTAGGAGAACTACTCAGGAGGGCCACTCGAATCTATGTAATATTGTATTAGAATTGTTAACAAGACAGAAACCACACAGTAATATGAACAAGAAATATTTATTAAAAAAGACTTGTTAACTTAGAAATAAAGAATTATTAACTTAGAGAACCAGAGAAACAAGTTTGGCTAGAAAGAATTAAGAGAATGATAGAGAATATAGGAATAGCAAGAATAACTTCTATCCCTTGGGCTGAGATAGAACACCCAAAGAACAGCCTTCTTCCTAGGACTAAGATACAGAAGATTATGACTTTAGTTCACTGAATGTTAGAGGAGTAGCTATGGTGCTGCCATGGCAGAATGTGATGGAAATCCACAATCTGGACCTTCCCAGAAATATGGCCTTTAGGGTGCCAGGAAAGGCTGTTTGTAGCAATGTATCTCACTGAAGGCACTTTGCTATTAAAACCAACCAAGGGAGTTGCTGGAGAAGCTTCAGGCTTCTGGTTGTTGCTTATCACTATTCACATCGGTAGCTATAGGCTGGAGAAGCTCCCTATACTTCAGGACATGAGTACAGGAAATGCCATGGGCACTGCAAAAACCTGCTAAGAACTCATTGGAATTCCGGAATTACTTCCTCCTGTAACATCTCACCGGTGTCTTTAACTGAAAAAACTTAGCATCATACCCACTAGCAAAGGAAAAATAAAGGACCTTGTTCTATTTTCATATATCAACAAATTAATGTTCAACTTGGAACTGAGAGAGAATAAAGTAATAATAGAATATTTTTCCATTGTCTTCTGACTTGCTGGGTTCAGAAACCTAGGTTCAGAAGTTGGCTCTAAATTTTTCCTTGTCTCTCTGAATATAATGTTATTTTTTTTCCCTCTGGCTGTTTTGAAGATATTCCCTTTGTCTTTTGTTTTCAGCAGTAAGGTATGCCTAGGAAGTTTTTCTGGAAGCTAAGGTGGTATTTATCTTATCCTTATTGGTGTTCTTTGAGCTTCCAAATTTATGAATTTTGGAAAATTCTCAGACCTTATATCTTCAAATCTTTTCTTCTGAGAATAGTCACCTGTATATTAGAGTGTTTGATATTGTCCCACAATTTGGATACTCTTTTTCCCTTTTAAAAAAAAAACATTTTTCATTCTTTTTTTCTCTTTACATTTCAGTGTGGATAATTTCTATTGCTCTATCTTCAAGTTCTTTGATTCTTTCCTAGTGTATGGAGTCTCCAGATGATTCCTTAAAAGATATTCTTTATCTGTAGTACTGTGTTTTTCAGTTCTAGCACTTTCTTTTCTTTCTCATAATTTCTATCTCTTCTACTGAAATCACCCCTCTAATTTGCATGCTGTCCATCATTTCCATTAGAGCTTTGAACACATTAGTCATATTTACTTTAAATTTCTTGTCAGGGTGTTCCATACATGTTTGTTATACCTGAGTTTAGTTCTGATAATTGTTTTGTCTTTTCTGAGCATGTTTTCCTTGCCTTTTCTATGCCTTGTGATTTTTTTGCTGGAAGTTAGACATAAAACAGTAGAGATGGAGGTTAATGGCCTTTATGCATTAAAATGCACACAAATGAAAATGTGCACAAATTCTGCCAGTCTTTTATTTTATTTATTTACTTAGGTTTTTAACTTTTATTTGTTTTTGAGACAGAGAGAGACAGAGTGTGAGAGGGGAAGGTGCAGAGAGAGAGGGAGACACAGAATCTGAATCAGGCTCCAGGCTCTCAGCTGTCAGTGGGGTTCGAACTCACCAATCGTGAGATCATGATCTGAGCTGAATGAAGTCAGACACTTGACTGACTGAGCCACCCAGTTGCTCCAGTTCTGCTAGTCTCTTAATGCAGGCTTTGAGTTAGTCTAGATACGATTTGGGCTGGGTTTGAATTTGTTGTTGCTATAAGTCACCATTTTGTACCACCACTGGCTTCAATTTGAGTAGGTGTTGATTTATCAAAATAGTGTCTATTTAGTGTTGAAATTAGTGTTTCCTACTGTGCTGTGCTTCCAAGTGGCTCCCTTTGTTCTTTCCTTTTCCTCTCCTGTTTCTCTTCTAGCAGAATTCTGTTGTCTTTGAAGGTTGGTAGCTTGGTGGCAGAGCATCTGAGAGTGTGTTTTTCATATTATTCTGTTTAGCCTCTGACAAGGAAGCATTGTGTCTCTGGATCTTGGGGAATGGTCTTCTCAGTTCTGCCTTTCCCTCAGCTGTGGTTGTGAGTCTATCTCACAACCCTGCCCCTCTCTTTTTTCCCTCCTGTTCTTTTTTTCCAGCAACAATGACTTTTGTGAGTTTTTACAACAGCAGCACTTGTTATCTTTTCCCTCACAATTTGAGGGTTTGTTCCATACTGGAGATGGAGAAGGATCTAGGCAGAATTTCTTATCCCTCCAGAATGACTGCTTTTCCCCTTGTTTAGCTTCACCAAAGTGGATAATTTTTTAGTATTTTCAAACTTACTTTCTGGTGGTATCTGTGGGGAAAGAGCCTGTTAGAGGGTGTGGACCTCCCAATTTCTGCTGCTTTCAGGGTTACATACTGTCCCGTTAAGTCATACTTCGCTTGACCAAAATTACTAACTCTTCTAGCTTAACTCTTTACACGACTGTTGCTTCTGTCTGGCATGAGAACCTGCTTGTAACACTTCTGTCTCATAGGCATCAACCCTTTTTAGATTTTAGAACGGTTGTTTGCTTTCCAACTTAAGCTCTCCAGAAGGTTCAGAAAATGCATGGATTTGAAGTTAGTTTGGCTCTTTTTTGTTGCAAGGGTTAAAGTGACTCTTCTTCCATTTCTGTGCCCGGGGCTGGAAGCCCAAAATTCCATATGGCAAGTTTTTAAATAAGCAATATATACCTAACATGAACAGCATAGATCTCTAAATATAGGTGAAAATTCAATTTGCTAAATAATACATATAGTATGATAGAGACTATATCATTTTAAAAACACACAGAGCAATATATGATAGAGTGTATGTATACATGCATATATTAGAAGTGTAAAACAGACTGGAAGAATCCATAGCAAATTTATGATAGTGATTACTCCTGAGGAGAATGTAATAAAAGGAATTTCAACTTTATCTGCAATATTCTATTTCTTTTATTTAAGAAAAATCACTTTAAAATGTCCAACTACCACATGAAATGAAGTATCCCCAAGGCCAAAAGCATCATCTATTCCTTATGATGTGCCACTATGAGCTTAATTAGCAGCTCAGCTATGGCAGCCATTCTGTAGGCAGACGATAGACAGTTGTCTTTAATACTCCATAGTGTTGAAGCTATTCCAACTTTCTACAGCATAGACCATATGAAAATTTCATATTTTTTTTTTATTTTATATATCACTTCGAGCTCAGCAGTACCCAAATGAATCTCATACTTTTTCAGATTCCAGAAAGGGCAGTAAGAGAACATTTTTTTTCTTAAGTGCATACCGTAATTATACATAGCATTATGTTAAATTACTGAAAGAGTAATCTTATTTAATTTTCACACCAATCTTATGAAATAGATATAATTATTCCCATTTTCTTGGCAAGGTGAGTGAGACCCAGAGAAGTTAAGTAACTTGTTGAAGCTGAAGATGTGAGAAAAGATAGAACGTGGAGTTTATAAGATCCACGGGAGCCTGAAAACCTAATTAATCCTGAGGCAAGGGAGGCATCTTTAAATGATTAGAAAGAAAAGGAAGCATTTTCAAGGAGTTAGAGTGGTTACAAAGAGCATAACCAATGCTCAAAGGTATATCAGTCCGAGTCTAATGTACTAAGGCAGAATATAAACATAAAAATCTCAGTAATGTGGTTGACACTGGGATATACTACCCAGAAAAATCTTCAGTAAGGTCTTTTTTTTTTGATCTTGCTGCTGGGCAAGCCTCAGGGATTGACTCTGCTGCAGGGACCCCTTAAAACATAATTATAAATATTGAAAATTTACAGATGTCAAGAAACTGAATTCTTAATTCCTTTTTCTGAAGAGGCTAGTAAGCCCAGTCACTTTTCTCTCCTTTTTGGAATGCTGAGGATATATGTTTAATGAGGTGAAAATGACTATGATGATGATGGTGGTGGTGGTGGTGGTGATAAACATCAGAATCAGTTGGAAGGCTTGTTAAAATACAGATTGTTGGGCCCCACCCACAAAGCTGGTCTGAAGACCTCACTTTGAGAACTACTTTTTTTTAGGATATCTTAATTCTCTCACTTGTCTCATATACAATATGTGACATATTACTTCCTTACATAGTGTGATATTGTGACTTACAATAAGAAATATACATTCGGTCTTTGTCTCTTTGTCTGACACTTAGCTCCTAAAACCCTTGGATTTTCTAAGTGGTAAGAGCAACAGAGGTAATGTTTTTTTATGTTAATGAAGTGACTTTTAGGCCACTTAAGTATGCGGCTGGTTGCCAAGAGAACAACTCATATGATTGGAGGCTTGAAACTTTTAGTCCTACTCCCTGACCTCCCAGGAGGGGAGAAGGGCTAGGGATTGAACTACTTGCCAATGGCCAAAAATTAATCAGTCATGCCTGTGTAATGAAGCCTCCAAAAAAATCTAAAAGGATGGGGTTTGGAGAGTTCTCAGGTTGGTGAGCATGTAGATTTATTTGGGGAGGTTGAGACACTCAGAAACGTCAAGAAAGCTCCATGCTCTTTTCTTATACTTTGCCCTGTGCATCTCTTCCGTCTGGCTACTCCTGACTTATATCCTTTTATAATAAACCAGTAAGCTAGTTAAGTTAAATGTTGCTCTGAGTTCTGTGAGCTGGTTCTAGCAAATTAATCAAACTTAAGGCAGGGGTTTCTGGAATCTCCAATCCATAGCTAAATGGTCAAAAGCACAGGTGATAACCTGAACTTTCAACTGCCTTCTGGGAGGAGGAACTCTTGTAGGACTGAACCCTCAACTTGTGGGATCTGGAGCTTTCTCCAAGTAAATAGTATAGCAATTCAGTTGAATTGTGGGGCACACAGCTAGTATAGAATTATTGATATGGGGGGAACCGTCCTACCCTGCACAGTTGAATTGGGTCCAGAATAATCTTTTTAAGACAGAGCACCAATGCCAATCAATGTATTAACACATTCCTGATGTTTTTTCTGAGAGGTAAGTAGAAGTTTTTTCCCATGACTGCTTAAATGTCTTGTGCATTCTCTGGAATGTATATTCCCCACTTTAAAGACCATATAATATAGATTTGCTGATGCTAGGTCTCCAGAGAGTGCTCCACAGGAAAACTCCTATGTTTTCTACAGCCACTTTTTCCCTCGTGGCATCCTGTATTTTCTCTTTGTAACCACTTTCCCTAAAAATGCTTCCTTCTTTTTCTGATCATTTGAGGATGCTTCCCTTTCCTCAAGATCTTAGCTTTCCATGCTCTTGTGGGTGGGTTAAGTTTTGGCTCCTGCTGAGTCAGCACAAATGCCAGGGAGGCCCTCCATGCTAGGTCACTGTTAAATGTCAGATACATTTCAAAGAAATCAGATTAATTTCCTGCTGAAACTCATATATTGCCTTCATAAAAAATTGTCGTTCCTACTCTTAAGTTTGACTTTACCTAAAACAAAAATTAAATTTTTCACCTCCTTCTGGGTTTCACTGCAGAACCCACTTCCATTAATGTGATGAGAAAAAAGGACCATGTCCAATAGATACTCACTGCTAAAAGTCTACATTCTTGTTGTGGAGAAAAAGGTTCTGCATATTAAGCCCTTACATAGCCATAGGTGACAAAGTCAGTAGTATGTTGTAAGGAAAGTATTAATCAGTAACTAGTAAACATATCACCATTTTAGTTCATAACAAGTTTCAGAAATCAGAAGAGGGTTGCATATGGGCAAGCAAAGCCCTAAGAGGATCTTCAAAATATGGAATTGTAGCACTGTAGTGGTATTCTCAGGATCTCCTCAAAGGAAAGATACAAAACGTTTTCTCATAATTATTTTGAATTACTCTTTTTCAGCAGTATTTAGTTAAAGATATCAGGGAGTGGGGGGGTGCCTCAGTGGCTCAGTCGGTTGAGCGTCCGACTTCAGCTCAGGACATGATCACATGGCTGGTGAGTTCGAGCCCCTTGTCGGGCTCTGTGCTGACAGCTCAGAGCCGGGAGCCTGCTTCCAATTTTGTGTATGTCTCTCTTTCTGCCCCTACCCTTCTTACACTCTGTCTCTCTAGCTCTCAAAAATAAACAAACATTAGAAATATAAAAAATTAAATAAGATATTAGGGAATGGTGGATGATTCAGAAAGAATAAACAACTTTTATTGGAACCTTAAAAATAATAATTTTCTTTAATCATTGCATTTTTATTTAGGAATATTGAAATGTTAAAACTATATTATGGAAGAAACCAAACTTAAAATTCAACAAAATTGTCTCTGCTTTTATCTAAATAAGTTAGATAAATTTTGTCATTGATTTATACTGAAGATTCACCTTTGAAGTAGTAGAAAGGGCAGTGAATAGTTGTAGCTATAATAAATTAAATTCATGTATTTTAAGGTACCTTTAACTTTTTTTTTTACCTTTAACATTTTTAAAACAACTCTTAAATTGTGGAAACAACTCTACTTTTTTGTGTGGTATAAGCCAGATACCAAATGCTTTTGGAATTGAGAGAATGGACCAATCCAACCAAGGAGAGCCAAAAAACCCTGAGGTTCTTAAACTTTTATTATACAACAGAAAAAGTGAAGGGGACCATTTATTAATGACGACTGTGCCTCCTTTTCTCCTGTTATTCTTGCTTATCCAGGAGTCTGTGTGTCACAATAGAATTTTATATACTTGTTGTGAACTAAAATGGTGATATGTGTAGTACTTACTGATTAATACTTTCCTTACAACATACTTCTGATTTTGTCACCTATGGCTGTGTAAATTCAATAGATTTTTTTATGCTATTTTAAATATCATGTTTCAGAACTTAATCTTTATTACTAATGCCCTCAAAAATAATATTAATGAATAAAAAGAAAAAAACAGGAAAAGAAAATGAAAAGCCCTGCCCAAATCCATTTCTTTTCTTTGTTGAGCTCCTGGTGGGACATCTGTATTCAGGTCACCCATGGTCCCTCTCAACTCTCTACATTGCAGAAGTACCCGCTATGCCCCTTTGCAGAAGGGCAGCACATTAAATACTGAAATGGGAGATGCTTCATATCTCAAATGAGTATCATGTCATCATTACTAGGAAACATAGGCAATAAAAATCAAATATGGATGATCTCACCTCTTTCCCATGAGCCCACCTTACCCTCTGACTGAATTGATTCACTTCTGTGTCCCGTCTACTACAGTTCTTGCCTTGCATAGGCCAGTGCTGAGAGTGAAAAGTCTCTTTGCTTGGCCCTGCTGTTAGTTGTGAGCTCCTATCTATAGTCAAGACCATTAGCATGTCTTAACGGTTTTACTTTTCTGAAGAGCTAAGAATAAAATGTAATTAGAGAATCATTTTACTGTGATCCTGAAACCCATATTGTACTCTATGGAGGAAATATGCAATTAACTGAAAGATGAAGAAAAAAGAGTCACAGGGAAAACTTATTGTTTCTTAAATGTGGGAAACTGACAACAAAAAACACAATGTGTTCATCCATTTCTTTAAAAAGAACAGTCTTGGAACTTTTTTTTTAAAGTTTATTTATTTTTGAGAGAGAGAGAGACAGCATGAGTGGGGGAGGAAAAGGAAAGAGGAATAGACAGAATCCCAAGCAGGCTCTGCACTGCCTGACCTGAGGCTTGAACCACAAATCATGACATCATGACCTGAGCCCAAATCAAAATCAGATGCTTAACCAACTGAGTCACTCAGGCACCCTTTAGCCACTTGACTTAATTTTCCAGATGAACTAGGAACAGCCTGTAGGACCAGACAGTAAGAAAGTACTAAAAATAAGTAAAGGATAGGGTATGTCAAAGAGACCCAGGAGCCAACCTGAAAGAGCTCCCAATGGCCAAAGCTCAGTTTAAAACAACAACAACCACAAAGAACAACTTTGTATATGACCTGAAGTATAAAATAAATATGCATGAGGCCATGTTGATATAATTAAATGATTGAATAAATAAGTGGAAGAGACAAATTTCCTTACAAAATAATTCCAAGTGATATATGTAAATGCTGCCTACCAGCCGGTAGAGCTTAATCTTCCCCCACCCCTACTCTTGAGTATAGGATGGACTTAGTATTTTCCTTCCATATAATACATATGAAAAGGAATGAGGCAGAACAGAGGGAGTAACTTTACAGTGAATAAACCTGGCAACAGAACCTTAACAAAGTAATCCAGGTTAACATCACCAATGACAGCGTGTGGCTATTGTATATCCTTGATATGATGGGATGAGAAAGACTTTTCAACTTTGTACAGTATTCTTTCCCCAAAACCATAATCCAAGTCTACTCATAAGAAAATAAATCAGACAAACCCAAATTAAGGAAAATCCTACAAAATACCTGATTGGTATTCCTCAAAACCTTCAAGATCGTGAAAAACAAGCAATGACTGAAAAGCTATCACCAACCAGAGGAAAGCAAGGAGACATGACAACTAAATGAAATGTAGCGTTCTGGATTGGATCCTGGGATGGGATAGAAAAAGTACATTAATGGACAAACCGCTGATATTTGACTAAAGGTTGGGACTAGATAGTAGTTATGCAATATTGGTCCTTGATTTTGACAAGTATGCCATAATAATTAAGATCTTAAAATTAGAGGAATATTTGGGAACTCTCTGTACTATCTTTGCAACTTTTCTGTAAACTTAAAATTATTCCAAGTAAAAATTTTATTTAAAGAAAAACAAAACAGAAGTAAAACTCTTAAGCCATGGTCTTATGATTTTGTCCATTTTTTTAAATGTATATTTTATATTAAATATATATATAAATATATATATATTTAAATGTTTTATTTTATTTTTGAGAAAGATAAAGAGCATGAGCAGGGGAGGGGCAGAGAGAGAGGGAAACAGAAGATCTGAAGCAGGTTCTGCACTAACAGCTCAGAGTCCTATGGAGGGCTCAAACTTACAAACCTTGAGTTCATGACCTGAGCCAAAGTCAGAGGCTTGACTGACTGAGCCACTCAAGTGCCCCTAAATGTATGTTACATTTTAATTAACATTTACTTAGAAAATTCAGTATCTATTTATGATTTAAAAAGCAACCTTTGCAAAGAAGAATAGAAATGAATGCTTTAATTTGGCAAGAGTTCTACATCATGAACTTACAGCAAAATATAGAAAGACAAAATATTAGATTCTCTCTCTTAAGATTAGAAACAATATATAGATGATGCTATCACCACTGTTTAACATAATATTGGAGGTAGTAGCCTCTGTTATAATGATAACAATTATCATTAATAAAACAGTATACAAAGCCAGAAAACAGTATACAAACAAATATTCCTCATAAAAGCAGTATTAACTGTCCATTACTTACATTTTATCCTAATTAAAAATATATAATTTCTATGGAGAGAAATTTAATATTCCAATAAAAGCCATGAAAGATAATCAAAATTAGTTCCATACTTTTGGATGAAATAATTTAACTTTTTAAGATGCTGGTTCTAATAAATTATCTGTATATTAAAAGCAATCTCAATCACATTTTCAACTGAAATTTTTTAGGAGCTTAATAAAAGCTGGCAACAGAACCTTAATCAATATAAAAGAATAAAGTCAACTTTGAAAAAGTATAAATTGGGATAGAGAGATTGCCTCTCAGAAATTATGACATACTACAATGACATAGCAATACAAATTAATGTTGCATTAGTACAAAAATGTAGAAATAGTCTGAGAACAGAATGGAGAGTTTAGAGACAGAACACTTATGCATGGGGACGTTGGCAACTTAATACATAATAAAATTGCGGAAAATAAATGATGTTTTTATGCCTCACTATATGGAGATAAATTTAGATATCTAATGAAGACCATTTACAAATGGACTCCAGATGGATTAAAGACTTATACACAAAAGGTAAAACTTTTAAATTACTAGGAGCAAATATACAAAAACATCTTTGTGATCCTATTGTGGGGAAAGACATTAAAAATTCCCAAACCATGAACTACAGTTTTTTAGGAGAGAATGTGTGCAAGCAGAGGAGGGGCAGAGAGAGAGAGAGAGGGAGAGAGACAATCTCAAGCAGACTCCATGCCCAGCATGGAGCCCGACGTGGGGCTCAGTCTCAGATCCTGAGATCATGACCTGAGCCGAAATCAAGCATCAGATGCTTAACCAGCTGAGTCACCCAGGTGCCCCAATATATATATATATATTTTTTTAATTGGGGTTTATTCAATGGAAAACATTGTGGACAAGTTCACAAATTGATAACAAATGTGAAAAGACATTTTCTGCTCATAAAAATACCAGGGGACTAACATCTAAAATATAAAGGATTTCCTGCAAATAAACAAGAAAAATACAATATCCACAAAAGAAAAATGGACAAAGGACACAATGCTCAGTATGGGAAGAGAAAACCTAAAAGATATTAGCATATGAGGAAATGTTCAAACTCGTTAGTAACCAGAGAAGCACAATCAAAATGGCCAAAGGATATAACTTTTTACCTATCAGTATAGCACCTGTGCACTGTATTTGTGTACATACTAAGGTTTTGTTTTGGGGTTTTTTTTGGATTTTTATTTATTTTTTTAGTGGTTCCAGGTTTAATTAAGTTATGGTACCACCTTTAAGAGAAGGTCCCATGGCAGGCAGCCTGGGCCCCAAGAAGAGCATTTGCTTTTTGCAGTAAAATAGAGGGACATAGTAAACCAAAAACTACTTACGACCCTCCTGCCTTGCTGTCTTTCACCGTCTGAAAGAAATCCAGAAGGTGGCTCATCTGAGTAGGCCTTCTTTTAGGGATAGATTACTCCTACCCTCTGGATCTGGGACCGCTGGGAGCCTTTCCACCCTGTTGCTTTTCTGAAGTCAGTTCCTAAAGAGGGAGAGGAGTCTAGCAGAGATAGTCCTAACCAGTGACAGACAGGATGCTGGGACCTCAGAGTCCCCAGTTAAAAAAAAAAACAAACAAAAAACAAAAAACCACTCACATCCATTTTGGAACAAGTGAAGCCAGGATAAGGTGGTATTAGAGTGGAAGTGCACATAGGAGCAATTGTTCCAGATAGCATTCTGGCAGAAAACCATCAATTAATTAGCTGCATACTCTATTAAGTAGGAGTTTACCTCCTAAATATATATTCTAAAGGAATTTTCAGACATTTCAAATGGGGAGGGTGCAGGTGGATGCTAACTAACCACAATATTAGTGTACTTGATAGTGGAGTTGGAGGGCATCCATGGCCTGGGGAGTGACCAGGTAAAAAGCAGTGGAGGTTCATGCAGTTAGATACATTAGGCTAGATAGTCACACAGTGACATGGACGTCTAGTGATGTAAGTATCAGATTGAGAGTGTATTATATAGCAGAATATGTAATATTTACTTGTGCTCATATATCAACAATAAACATTTTGCAAGAAAACTTCCCAACAAAAATGTATACTTTAGCTATTAGGGTGATTGTCCATGGGGAAAGGAGTAGAAGGAGGCAATGATAATAACAGGGAAAAGTAAATTTAAGAATACATGTCTCAAGGTGGAAAAGTTCAGGAAAAAGAGCAGCTTCCTCTGAGAGAACAGTGATGATGGTAGTCAATGATTCTACATTTTATTGCAATAAATAACAATGTTTGTGTTATTTTGGCTCCTGTGAAACTGTGTGATGGTGAAGTTTTTTTTTATCATGCTATGGGTTTGCTTACTTTATTCTTAAATCCTTGAAAACCCCTGACTCATCCAGGAGGCATGATGCAACCCTCATTAAGCAGTTTAAGAAGGAAAAGAACTTTTAATTAGGTAGTTTGGACAAAAATTCTGACTCATAATGGATTATGTAAGCTTTCTGCTCTGCAATAATTTCTACTACTAAGTGAATCCATTGAGATTAGCTCTCTCAGATAGCCTAATAAATAAATGCACATATCAGAGAAGCATTCTTCCTTTTATCCATTCCTCTAATTCATTTACCCAAAAGTGACAACTCTGCAGTTTTGCAAAAGCTTGACAAGTCCTTATTTATCTCCCTTTGATACTGTTTTATGAACATAACAGGTATTTCTTCATCTATTTGTAAAAGTCTAAGATTCCTAATTAGATTTGCTTTTTTTGGTTAGAAACTCCAGAATTATCCTTTATATAACATTTATTACATTTTTTTTATGAAAGAGATACATGCCTGTTAGAGTATTTGGTATATACATGTAAGAGGCATAGACCGGAATGTCATAAATGAAAGTGGGCAAAATTTTTTCTTTGTTTTTCTGTAATTAATCTTATCTTTCAGTGCGCAACATATTCTATTCCACTTCAGGGTATTCCTTCTGTCCCAGAAATACTTTTTTTTTTCTTTTCTGCAAAGTTCAAATATCCCAATCATTGGCAAGTTTAAAGCTTAGTCACTTTGCTTTAAATACTCTGTCTTTTGGACTGTATCTACACACATACCCCAAACCCCACTCCAGATCTTAAATGTTTTCTCTTCGCTCTACTTTCTGTGGTGGTGTCAGGCTGATGTCTCCTTCATGTTCTCAGATGCAAGTATTCCATCCATCCCATATCTTTGTTGTCCCAACTACCCATACACCAAGACTTTCAGGGGTTTTTTTTCTTTCTTTTTTTTTTTTTTTCCACCTCACACATAAATGTGTTAAACCTTGTAATTTTACAATATCACTTAATATGTAGTAGTAAAAATTTCTTCTTTCCACACTATCCTTACCCATTTATCCTCTCACGTGAATTTTATTATCAACTTCCAAACTAACCCTTCTTAATATTTATTGAAGTTGTATTGTACTTATAAATTCATTTGGGAGAGAGGACATCTTTGCAACATTGTATTTTGAATTTAGTTAGGATATATTTATATCCCTCAGTCAAGTTCAGTAGTTTTTCTTTGTTTGTTTTTTAGATAACCAGATAACCTCTGATTGATTTCTTTTCAAGTTTTTTCTTAGTTATGTTTTTGTGTGCACTTTCAAATGTGATTTTATTACATTTTTGTATGGATTATTTCTAATTCATATAGACACAATTATTTTCTTATGTATTTTTATATTTGTCTACCTTAATATGCTTTCTCCATAGGTTATTTTAGGTGTTTTGAGATCATTGTATCATCTAAAATATAAGTTTTTTCCTATTATATGCCAATATTTTTCTTGTCATATATGTTACAGTTCCCAAATTCTTTAAAAATAATGCTAGTAGATATTTTGATCATTACTGTAATGTAATTGTCTCCAGAGATTTACAATAATATGTAATATTGAAAGTTAAGTCTAAGTAGTGATTCTTACTCACATAGCTGAATTACTAGGGATGTCTGATTTTAATTTCCCCAAAACCTTGGGAGTCCCTGGGGACGTGGTGGGTACTGTTTATGGGAAATAAATGTAGGAAATAGGAATATATGCATAAGTCTGCTTGCTTGTTTTGTTTTTAAGAGTGGAGCCCTGATCAGAACTGTGTTTCTTTCACTTCAGAACTTTTAGCAAGCAGCCAAAGTAGATAGTTGGATTGGTGACTCTATACAGGTTGCTAGGTAAACAGTGGTGCTTACTAAATCTATACAAACTAATCATTGGGCACAGAGAGATAAAATACAGATATTTACTAAAAACTAACTATGGGCCAGACATTACAGTAGATAACATAACTGTCACCAAATATTTGGAAGGTAAGTGTTGACATGTATTTTCTTTATTAATTCCTTCCCTTATATGCACACACACTCCTGAGAATTAGATACTCTTCTCTTTTCACAAAAAAACCTAACCAACCAGACAGAGTAACGTATACATTTACTTAGCTATTAATGCTAGAATTTGGGTTCAAAGTTTTCATTTTTATTTACAGTGATTTTCACTGTAAGATAAGGATCCTGGCACTGTACCACAGTTGACTTATGATAACTAGAATATATACAGTGCTATGGTAATATCTAAGAGAAAGGAAAGAATTTCAGCTAAGGAAATTTAAGAAGGCTTTCTGTATACGATTTAGGATGCTAAAAATGATTTCAGCAGTGGATATTGGTGGATCAAAACTAAGGACATACTTCTTTTTTAATCATGATAACTTTAGAATTTCATTAGCATACATTTAGATCAAGAGAATAAGGTTGTGTTTGAGAAGTCCTTATAGCATTTGTAAAATCTGATAAACTCAGCCTGATAGATTTCTGTAAACTTCCCTTCCCTTATAAATTTCTAAAACACTTAAACTGATATGTTTCAAAAGCTGTTATACTAAGTAGTGAACTTGCTATAATTGTATAGTAAATTCAAGGCATTAAATGCTGTGTATCTGAGTCCAAAGATTCAGAAAAATGTGTGTGTGTGTGTGTGTGTGTGTGTGTGTTCTCATTTACCATTAGTTTCTAATTGAATACCCAGTATCCATTTTAGGTCTAAAAAGAATCCTGTAAGCAGTCCCTAATGCCATATGTTATGCATATAATTCTTGTTCCTTTCCTGATGTATGTATTTTGTGTGTGTGTGTGTGTGTGTGTGTGTGTGTGTGTGTGTGTGAGAGAGAGAGAGAGAGAGAGAGAGAGAGAGAGAGGAGAGAATAGACATAGGTGAAAGAATTTAGGCTGCATGACTGGTGACACATTTAAATTATCTTATTAATTATGGATAATAAAATTCAAGAGTAATATTGACAAACATTGGTGCATGGAGAGGATTCCCTTAGTTACTGGATGAAAATAAAACCTTGCCATATGAGCAGTTTAACAAAGTTCGCATTTTATACTTCAAGAACATGAGAATCAGGGAGACAACATAGCTGTCTCAAGCATCTGAAAAACCGACAATGTAGCGGAAGAAAACCACGGATTCTGTGTGGCCCAGCAAGGCACGTGAAAACCGAAGGATAGAAATTACAGTGGAGAAAGAGAGGAATGCTGGGAACACCCTCGGCGGAAGGAATGCGGGGAACGCTCGTCCGAGAGAGGCATTCTGGGAACACATAAGAGAGAAACAAGACCGGAGCGTGCTGCCAGAGAGGAATCCTGGGAATATGATTTAAAAGAGGGGGACGCCCGGAACCTACGTCCGAGGAAGAGGCGGATGCCTCAACACTGCATCAGAGAGGGAAACCAAAAACATTGTTTCAGAGAGAGACGTGGGGTGGGGGTAGGGTGGATTCCGGAACCCTCCCACAGGGATGCCGGGAACCTCCGTCAGAGAGAGGGGGATGCTGGGAACAGCCTCAGGGGAACAGATGCCAGCCACACCCATCAGCGCGTTCTGGGAGCAGGTCGTCAGAAATGCTGGGAACAACTCTCTGGGAGAGGCATGCTGGGATCACGTCGTCAGAGAGAAGAATGCCGGAAATGTGAGGTAGGAGAACGGGACCCCAGAAAGACCTCTCAGAGAGGGATGTTGGGAACATACATCAGAGAGGAGTGGGGGGAAAAAGTTACCATGAGAAAGAATTTAAAGCTATAACCATCAGATTTGGGGGGGGGGGGGGGGGGGGTGGGGAAGATCCGTTGACCTTATCAGGTACTGAGTTTCTTATTATTAGAGGTACTGGAACAGAACCATGACAATAGCCTGTTGGGAGGAATTCAGTCCTTAGGTGGAAGATGGAATTCCATAATCCATGATGTCCTCTCACATTGCATCTATGATTGTAAAAAAATAAAAATCCGTTCATGATCAATTTCCTCCTTTCCAAGATGACAATTTCTATCATGCTCAGCACTGACTCAAACCTTGAGGCTTTTGCAACCAGAACCAACACCTTTTTCAAAATTCAGAGATTTTCTTCCCACTTTTATCCCCTTAGCTAACATAACTTCCTGTTTATAAGAAGGCAGTGGGGAAGGGGGGGAACCCAAAGGTATCATACACATCAAAGAGCTCTTGAAATATAACATTTTGATGAGTTAAGAAGTAAAGCAGTAAGAAATAAGTATAGATTAAATGTCTCTTAAAAAAATGGGTGTTAAAAATTGATGGAACAGCACCTGGCAAACCACACTGAAGATTTTGCCAAGCCCCGAATATTTGAAATATTCTTTGTTACACTTGACAAAGTCAACCCCGCTGAGTGTCTCAAAAGTTATTGCCACTACAGGTTGGCAAAGCAATCCATAAATACACGGTCCAAGTTTTCAAACAGTTTCTTCAGTTCAGAAACAAAATACAGTCCAAATCCTCAGTGAATGAGAATTTCATGGGCCTCTTCCAATTGGGAGAAATAAATTTGGAAAAACACAGCTATTAAAAATAGCATCAGTGATGTAATTATTGTTCTTCTGATGAATGAAAACCAGTTTTCATGGTATGTTGTTGTGTACTTGGTGGTGGTGTTTTACTGCAAGGGATTGTATTATTTTGTATATGTGGTTCTTTCTGAAATCACAGCATTACCATTATGGACACTATCTTGTTCCTTCCATCCTTGACCATCTTGTCTCCTCTCTCCTTTCTTGCACCTTCTATGCTCTCCTTGCCCTATCAACTGACTCCTCTCCTATATGCCAGAGTGTCTCATCCAGGAGATGCACCTGCTTTTCCCTTTTATTCTTTTCCTTTTTTGTTGCCTGAATCACAGAAGGATGACAGTAGGATATTCAGCAGCCATACTGTATTGTGAAGTGAACTTAAGGATGGAAGCCAAGCACTGAGAACGGTGATTGGTGACTGTGGAGCCACCGTACCAGTCCTAGACTGACCCTTTCAAACTCCTTTTATTTAGGAAAGATACATAAACATTTCTTCATTTAATCTACTGTTGATTTTTCAGTTATATGTAGCCATATTTTATCCTGTGCATCTAACTGGTGTATCCATGGGATCAGAGAATAAACTATAAACAATCCCTGCTTGTTTCTCAACCTCAGCCCACTAACTTATACTCTGGAAATCATTCATTGATTCTAGGAAACAAGTAACATTCTCATTTATCTGTTCTCTCTTATCACCTCTGTGACATTTACAGAAGTATTGTGATTATTAGATTATTTGTCTCACTCTTTCATTTACTATATAGGACTGGTGTGCCCAAAGAACAAAGTGACAGAGGGCCTGGAATGCAGGAGAAAATCCATATATGCTGAATTAAGTTATTAATACAAAAGTCTAAGAAAGTAGGCAACCCAGTAGTCTGTAATAGGAAAACATGGTCGCCAATAATGTGGCTTACTCACAGTGCTGACAAGACAGCGCCCGGGATGAGAACAAAAGGTGAGGAGGGAGAACCAGGAAATCAAGGGGCTACCAAGGCATCTCTTAGACGAGTAGAAAGAAACCCAGGCATTGTGGCTCACATGTGCATAGACACCTGCTTACAGGACCAAGATGGCAGCACACTCACGGCAGTCAGTGCAGAATGTTGTACAGAATTGGTGCAGCCTTAATTGGTGATTCTTTAATTCCTTCAAGGGTAAGAATGTTGGGATGTGATTGGCACAAAAGGGGGGCATTGAAAATAAAAATACCGAAATATTTTATTAGCATTCTTAGCTGTAATCTCACTCTGCTTGCAGCAATGATAAAGTGGTAACAAAACATTCCTTTCTAGTCCATTGCCTAAATTATCAGGACCAGAATTCTTCTGTATGGTTCTATAAATATTAGGGTACTTCAGAATTTCCCCCTAATTCCTTTTCACCCTTCTTCTATATACATGCTGTATACAATCCCATATATCCCATGACATCAGTTACCATCCAGATCACGTTAAATGAATGCTACAAATATGCCTCCATTCCCACTTCTCTCTAGACGCATGCCAAACCTCTAATCAATAAACACATTTTTTCCACTATGAAGGAATTTTACCTCAAAGTCTGTTTTCAACTCAGGACTCTAGAAAAATGCTACCATATTCCAGAGTAGACACAGAAGATAAAACCCTTTGCCATTCCTGTGCCTTAAATAGAATGCCACCAAACAGGCATCTTCACTAGATCCTTTTCCTGAGCTTCACACACATAGATGCAACTGCTTGTGTGCTCCAAGTGAATGTCTGAAATGGAATTCAGTCTTTCCCCTCTCACCCAACCTTCTCCTCATATGTTTCCTCTCTTGCCACTGCAAAGGCTATCACCATCCTTTCAGTTACGTCCTAGCAGAAATCTCAGAATTAACTTTGGCTTATCTGTTCCCCTCAACCCCATCTATTATCAGCTATAGAATCTTGTCATTTCTACCTTTTACATATGTAGTCTTTCCTCTACTCTTGTGTTACTACCCTAATTCAGGACTCCATGATTGCTTATCTAAATCAATAAAGTGGACTTGAATTTTTGTTTTTTTTCCAATGCATTCTCCATATTGGAGCCAGAGTACTATTTCTAAAATACTTTTCTCTGCTTTTTATTCTGTAAAATTTTCCCACTGACCTTAAGATAAAGTCCCACTCCATAGTAATGTTTATGAGTATCTTCATGATCTTCTCTCTCTGCACTTCCTCTGACCTTCCCATCCTCACCCAACGCTATGATCCAGAGCTTTCTAATATTTTTTTTTTTAAAAATTTTTTTTTTTCAACGTTTCTTATTTATTTTTGGGACAGAGAGAGACAGAGCATGAACGGGGGAGGGGCAGAGAGAGAGGGAGACACAGAATCGGAAACAGGCTCCAGGCTCCGAGCCATCAGCCCAGAGCCTGACGCGGGGCTCGAACTCACGGACCGCGAGATCGTGACCTGGCTGAAGTCGGACGCTTAACCGACTGCGCCACCCAGGCGCCCCGCTTTCTAATATTTTGTGTGTACTATTCCTTCTCCTGGCTAACTCTTCTTTGATGCATAATTTGTATGTCATAGAACACTTGAAATCTGCATGCTCTTCATTAATTTATTTAACAAGCACATTTTGACGTATATCATATGCCCAGGTATTGTGCTGGTAGGCAAGAATGAGAAAAATACTATTCTTGTATGCACACAACTATTAATCTGCTTAAGAGGCATATAGTAACCAATAATTGCACAATTACCTACTTATAATAACTAAATATATACACTCCCTTACATAGAGAAAGGGAATAAGTGGATCTTGACTCTGTGTGTGTGAGCGTGTGTGAAACCCCTAAAAAGACCCCTGATCTTTGTGTACAGAGCTCAGGGGCAGGGATGGAACATCCCTTGTTTTGTTTTGTTTGTTTGTTTGTTTATTTATTTATTTATTTATTTATTTATTTATTTATTCCTAAGGAACTGAGGGCTTTGGTGGGGAAGGAATGGGACTAAATACCATTTTCCTCTCTTTGAGAATTAAAATTCAAGAAACTTGTCAGAGTTCACTGGGTGAAACTGCCTAATGTTCACAGGAAGGGGAAGACCTTAAAGGGGAACTCAACAGTGAGGGAACAGAATCTAGGCTGTTAACCTGGACTCAGAATTCATGAGGCTGTACTAATTCTGAAATAACATATACAGGAACCTTGAAGCCTCTGTGTGCCCAGCCCTTTTGTCACAAAGCCTGGGCTTTGGGCAACATGAGTATAATCTTGTAGCTCGTTTATGGGCTAAATGAAACCTGAGTCATAGGAACTTAACCAAAGCCCTCTGTGTGTGACCCATGTTTAAAAAGGATACCAGCGGGAACAACCAAATTCATACTGTAAGTGTACTACTAGGACATGCCAGTTGACTCTCCTTTTAAGCCTGGCCTTTGGAATTCCTCCTTGGACTGAGTAACCCTGGGGTACCTGGGTAATTCAGAAATAAGAGGTCTCGAGAAAACGGCAGTTCCACAAAGAAAAGCATGTGAAAAAATAATTGTGATATTATGGTTTTTGTATTTCAAATTAGTGAAGTATATTATGTCAATTACTGTATGAATTATGAAATTTCCTATATAAAGAAAATTACAAAGAACCACAGGCTAGTAGGAACTGGGAAACCAGAGATGTGCTTGAGCAGGGCATTGTTGTGATTAGACTTGCATATAAGATGTGGAAAAGATCCTGTGCATAGGATGGATTTGCAGGGACGAGACATCTGGGAATACCCAAAATTGAAATAAATAGGGGATGGTTATTTCTCTAGTCTCCAGGTAAGATGGTTTGCAATAGTTTACTACCCTATTAAAAAAATCACCTGCTGTCTCTGAAGAACATCTAATGTATAATGTAGTCATACAGAAAAAAAAAATAAAGCAAAAAAATGAACAAACAGAAACAGAATAGAACCAAAGTAAACTTTGTATGACTCACACAAATAAGAGAATCCCTCTACTTCCCTCTGCTCTCACTCAGTTTCAAATAGAAGAGCTGTGAGGAAGCTTGTCCACACTTAACAGCAGCTATCAATGAATATAAACTTACAGACTGACCGAATTCAACAAAACCTCCATGATCATATATTTCAAGTCTCTCATTTGTAAAATGAGAGACTCAAGTGAGAGATTCACATTCTGGGAGGAAAAGTGGCAGATCTCGAACCAGAACCCAAATCTTTTGATTTTGATTTATTGAGAATCCATTGATTTTGAAGGGGCAGGGTGTCCGAGAGTGAACCTTTACAGACCATGAAAGGAGAAAGTGCTGATCTTTTGCTTTTACAGGGGCCAGGCTCTATAGACTGTAATTGGGCAGATCTGGAACTGCTCTCAATTTCTCTGCTGCTACTGAAAGGGTAGCAGGGCTCCTCTGTTGACACTGATGATCAGGATCCTAGCAGAGGGCAGCAAGAGGTGCTTCTCTGCTCCTCTCCCGAGACAAAGCATAACATGACTTCCTGGGCACAGGGAAAAAAAATCCAGCTCATTTAAAAAAAAAAAAAGTTTTCTCTGACATTTTGCTCCCCGCCTTGCACGTTTCCCCTCTTGTCTTCATTTCTCAGCCTGACCCTCTCATCTCACCTTTGCCCGGAGGGTCAACATAACTCCATGGTTGACACTGATTTTTCTAACAGCAGCAATTTTAACCCAGTAAAAGTATCCCCAAAGCACAAAAGGTATCAAATTAAAGTGCCTCTCCAACAACTTGATACTGTGACTAATTCGCAAAGGCATAAAGCCAGGGAGGAACGTGTTGTTTTGTTCTTGGCTTTTGCAACCATGTATATGTTCATCTGTCCTTGTCTCACCTTTTAGTTTTTACGAATAATCCCTTTTAAAATGTGGTGTTTCTGAATTAAATATTCACATCAATATATCATTCCATAGTAATATTTTCATATTTTGCTGCTATAATTATCTTTCTAGATTATGGCATAGAAGTTCAAATGCATTCAAAGATCTACCTGTCTGTTATAATTTATTTGTTATTCCTTAAATTTATCATGGAAAGTTCCAAACACAATAAGAAGTACAAAGAATATTAAAATTAATAACCATGAGCACTTCACCTATGTTCAGTTTTTATCAACTCTTATCCAATACTATTTTATCTATACTACTTTCCCTCATCCCATATTCTTTTAAAGCAAGTCCCACATATTATTTGTGTTTTTATCTGCAAATATTTCAGTAGGCATATCTAACAGGTATGGAAAATAAATAAAATCAGACATCTATGCTACCTAAAAATAAAAAAAATAAAAAAATAAAAATAAAAATAAAAATAAATCAGACATCTATGCTACCTAAAACAATTAGTAAGTACTTCCTATCATGTATGTCAATTATCTTAATAAATATTTAAAATTTTATTTAATGTGGATTCAACACAGGAATATTCACTGTGATAGTTGATGTGTCTTCAGTTCTCTTCTAACCTGTAGATTGCTCCTACATTTTTTTTTCATTGAAAATTATTTAAAAAACTGAATCTTTGGGCTGCAGATTGTCCCACAGTTTGAATTTTAATGATTATTTTTCCCATAGCATTGTTTCATATTTTATTTATCTTCTTCATTTTCTAAAAATTAAGGTTTCATCAAGAGATTTAATTAGATTTAAGTTTGATCTTTTTGAAAATAGTATTTGTTTAGGTCGTATAACATACTTATACCAGGAAGTATGTAATACCTGGTTGTCTTTATTTTTAGTACTGTATTTTCTTCTCTAATATTGACTTTTCCGAAATCTAGATTATTTAAATTGTATCAATTAACATTAAAAAATCTTATGATGAACCTTAACTGCTGTTTTTACACAACAGATTATATTGTTAAAACTGTCCTCTTATGCAACTACCAAAGGGGTGTAAATGATGGAGAATAGAGAAGGAGAACTGATAAGGGAGGCAATGGATTAAGTATCTTGAAGAAATTAATTGATATTTCAAATCCTAACTCTCAAGAAATAAATATGAAACTATAAAGGGTAATTCCGGGTTGGCCCACTGTATAGACCATGCCCATTGATCTAATCATAGTTCTAGCTCCTGCTTCAATTGCATCCCAAAGAGAAAATGGCTCTGTGTTGATGTCAAAGATAGAAGTACCCAATAATGTATATTTTTGAATACCTGGGTGGCTTAGTTGGTTAAGCATCCAACTTCTGCTCAGGTCATGATCTCGTGCTTCATGAGTTTGAGGCCCCATTTGGTCTCTGTGCTGACAGCTCACATTCTGTCTCCCTCTCTCTCTACCCCTCCCCCACTCATGCTCTGTCTGTATCTCTCTCTTAAAAATAAAAATAAGCATTAAAAATTTTAAAAATTCATTTGCATCTCCATCTTGAGTCTAAACACCATAGATATTCCTTAGCTCTGAGGCATAAAAATTGTTGAGTAGCATCTGGGTGGTACAATCTGTTAAGCATCTGACTCTTGATTTCGGCTTCAGTCAGGGTCTCATGGTTCCTGAGATCGAACCCCACATCAGGGATTGACATTCTCACTCTCCCTCTATCTCTCTCAAAATAAATAAATATTTAAAAAAATAGTTGATCACTAAATCATAAATAGGAATTACATATAAATCGCTGCTGTTAATTTTTTTTTTCTGCTGCTCACTTAAGTAAATTTACAGAACTTTTTTTATATCTGATATATAAAAGTAAATCGGACAAAAAGCAGAGGTAGAAAAATAAATTACATCTACTGCAAACACTATGTAGTTGTGTGCCTGAACCATTCATTTCACTTCCCTGGCCCACTACCTTTGTATAAAAAACTATAATAATTCTTTTCCTACATAGTTTGAGAATGAGACAATGAAACATATTTTAATGAAAATTGCATGAAATTTCTAGGTGGCATCATTAATATGGCAAATAATTCATAGACTACTGAATGCTGTAACAAGGATACATTTTAATAGCAGATTATTTTAACAGTGAAGAAATTAAAGTTTAAATTAAATTAGATGTCCAAGGTCTTATTGCTAGTTTTTGAAATGTAAATTTTGCCCTCTTCTATTTATAACTTATAAATATTGAGTTGCAACTATGTCCCCACAATCTAGAACATCTAATGAAACTTATCTGCAAACATTATAAAATTCTAAAGAACTATAATAGAATATATACAGACACAGCCATCTCTTAAAATGACTCTCATGACTATTACCAAGACTGAAAAAAGACAAGAGAAATAGTGACAGCTAGCAATGAGTATGTCTCTCTTCATCCATTATAATCCCTTAGTGAGGAAAAAAGATGGGAACCGATCCGGTGATACATATTTTCCCATCAACAAAATAGTATATGTAACTATATTGTTATCCTTGATATGTGGGTTTAATTTAGCTCTTTAACAACTGGAATATTGCTTGTATTTTTGCTGATTTGTTTTTGGCTTTTCTTTTTTGTCCAGCTTCTTGGATTCACATTTATGGCTTAAAATACCCCATTCGAATATTAGTAAAGGTATCATTTATTGGCTACCTATGTGTCTGCCAAAATACAAATTAAGTGAATGTTGGCTCTACACGAAATATCTAAATGGTCAGCTGTTTTCAATATTGCAAGGTAGTTACCCAGTCACCCCCACTTCCTTCATAAAATACAGCTCTCAATGGGTAAGTGAAGTCTTGCATTAGTATATTACAATCATTTCTTAATGGGATATAAATCTTTTGGTTTTGAAATACCATTTTAAAGTTGTCATTAAAACATGATAGATTACCAGTTCTTAAGACATTTAATGACTCAGTGTGAAATTGACCCAGTTGCCAGGTTGATAAGGGAGCAACCTATTTATATCTCCTTAATGAACATTAAATGTCTTTCTGGAGTGATGAAGTAGGGGATAGTAATACAAGAGGTCTGAAGATGGCAAAGGAAACAGGGCATTCTTGTAAGGGTCACCCCCTCCTCTGGGCTCCCACAGCTTTGTGTGCCACAAGTAGGACCTAGTACCTTGATCATCTATTCCGGGAAAGGTAATTTATACCAGAGAATAGGTAAAATATCCCTAATTTCAAGTAGGTTACACCAGCCTCCCATTACCATAATATGAAACCTAGGTAATATTTTTAAATATTTTCCCCTTATTCCTATATACAATGAAACATTAAGTTCTGTCCATACTACTGCCATGATATTGCTTATATATTTTTTCTTTCAATTCTCACTGCCACCTGCCACAAAGCAGTTATTTAGCTCTGCTCTGTACCTTTACTGCAATCTTCTTTTTAACTAGTCTAATTCCTATCTCTCCCATCCCATCCATTTTTAAATAATACAGCCTGATATATCTAATGCCTGATACTGACATTGGTTGCATCAATCCTTGCATAAAAACTTTATAAATTCCTCACTGTCTAAAGAGGAAAATCCAAATTCTTGACAATGCATTTGAAGTGATTATACTTTTCTAGCCTCATTTCTCTCCATCTTTTTACATACTCTAAGATCTAGATCAGTGTATAAAACTGTTTGCAGTTATTGTTCAAACATGCTTGAGGAATATGCAATTTCCATCTGTAGTGGTGGCTAACCAAGATGGTGATTCACTAACAGAGAGGGATGGGCAAAGAGGATCAGATCCGTTTCTCAAGAGGTGTATCCCTTCTTCATATCTTACAGGTTCTGCTTTCCTCTTCTACACTTCTCCCTTTCTTCAAATTTTCTCTATCCCTGCAATATACAATGATCTTCCCTCCATTTCTTTCCATCCAAATGTGGGACTCACCTTCAATGTTCCATTGAAAGTTAAAATAAATATAAAATATAAATTGCTTAAAATTTAATTTTTTTTTTTTTTAATTTTTTTTTTCAACGTTTTTTATTTATTTTTGGGACAGAGAGAGACAGAGCATGAACGGGGGAGGGTCAGAGAGAGAGGGAGACACAGAATCGGAAACAGGCTCCAGGCTCCGAGCCATCAGCCCAGAGCCTGACGCGGGGCTCGAACTCACGGACCGCGAGATCGTGACCTGGCTGAAGTCGGACGCTTAACCGACTGTGCCACCCAGGCGCCCCAAAATTTAATTTTTAAACTGTGTTATAAATCATATTCCTGAAAATTTTAATAGAGCACACTGGCTGTTCACCAAAATCTGCTCCCTATTTTGGGGCCTCATCTAGGAGGCATTTTCCAGCATTTAGGCCTAGCCTCATGACTAAGTATCTTTAAGGAAGGTAAACAGATAATGCTATATGCCATTTACAAATCTATAAAAGCTTTTAGGTGTGTTCCTCTTTAAATACTCTTTCTGTGTTCTTTCTTGTCTGCTAGGAAAATGACAATGGCGGAGCCACCAGATGGAAGGAGTTAGGGGATCAGTATTAGTATCAGAAAGGTTTCTCCAGAGAAACAGAATAAGTAGGGCATGAATATATATAATCATATATATGTGTGTATATCATATATATGTGTTGACATATATATGGAAATGAAAAATATATAAAGATATTTATTTCGAGGGATTGACTCATGTGATTGTGGGGCTTGACAAGTCTGAAAGTAGTAGGGTAGGTCTGGAGGCTAGAAACTTAGGCAGGATCTGATGCTATAGTCTTGAGGCCGAATTCCTTTCCCTTTGGGGAAACCTAATTTGTCCTTAAGGCCTTTGCACTTTTAAATGAAGTCTACCCACATTATGGGATATAATCTCCTTTATTTAAAGTCAACTGATTGTGGATGTTAATCACATCTACAAAGTACCTTCACAACAGCACTTAGAATAATGTTTGATTGAATAACTGGGTACTATAGCCTAAGCTGGCATAAAACTATCACCAGGTTCCTACCACTGTGTAGAAATAAGCTCCCTTGATAATCTGAGCACACACATAGAAACGTTATGTGAGCAAGAACTAAAAGTTTATTGTTAACACCACTGAAATTTTGAGATTTGTTACCTTGGCTAAGCCTACCCCAAATAATATACAAAACATTGCTAAATAGAGATCTTTCCAGGACTACGTCCAAGAATAGAAAAAACAAACTTGTAATTAAACATTAAATATTGATATGCTAGTATATTTTACTCTGAGCTTAAAGTTGTTTATTTAGCAAGTTAAACACTTGTTAAAATGTGGGTGATACTTTAATTTAGCCAAGATGGACACATTTTTAAAGATGGCACTATTTAAAGGTGAATATCTACCAACCTTCATTCTGGATTGTTACCTCTTTGAAATTAGTGGTGTGAATTTTACTGAGGTTTCAAAAATGTTGTGATTTTGGATTAAATGTTTCCAGAAGGGAGATTGCTATTAGCTTGGCTCTAAGCTCTTGCTGTAGTTCTCAAGCAGTTAAAGGGGCAAAGATGTTTTAATCATGTGGTTTTAGGATGTAAACCTCAAAATTGTTTGGACAATTGCTGGCCTGATTTGGTTGATACTCAGCCAAAATCTATGAGCCCATATTCACTGGTATTAACTGTATTTACTATTATCAGAATGAAACTCAAATCATTCAGTGTGTAGCCCTAATAATAATCCTATATGACTAGGGGCTGCTTCTTCAACATTATTTCCACCTAATTTATAATCAAGATGTTCAATTAATAATTTCAGCACTTTATGCAGTGTTAAGTCAGCTGAAAAATATGTGATTTTTCCACTTTTCATTTTTCACAATGCTGAGGAATGCATAATAACCTGACAAAGTGGGGATGCCAGGAAAGCAACAACTATTAACAGACTAATGGGAAAAGGAAAGGATTTTAAAAGAAAAACTGAAAAGTTGATTGAGTTGTGTAAAAATGTAAAGGCACAAAACTATTGCAAAAATAAAGCAGCTATATCTACTATACTTTTTCTTTAGTTATTAACGATTCCTTCAAAAAAGAAAATTGATCCAGAAATAGGAAAGACAGTCACTCCTTTGAGTGCTTTCTCCACAGCTGCTGCCAGAGGTCTACTGAAATCCGTACAGTTGTTTTGATTTTGTCCATGTTTATTTGGACTATTGTTGTTTGTTTCTCCATCCCCCTTTTGAGTGCTATCTTCTCTTTTTTTTATATATAAATTTATTGTCAAATTGGTTTCCATACAACACCCAGTGGTCATCCCAACAGGTTCCCTCCTCACTGCCCATCATCCACCCTCCCCTCCCTCCAGCCCTCCATCAACCCTCAGTTTATTCTCAGCTTTTAAGAGTCTCTTATGGTTTGGCTGTCTCCCTCTCTAACTCTTTTTTTTCCCTTCCCCTCCCCGATGGTCTTCTGTTAAGTTTCTCAGGACCCACATAAGAGTGAAAACATATGGTATCTGTCTTTCTCTGTATGACTTACTTCACTTAGCATAACACTCTCCAGTTCCATCCATGTTGCTGCAAAAGGCCATATTTCATTCTTTCTCACTGCCAAGTAGTATTCCATTGTGTATATAAACCACAATTTCTTTATCCATTCATCAATTGATGGACATTTAGGCTCTTGCCATAATTTGGCTATTGTTGAAAGTGCTGCTATAAACATTGGGGTACAAGTGCCCCTATGCATCAGCACTCCTGTATCCCTTGGGTAAATTCTTAGCAGTGCTATTGCTGGGTCATAGGGTAGATCTATTTTAAATTTTTTGAGGAACCTCCACACTGTTTTCCAAAGTGGCTGCACCAGTTTGCATTCCCACCAACAGTGCAAGAGGGTTCCCATTTTTCCATATCCTCACCAGCATCTATAGTCTCCTGATTTGTTCATTTTAGCCTGAGTGCTATTTTTTATATTATTAAGTTAACCAATTAACAAATATTAATCCAGGAATTATTCATTATTAATTTGAATAATAGTTGTGTAAAATATTTCTGTCAGTGCTAAAGTGATAAAAAGAGAAGATATAACAAATAATTTAATAATGGTCACCATTTCACTATGGTAAGTGCTTTATATGTACTCACTTCATTGAATTCTCACAATCCTATGAGGTAAATGCAAACAAAACTGTATAAAGTTAAGATTTAGAAAAGTTACATTTAGGGGTGTCTGGGTGACTCAGTGGGTTAAACATCCGAACTTGATTTCAGCTTACGTCATCATCTCACTGTTTATGAGATCGAGCCCCAGGTTGGGCTCTGTGTTGACAGATTGCTGGATTGCTCTCTCTCCCTCTCTCTCTCTCTCTGCCCCTCCTCTGCTTCTGTGCACACTTCATGTTCTCTCTCTGTCCCTCAAAATAAATAAACATTAAAAAAAGTTACACGTCAGCTGTGCTTTAAACATGAGTGTATGGGAGAACCACCTTTTAAATGGATAATAATTATTCTTAAAAGCAGTGATTAGTTTAGTTTGACTGAAGGGTGTAGTCAGTGTACAGAGTTTTAAGAGATAAACATGGAAGAGAACTTGAGGGCTTTGTACTACATATACTACTACAATAAGCCTATACAATAAATACTTGGCTCAAAAAAATACGCAAACCTCACAGTTAGATCTTTCAACAACTGAATCATTTAAGTTAAAGTGATACACAGCCGCCATGTTGGCATTTAAGGGAGAGTAAATAAGACTTATTCTAACATTTACCATTTATATTATATTGGGAATACATTTCCATTTTCCTCATATAATTAATGAGTGTCCTTGCAAGAATAAAACACACAGGCAGCCCCCTTAAGGGAATCATTCTCGTCCAGGCAGGCCTAGATGAAGCACCATCTGTGAGTGAGCGTCTGGAGTTGGGAGTGAGGGCTGGAGGGGCAGGTAGAGAGGAAACTCGAGGGCACCAGGCACCTGAGAGAGGGGTGGTAATAATGAAATAAAGGTCATTGGAAAAAGTAGACTTGGCATAAGAAATTTACCCGGTCACAGTATATTCAGGGTCTGTTCTGTTTTCTCGTAGACATCAAGGTTGTGTCGGAAGAAGGAGACCACTTTAAAAAGAGGACTAAATTAGGAACAGTATTCTAACTTCACAGCTCTATAGCCTTGTCTGGGAGATTCGGAAATTATTTCACTATCCTGATCTAGGCTTAGAGCAGTGTTAGATAAACTGCTTCTGAGGCATAGCCACTACTTGAACAAAACATGAACAAGCAGATGAGAGAAGGGCACATGATCACCAGAGATAAAAACTTGCTTGCTTTCAATTTTTTTATTTTTCTTTTGAAAGGGAGAATTTTTAGAAATGCTTGAGTTCAGGAAAGTGACATATGCAAATGAGAAGAAACTTTTGGAGAACGTTATCCCAACTCTCCATTTATTTTTATATTGAAGATAATTTTATATTTATTTATAAATGTGGAAACTGAGGTCCACACAAGCTTAGTGACTTGCAAGAAGTGACAGCAAATTAGTAACCATGTTTTCAAACAAATATCCCACTAGGCTACACTGCCTCTAAAATCAATCCAAAGAAAGAATTTTGCTTTTTTCCTAAAGATACAAGGACAACATGAAGATTTTATGTTAAAGCTATGAAAGTTTCTGTTGATGCTACATCGACTTTGTACATGATTGGCTCTTACTGATGAAGCAGGAAATTCATGATGGAAATTAATTTCGTTGATATCTAAGAAGCCAGACACTCCTTGCAAAGTAAAACAAGAGATACCATTGATTCTGTTGAATATTTTCCAATGCCTAATGTAGTGAGAAGTCTAAATCTTGAGAAGGTAGTGCTATAGATTTTTTTGTTAAATAGAAAAAAATTTATTTTTTTAATACACAACTCCTGAAGTGAAATTACTTTTTATGTAAACTCAGCCAAGCTGTTTGGAATTAGTTATTGTAAGATGGCCTCAATCGTTTTCAAGTCAGTTGAGAGTGAACTGTTGTTCCCCTATTAATAATTTTGAGCCCGGTTGGCTCAGTCGGTTGAGTGTCCAACTTCAGCTCAAGTCATGATCTCACAGTTTGGGAGTTTGAGCCCTGCCTCGGGCTCTGTGCTCACAGGTCAGAGCCTAGAGCCTGGTTCAGATTCTGTGTCTGCCTCTTTCTCTGCACCTCCCCCGCCCATGCTCTGTCTCTCAAAAATAAATAAACATTAAAAAAATTAAAAAAAATAATTTCTAGTCTGTTAACAGTGTTCAGGAAGACTTGGGACACCTATAACATGATTTGAGGGGTGCCAAATTTTTTTTTACTCTTTCCAAATCCCTTTCCCCTCCATTGTCATCAATGCTTGAGATTGAATCTTTGTACATTTACACTTTGGATCTCAAAGTGTTTCGTCTTCCAGAGTTCGCTTTTGAAATGCAAATACCCACAATGAGCTAATACTTTGAGCTCTTATCAGCTGAAAAGCCTCTGGAATGATTTCAGAGTGAGCCGGAAGCACATAGCCTCCTAAAGATTAAAAAAAAAAAAAAAGGGAAGGGCACCAAAGGTTGGAAAGGAATGTACTGAAAACTGGGAACTGGGGCCATAAAAAATGAACCTTCCAGGAAGCATAATTTTGCCTGAGGCTCATTCTGACCTCAGGAGGGACAATATGGGTTGACAGGTACATTAGTGTTAGAATTTTTCCACAAATGTCCTTCGTGGTATTAAATATCACAAGTACTTTAAATAAATTTCTTTCTCTACAAAAAATATTTAATAATTGCTTACATGATATGCACCTTGATGCATTGAAGGATTATTCAAAATCTTTTGTATTTGGGATAATGACTTCCAAAGCAGTTACCATCCTGTGTTACTCAAATGCAAACACTTTGTCACTATGGGAGTATTAAGTATTAAATATGTAAAAATCATAGGAAGATGGTGATATAACCAAATTTAAGAATCCCAATCTCAGTCTCTAATGATTCCTAGGGCAAATGGGTAGATGCTGTGAATATTTTTTTTAAGTTTATTTATTTATTTTGAGAGAGAGAGGGAGAGCACAAGTAAGGGAGGGGTAGACAGAGGGAGAGAGAGAGAATCCCAAGCAGGCTCCACATTGTCAGTGCAGAGTCTGACACCAAGCTTGAACCCACCAACTGTGAGATCATGCATGACCTGAGTCGAAAACAAGAGTTGAATGTTGAACCAACTGAGCCACGCAGGCACACTATCCCTGATTTCAATGTTCAATGTGTGTATGTATGTGTATATATATACGTATACATATATATATATATATGTATACGTATATATATACATATATGTGTAATTTATTTATTTATTATTAATTAACTTTATTTATTTTGAGAGCGCACTCATGCAGTGACAGAGAGGAGGGATAGAGAGAATCCCAAGCAGACTGTGTGCTGTCAGCATGGAGCCTGATGCCATCTCAGATCATGACCTGAGCTGAAACAAAGAGTTGGACACTTAACTGACTGAGCCACCCAGGGGCCCCTAGATGCCTCAGATTTTAATTGAAATGCTGTATGTTTCTTAGTCTTTACTAAGCCAACATATGTGGCTTTTAAAGATTCCACAGAGGTGGGTAATAGATGTATGCCAAGGCAAGCAGAATGATTGAAGCCTGTCATATCCTGCTATATGCCTTGTAGCATCCTGATGTCTGGCTTTTGCCCCACCCCTCAACTGATGGTAGTTTCACAAAGATCTTTGGTAACTTCTTAGTAGGCATGACAGTCAGGCTTAGGGCTTGATTTTGTTCCTGCTTCTTTGTCTTTGGCATGTATACTTCCAACCATCTTCCATTTCTATAAATTTTCTTCTTAGTTCTAATGGCAAGGAAGTATTCTGATATATTTACATCTCTGTTCTTTATCTGCTTTTCCCTATTTTGTTATCTACATATAGATTTGTTCATAATATTTGGATTCTGGGTCTTCCATTCTTATGAGAAATTGTAAAACCTTTAATCCTAAAATTTAAATTAGGAAGGTATTATTTTGTCAATGCACCTGAGGTCAAGGAGAAAAAGAAATGACTTTTTGCAAGTAATAGAAGAGTAGTTTTCAATTGGCCACATGCCATTCAACCTCACAATTGCAAACACATTTATAGTGACAAGTAATCCTTAAACTCTCTTTTTCTGGGATTTCTTTTCTAGCCACATCTATGAAGCTTCCACCTTGGATGGATGTACTAACAATCTCAAAATTAGGATACCATAAATTTATTTTTTCCCCCAATCTCTCTTCAAGAGTCATGATTGCAGTTAATAAAATCATAATTCTTTTCGGGGACCTGGGTGGCTCAGTCAGTTAAGTGTCCGACTTTGGCTCAGGTCATGATCTCACAGTTCGTGAGTTCGAGCCCTGCATCAGGCTCTGTACTGACAGCTCAGAGCCTGGAATCTGCTTTGGATTCTGTGTCTCCCTCTCCCTCTGTCCCTTCCATGCTTATGCTCTGTCTCTCTCTCTCAAAAATAAATAAACATTAAAAATCATAATTCTTTTCATAAATTTCTTTTCATAATTCTCCATCAGACTCAAACCATTGGAATGTCCTTTTCTTCATTTCCCACATTCATTCACTGAATCTTTTCAGTACTTGATTTGTAAGGTTTCTTATATCCATGTTTTCCTCATTACCAGACTACTAGTTCTAGCCCTTAAATATTTGTGTGTAGAGCAATTTTGTGCATATATTTACTGGACACCTAAAACCTAGATGTGGGAAATTCATTGCTGTGTAGACAGAGATCTTACCCTCTAAGGAGTTGATAGTCTAATAAACTCTGGTTTGATTCCTTTCTGTTTACCCTGTCTCTAATATATTTTGCCTATTACTTCCTTTTTATTTAATCAGTACACCATTTGAAACATGTTTCCTTCATGTTTTTACCACTTTTACTATTAACCTATTTTAGAGAGGTTGACAATTATTTGCATTTTGAAGACTACAGTTGTGTCCCAGTGTCTCCCTCTAATATTATCACCTGTTTTATTTTTCATAAAATCTACTGTCATTAGACTTTTCCATTACTCTGTCTCTCAAACATGCCACATGTAATTTATCCCCACGGTTCTTGATGACTAGCTTGTCATCACTGATGTGAGCCTAAAATTCTTGCCTCTTCCATGGAGCCTTCCCTCTGTACCCTATACAACCTTAATAACCTTCCCAGTGATTTTTTTTCCCCATCTTCCATCCCCATCCAACATTGAGGCTTCCGTTCATTTTTTTTTCTTTCAAACAAGTCACTGTTTCAAAATCTGTACATTTTAATTATTTGTCTTGTTTATGGAGTACCTCCATATTACGAGGTGAGTTTGAAGAGGTCAGGGACTTTTGTCCATTTTGCTCACTATTAATCATCAGTGCCTGAAATAGATTGTGTCGTATATTAGGCACTCAACTGTGCTCGCTTCAGCAGCACATATACTATATTAGGCACTCAACAAATCCTTTTAGAATGAATGAATGGATTAATTATAGTAATTCAACCTTTCAGATCTTTGATTTTCTAGTATGGAAAATGATTATTTGTTATATATGTTTTATATATGTGTTTTTGTGTGTGTGTGTGCACATGCATGTATACGTATATACATGATTTTTTAATGTACATAATGTAAGTAAATCTTTACTTTGGATTTAATTATGTATCATTAAATTAAATGGACTCTTGGCAAAAATCCAAAATCTAGTATCTTATATGTAGAATCTAGGGGAGAAGGGGTTAGAGATAAAATTTGTTTTAAATTAGAGCACTTCCTCAGATTAGGGATTCTTAATCTTTTTTGTTGTTCCTGTTCCACTATTGACCCACTAAGAAGACTTTTTAGATTTTCTTTTCCTATTTGCTTTCCTCCCTCATAAAATTTTAAGACCACAGATACACTATTTATGTATTGTTGGCTTTTAAGGGCAATAATTATTGTAGTATCTAAGATTTTTTTTTCTCATTTTCTCCTCAAAACAATTTTCACTTCTTGGGGGCATTATTGTTTCCATTGAGAATGTATGCCTCAGATAATAAAAGAAATGTATTTTAAAATGAAAGCAAGCATATGTCAACTCCTGTGGTTAATAATGTTCCTATGCTGGGGCACCTAGGTGGTTCAATCAGTTAAGTGTCCAACTTCGGCTCAGGTCATGATCTCGTGGTTCATGAGTTCAAGCCCTGTGTCAGGCTTTTGTGCTGATAGCTGAGAGCCTGGAGCCTGCTCCGTATTCTGTGTCTCCCTCTCTCTCTGCCCCTCCCTGGCTTGCACTCTGTCTCTGTCTCTCTCTCTCTCTCTCAAAAAAAAAAAAAAAAAAAAAATTAAAAAATGTGGTGTTTATGCTATAGACTAACAGTTCTTGTACTTGAGTATGCCACTTAGAGGGTTTGTTAAAACACTATTTTCAGGGCCCCTCTCCCAGAGCTCCTGATTCACTAAGTCTTCACTGGGCCTGAGAACTTGTATTTCTCACAGGTTTCCAAGTGATGCTGATTGCTGCTTAGTGGATCACATTTTGAGAAGCACTGCTGCCAGAAAAAAAAAAGTTTCTAAATGTTACGTTTGAAATATTCTGCTGTTATAATAACTAAAATTTCAAGGTTTAAATAGATTATTAAAAGTCATGGCAAAATTTTTTCCTTCAAGACATTGAAACATTATGCTAGTGAATACACAGTGGATATGGCAGATACGAGGATAGAGTGGAGTTTGTTGTCTCTCAGCCCAGTGACTTCATACGTAAAAGATTCTCGTGGTAAAATTTCAGGCCAAGGGGACCTTCCTAGAGACTTTCCACTTAATTCAAGGGTATCAACCTCTTTTGTACATGTAATAGTTACTCTTATTTCCTCTTACCTCCCTAAATAAACTAGGTATTATCTCTCAAAGAAGATTTAGGGGAGTTTGTGTGAATAATGCAAAATTTCATGGTTTCTTCTAAGTGGTATAAACCCTAGGAATGCCAACAGATGACTGTAGATCAAAAATTATTTCGTCTGACTTGGTGGAACGACAAAGTGTCTAGAGAAAGATATGAATTCTAAGGTAAGTGTTTAGATAAACATATAAAGTGAGTCAATATTATATCCAGTTGAATTCTTTCAGTAGTAAATGACATAAAGTCTAAATTCAGTTTGCTTAGTCTGGATGAATTTAATCTATCAGTTGTAGGGTGAGTACATGATATATATATAGTTCTTTTTTTAAGGATAGTACCCAGAGGAGAGGTGGATTATAGAAGTTAAAATGGAAATATTTTCAAAGTCCAAACACATCTCCAAAGAATACAAAAAAATCAGTTCCTTTTTGATACTTAACAAGTGCTGTACAACTCAGTCTATCTCAAACTGTGCTTTTGTGTCTAAAAAAGCCAGGCTGCAAATTAGCACTGACTTGCCTTTATTACGCCCAGGGGTATTTAGCCCAGACTAAAATGCATGGTCTTTTACTTGCATGAACACCTTTAAGATGCAAGACAAAGTAAAATTTTAAAAATAGAGCTTCAAAGCCTAAATAACAAAGAAAACAGAAAGCCCATTTGATTTGGCCACTTCTCTATCTTAAGGATCATGCTATTGATCCATTGCACATAGATTAACTCCTATGCACTACCACTCATTGTCTGAGATAATCTTGTATTTGCCTGCACAGCATTCCACCTGGTTTCTTGGATAACAATACCCAGGAAATGAGGGAGGCTGTGGCAAAGCCCTGGATAAAGAGAGACTGCTCTTTGTTTCTCAGACCTCACTGTCTTCTCAGCTTTTCCTCCCTCTGCCTTTCATTTCTGTGTTTGCCAAAGAAAAGAATTAATAGAGTGGAAGTTTTAGATCTGAGGCAGGTTTCATTGGCATGGATGCTTTTTCCCGACCTATTCTCAGCTAAGTGGCAGGTCACTGGGAGACTGTCTATATGCTAAGTTGCTCTTTTGCTGAAGGCTTTTCTGAGAGGGGAATTATTATTTGCCAACTGCTGAAAAGCAGACATTTTATGTGTCCTTACTTTAGAAACCCTTCAAAGCTGTTTATCCCCATGTTGGGATTGAACAACAATTTAAAATGACCAGAAAAATAAGTCACACTCTGAATGTATACAGCAAGTATTCTTCATCTTCTGCTCCTATATTCAGCTTATTTCCAACCTCCCTCTTCTCTATGCCTGTAGAATGGGCATCACTTCACAGTGTGCTTAGGAGGAGAATGCATTACTATTTTAATCTGTTTTATTAATCTTTAACATATTATTATAGCCATACAGTTCTACCTGAAATGTAGTTAAGAATTCTCATCAGTTACCCCCAAGTCTCTTCCTTAGTACTCTGTGGACTACATTTTTGCAAGTCTTAAGTGAATAGTTAGGTGAGCAAATAAACACAATTATGTCCATACTCTAAATGCAATTTAAACACCTACAGAAGCTGGAAATGAGATTTCTCATGCTCAATTACACAAGGCAGAATTTCACATTTTTCAATAATCTAATGCAAAATTTCAGTGCTTGTCATTGTACAACAATAAATGGCTCCAGATTCCTCTGTTCCCCCATACCTTCCGAGTCTCATACCTCATTCTCCTATCAGATTAGTTCACTTAAGATTTAAACTATGTCTTCTTCCTCATCTATTTGAAAGAAAACATGTTTTTTCATTTTACTCAAGACTCAAGCTTGTAAAAATTCTTGGATGGAAAGGAATATTTTCATTCACGTTTTTGTTTGATCTATTTATATGTATTTTTCTTCAGTATAAATCTACTATATTCATGGATAAATATTATTTATATATACATAGATTAATGCATTCATGTCAATCGATATTTATACTTATAGGTGATGTGTATCCTTAAGTATTATTTATACACACACAGGTGTATATAGAAACACATTGTATATTCCTATGTGTGCACACTTATTCTTGTGAAATAATTAGAATATGGTGCTAAATCGCTTTTATTTCTTAGTGGGATATTTTAAACTAAGATACAGTCAGGTAAATGGCAGGGTTAAATTTGTAGTTTCAATTTGAGATTTTTAGATGTCTTCAAATTTATGAACTAATCATCAGCCAGAGGATGTCTGTTAGGATCAGAAATTAACATCATTGTTATCTAGAGAGTATAATGAATTAAACTCACATGGGAACATTTTGAAACTCAAATGAGGCCCTGAAGTATGTGCTGATCCTCTATCCTCTTCATCACCACCTCCCCTCAGGCCTTCTTCCACCTCCTTCTAAACCACTGACAATACCTTCTAAGTAGTCTGCTTCTTGGCCACATCTTGAAATTTCAGTTTTTCCTATGAAGAATACGGTAAAGGGGCATCTGGGTGGCTCAGTTGGTTGAATGTCTGACTTCAGCTCAGATCATGATCTCGTGGTTTGTGAATTCGAGCCCCATGTTGGGCTCTGTGCTGACAGCTTGGAGCCTGGAGCCTGATTCTGGTTCTGTCTCTCTCTCTCAACAATGAATAAATGTTAAAAAAAAAATGAAAAAAAAAAGAGTACAGTAAAACCTGGGTTTGCGAGTAACTTGTGATGCAAGTATTCTACAAGATGAGCAAACATTTCTGATAAATTTTAACTTGATAAGCGAGCTATACAAGTAGTATATATGAGTAGTACATGATACTGAGTGTCACATGATCACAACTGAGCCAATGGTTCTTGAAATTTGTTTTGATATACAAATGCTTTGGATTACAAGGATGTTTCCAAAACAAATTATGCCTGCAAACCAAGGTTTCTCTGTACCCTAGTTATTTTCAATATGCTTAAATTTTATCATGTCACAACTCTATGTAAAAACACTTTTCTTATGTCCCGGTGTTTGTGGGTAAAGTGAAAACACCTTAATATGTCACGTGATGACTTTTTCAAACTGAGTCCACATTTCCCTGGACAGTTGACTCGGTTTACTGTGTACATTCCCTCTTCAGACCGTACTAAAAATTTTAGTTTTCACAGAGAATGCCAGACTTTCATATCTCCCTGACTGGTCACCTCTGTTTAATGGTAGAATTCTGCCACTCTGTATCCTTTCCCAGCTTAGATGACTTTGTGAACTTCCTGATTTCATTTAATACATTTTTTATAGCAAGCTTTAGATTCATTCATCCAGCCCATATGCATTGAACTCTAGCCTAGAGTTAGAATAATAGAAAAGATAAAGTCCATGCCCTCAAGATGTTTACATTCTAGTGAGAAAAGACATATCATGGTCAAGCAAAAATATAGGAGATACATTCAAATAGTGATAAGTAATAAGGAGGGTGTAGAGCAACCAGGATGGGGGGGTAGCTACCTTTGATCTACTACACAGAAAGAGACTTGAGAGATAATGCATTTAAAGTAATATCAGAGTAAGAAGGAGGCAAACCTGCACAATACCAGGGGAAGAACATTTTGGGTGGGGATGAAGAGGAAGCAAATAAAGTGGTCCCAAAATGATCAAGTCAGATATGAGGACATTTTCCAGGTCACATAGGACTTTATAAGCTATGTAATATCTATGAATGAATTTTTTTTATTTTATTCTAATTGAAATAGTAAGCCACTGGATGGTTTAAACTGTGTATGTTGAGGAGGGGCTCCATATATTCAGTTACATGCTTTCAAAAGATTATTCTGGCTTTTGTGTAATACCAGTGAAGAATTGACTGTGGAGAGGAGCAGAGAAACTGGGTAGAAAGCCCTTTCAGTAGTCCAGATGGCAGATGATAGTAGTTTGGATGAGAGTTATAGTAATGTACATGGTAAGAACTGAATAGACTCTAGATACATTCTACAAGTAGGTTGATAAGAGTTGGTAATGGTGGAGGAGTGGTGAGAGAAAGCATCTAATAATGAGTCTTAGCAGCAGGGTGGATGGCAGTAGCACATATCGAGTTAATAAAGACTGACAGGAAATTAAAAAAGCAGCTTGGCAGTAAAATTGAGAGTTCTGAATTAGACATATCAATTTTGGAGGTGCTCATATATATCCAAAAGGAGGTGCCATGTATTCATTGGACATATTAGTTTAATTATCAAAGAAACAATTGAGTTGGAAATTATTTTTGAGGACTCAACATTATGGAAACTGCATTTAAATTTATGGAGTTAGATGACCTCATTTTAGCATAGACTATGAATAGAGAAAAAGGCCAAAGCCTAAGCCTAGGCCACTCTAGGATTGAGCTGTTAAGCAAAAGAGGAGGAAAAAATTTAGATTGAGAAGAAAAGAAAGAATAAAGGCGTAAGACAAACAAACAAAACAGAGTGCAGTGTCTAAAATACTTATGGGGAAAAACTGTATTCTAGGAAGGAGGGAGTGGTCAGCTGTGTTAAATGTTGGAACACGTTCATTGTGTTGAGAACAGAAGACTACAACTTGAATGTGTACAAGGTGATTTGTGACCTTGCAAAGAGCTACTTAGACAGTAGTGGAAACGTAAGTCAGATAATAGTGAATAGAGAAAGAATGAGAGGTGAGAAAATGGAGACTGTGAGTAGAGAAAACATTTTATTTGTTTCACTCTTAAAGGAGGCAGAGACTGAGGTAAAGGATGGGAAGAAAATGAGGTCAAAGGAGGATTTTTAAAATGTTACATTTAGGCATGTTTTAATAATTACGAAAAAAATCCTGTTTTAAGGGAGAACTGATAATATAAGAGAAATAGGTGAGGGGAGAATTGCAGAGTCAATGTTAGGCCTTGAGTACCAGGAAGGTGATGGGGATTCAGGTCCCATTTGGAGGGGTTGACTTTAGATAGAGGCAGCAACATCTGTTTCATAGTAATGAAGGAGAAGACAAAGTAATCTGGGCAGAGATGTATGTGAAATGATGGAACACTTTACATAGATACATAGATAAGTCCATTTTTTTTGTCTATTTTCTTAATGAAAAATGAGAGGATGTCATGAGCTGTGAGAGATGGACTGGATAGAGGGATTTGGATATTTGAGAGGAAAATAGAACATATAGTAGTTTTCTACAATGAGAAAGAAATTAGGAAGGTGTAGTAAGATTATCTTGACGTGTTGATAAATTCAAGTAAAATTAGTCAATAGAGTTATATGATCTATAATCATATTTGGCTTTTAAGTATATGTATAGAATAAGCAGTTTGTTAGATTTAACAAGACTTTTCAAGTAGGGTTTATAAACCCTAAGTAGGGCAGAGGACAGAAGTGTGAAAGGTATTTACAAGTGTGTGTTTATACTGCTTGACCACAAAACCTACATAGATTAAGAATGGAGATAAAGATGTCATTGGGATGGCAGGGAGTAGAAAAGTTGCAGTCAACTGGCTGAATGTGAAGGTCTAGTGTAAATGACCTGGAATAGCTAGGTGGTGGTCAGAAAATAAGATACTAAGATTTGATATTTCACGGCTATGGGTGATGGTAAGGTCAAGATTATAATAATGGGAGTGAATGACTCACATGATATGAATGGAAAGCTCATTGGAAATGACGAGGCCAGGGAACTGAGAAGCTAGGATTTGGGATACCTAAGTAGATTTGGGGCATTTTGAGGTAAAAGGTGAACCAGTGAGTAGGCAGCTTGAAATCAAGTTTTTGGAGGGACATACTTATTGATTCTGGCATGTTTATTTTACATTTATATTCTGTTCTCTTCCCTTTCTTTCTTTCTTCCTTTCTTTCTCTCTTTCTTTCTACATTACTAAGCAGTAACTTCTTAATGATGTGAGCACCTCCCTCGTCAAAGTTGTCTTAAAAAATCAAGGACAATACTTAGTTTATGTAAAACAAAACAAATAAAGAACAAACAAAAACCCTTGATATTTGGTAATAACCAAAGAATGAATGATTGAATAATAATACATAACATTTTAGAAATGAAGGAAGACGGGACATACATTTCAATGTATTTATCTTGTAGATAAAATAATTGAGACCTGTAAAATAAATTACGTAGGATCACATGGCTTATTAGTGCATTAAATAAGACTAGATCCAGATACTAAGACCAATGTGTTTTCCAGAAGAAAACTCTTAAATATATGCTCTGCACTTAGATTGCAACATTATCAAAAGTGGGTAAAGTGGCACGAATAGAGTTTGAATCAAAGTCTCAGTATCATTGACGAGATAGAGCTCATGTGCAAACTAACTAAGAGCCAAACATAACTTTGTCCCAACATTTTGGGCATCCACAATTCTGCTGTATTTCCTCCAAAGCAAAATTTGCAAAACTATAGTATAGCTCTGTGATTGCTCTATGTAAACTACAGGCTAGGGAAGCTAAGAATTGAATCAAAGTGTTACTTTCACAATGGGACATGAAAATCTCTGGCCAGATGTAATTGCTGGTAGAAGAGAGAACGAAATTGGACACATCAATACAACATGAGAACAATTTTGAGGGCCATGATAAAATAACCTATGATGTCAGGGCCTAGGCGGTTTCACCATGGAAAGATCACATCAGCAGAGAGAGATATGGATGAATTCTTAAATTCTTATTTTTCCCTACCCCATGATGTTGGTTGCCTTTATAATTGCATTGGTCAGTACCCAAGCACATACTAGCATCATATCAAGTTTCAAACTCCAGGTTCACAATTCTATTTCCAATGGTTCCAGCAAGGTCTTAACTATTGCTTCAATTGGAAAGATTTCTTAATTAACTTCATTTCTTTCCCTGCATTCTTCAGCTTAAGAGTTCTCAAGTGTCTTCTATGCTCTAGAATTTATTTATTTTTTAATGTTTTTTTTTAAATTTTATTTTTGAGAGACAAAGTATGAGTGAGGGAGGGGCAAAGAGAGAGGGAGACACAAAATCTGAAGCAGGCTCCAGGCTCTGAGCTTTCAGCACAGAGCCTGACATGGGGCTCGAACTCACAAGCCATGAGATCATGACCAGAGCCAAGCTGGACATTTAACTGACTGAGCCACACAGGCAACCCTAATATTTATTTTTTAATGTTTATTTATTTTGAGAGGGAGAGAGTAACCGGGTGAGGAGCAGAGAAAGAAGGAGGGAGAGAATCCCAAGCAGGCTCCACACTATCAGCACAGAGCCTGACACAGAGCTCTATTTCAGGAACCGTGAGAACATGACCTGAGCCGAATCAAGAGTTGGATGCTTAACCAACTGAGCCACCCAGGTGCCCCTATACTCTAGTAGAATTTAAAGAGCTGGTCAGTTATCATTAATAAGCATTGTTTAGTTTAGTTTAGTTTTTACTATGAGTTTTCTTGCTTAGTAATGATTCAAGTGGTTTCTGTTATCAGAAAAATAAAAATATAAATATACTGACAAGAGATTAAGAGACAGAGTAGGTGAGATGACCTTTGTTTTTCATTTTCCTTTATTTTCCCTAAGGAGTGAATTCTATCTAAGTGTTCCTAATGAGTGTATGAATGTGCACTGTTTACATTTGTGTATGTATGCATGCATGTATGTTATGGAAGAGAAAGACAATGGCATATTAATTTTATGGGTAGCCATGGCACTAGACTCAGGATGGTGAAACAAAGCAATTTAAGCAAAATTGTAAGGTCAAGAAATGTTATTTATGAAAAAAAAATAATCTGTTAAATAGAAGATATGTATGGCTGTTGGAATCAGACATTTAGGGGATAAATTCTGGATGTTCCATTTATTACTGTCTTCATTTTCCTTCCCTATAAAAAACAAACATGTTACCTTATAGATGTGTCTGGCATAGTAAGTGCTAAATAAATGTTGGTTCCTTTCTTGCATTTCCTGGACCTGAGAGATGCCCTATTATGAAATCAAATGGTCAAATAAAAAAATGCCATTTATATATCTATCTATGAATCATGACACTGAAAGTACATAAAGTATACATTATATTAAATCTATCCCTAAAATACTTAAAATTGAACTAAAAGGGAAGATATTCATAGAAATAATTACAATTGAACAAATAATAAATGCTTGGAAACCTAATCAGCTTTTCAAATAGTGCATTAGAAATGGTAAGATTACTCTGCATATTAATGCATATAAGATTGATGAAAATAGAGGTTAAAATTGTACTTACAAATTTTTAGATACTGTTGGGGGTGGAGGATCATAGTGACAATTTACTTTAACCCTCTGATTTTAAAATGAGAAAATAGAGATTCAGACATATGATGTGATTTGTCCGAATCATGGCAATAGTAAGTATTGGAGTGGTTAAGTGAAGCAAGAGCAGAAGCAGGATCTCTATGGAAGTAACATCACCAAATTATATTCAGTGGAAGAAATATATGTTCTAAGTCCATTTAATTCATTCTTAATTGCTTTAGTATACAAATATACCCCTTTGACCTACATAAAATTACTTTCAAACTTAGTCCATCTGATTATGACATGAACATTGAAACCATTGAAACATACAGAGGGTAATATATTTTGGGTGTTGTTTGAGGGAGAATGATTCATTTTTATAGCTACCTAATGAGATATATTAACTGTTGTCACTCCCACTTTTGCTGGGATATTCTGTAAATACAAAGGTTCAAAGACACTATTAGTAGTTTCAAGAGGAACTTTCAAATTGATGATTACTTTAGACTAAGGGGGCACAGTGGTTGACATCAAAGTCTGGTGTTATGTGGCTTTGGTTAATCAAATCTTTTTAGAAAAGTAATGAAAAATAGAAATATTAGATTTATGGAATAGAAGTCCTAGTTATTAAGATGTATTAGAAGCTAACTTCTATATTTTTATGGTTAGCAAAAGCTAATCCTATGTGTTACTAATGAAGTAACAAGATAAGAATGGGCTTTCTTTAGTAAGCAGTTTTAGTCACTAGTAGGTAGCTATCATATGGAATAGAGAGAGATCTGAGAAGAAACTCATTTTTCCCCAGTGACTCCTGTATTTGCAAGATCTTCCTCTTTCTGGCCTCTAGGCCAGATCCCTGTATTCTGACAAAATGTAGTCCAATGAAACACATACAGGGAAAAGAAAAAGCATTCCTACTCAAAATGGCACAGGATAAACATGTAACTCTTACCATATGAAGTGAAGTTGTCAGAAAATACTAACAGTTTCCAAAAGGACCAGGATAATTAAAATGACTTCAATGAAATCTAGGAAAGCTATATTACTAGTCTTTGAAAGCATGCTAGGCAGCTCCCCATTACACACATACATATTTTTAATTCCATCTTTATTGATGATCAAATATGATGCAACATGATAATTATATGTTATCTAAGCATGTATTTTAGGGCTTTTTTCAAGCATACTAGCATAATATGTTAGTATGGAATAAGCTTTGCCTCTCACCTAATATAACACCTCTTTCTTTCTGAAGCCCTCCTATGATACTTCAGTACATTTTTTTTAACTTAAATATATGGTGTCTTATTATTACTTGTTATTGAATCTCTATCACTTTAACTGGATTTCAGCTTTTTAATGACAGATAATGTTTTATTTTCCTTCATATTTTGTGTCCTACATAGTAACTAAGTCAGACCTTGGAGATATGGTAGTGGCCTGGGGAGATCCTATTTTTCTAAATTGAATAACATAGTCTTACTTATATCTTTTTAATCCAAAAGACAACGTTAACTGATGTTTTAGATAATGGAAGACCATTAACAACATAACACACGTTGAGACTTAAGTGTATTAGAAAACAAAAAGAATGGCGATACCTTTTTATTTTCTGGATGGCTTGACGTATGCAAGGGAGTTGAGCAGAAATTTGGGAGAGCTCTCCTTCCCTAAATTGATGTCTTCTTATTTGTATGATTCTTAATACTCTGAATAAATTATATCTAAGATGTAATTACTGTTGTAATTCATAATCTATCCAAATAGCCATAAAAACCATTGTCAGTTACCATCTATTTCCTTATCAAATAACTGTAAGTTACATCAGAAAAAGGATGGCTCTACAATACAGTTCTATGTCTATTCCAGGTAGCTCACAACAAAATTGTCACTGAATCTTTCTAATTACATCGAAAAAATGTGCAGAACACTTTTATGGAATAGAACCCTTAAATTCATCCAGTCTTAAAACTAGAAAATATTTTGGAGTAGTTAATTTTACAGAAGAGGAGAGGGTAGTCCAGAATTGGAAAATGACTTGACCAAGGGCACAGAGTCCATTCTTCAAAATCTCCATGATTGTATTATAATTGTGTAGATTCATTTGGGTGGCCCTACAATAGTGGTTTTCAAGCAGGGGTGATTTTGTCTGTCATTTGGCAATGGAGACAGTTTTGATTTTCACAATTTGTGGGGAGGTCTCTACTGGCAAGTAGTTTCATAGAAGCCAAGAATATTCATAAGCATTCTATAATGCACAGAACAGGCCCCTACAATTAAGAAATATAAGGCCCAGAATATCAACAGTGTCGAAGATAAAAACCCTATACTTCATAGAAAAGAAAAAAACAAAACAAAATCTTGTGTGATTTATGTGATCCCTCTCTCTCAAACTAACTTCTGTGCTTTCCTATTCCGTACCCATGGCCATGTATATGTCTATCAACTCCCATTGTCCTACAATTCATTCTCACACACATTAAAATGGGAGTAGTGGTAAGGATGGATGGGATTTACTGCTGGGAAAAACAAGGTTGAACTTCATGGCCGTATCCAAATTCTATTATTTAAAGGAGGTTTAAAGAACCCCAAAATCTTCTCCATAATTGTTTTTTTCTTAGAAACCACGCACTTATAAGTAAACTCAGTTGTGGAAACATTTTGGAAATACTAAGGAATTTTGCTGTTAACATAAGGCACCAATAAACAATAAAATCTAGGACTTAAGTGGGAACATCAAAATGCTTGCCTCGGGCTCCATTCTGACCTATTCCATTTTTTAAGCCTTTATATATTCAGTCTTCATAGCATCTCAGTGTAGTTAATTGTTGAGGATACCATTTGTCACTAAGTAACAATTCTAGACTCTTAATAAAACTTATGTCTGATGGTTCATAAAACCAAATCACAGGTCCCTTAAGACAGACATTGGGGTCCAAATTAAACATAAACAAGTTTTTTTTTCCTATAAGATATTGGTATTACTGGGTTCTTTAGGCATATTTACATTTGATATAGGAAGTGAAGATTCAAGATGAGGATCCAGATTCTCTGGTTTAATCAGCAATGTGAGGTTGATTCTTATCACTTCCAAATTTCATTCTTTATCATCTTTTCTCCCTATTCTTTTTCGATGGATTAATGTTGTCAATTCTCTCCTTATAACCCATCCTGCTCTTAGGAAAGGATCTTTCTTAATATTAATGGAGTCTGATATGTTATTTGTCCTGAGGATATATGTGTTTTGATTGATGAATATGAAGCAGATAAGGAAAGTTTTTTGAAGGACAGTTGGTAGTCTATCTTACCTACTATAGGTTTAGTCAAGCTAGCCTGGGGTAGAAGTTAGTTTGGGGAGAATAATGGAGGAGAGGATTTAATAGATATTGTAAGACTAGATTCTGGATTCTAGAAGAAATTAAGCTTTGAAGGTAATTGGGAAGGTCATGACTAAGTCAGCATGTTGTGAAGTTGGATAAAGTGTGACATGACAAGTAGAATTGGGTAAGGAAGAAATCATAAACAGAATAATCATGTATTAAGATACTTTCTGCCTCTGTTCCCTTACTATATTCTGATTTCTGTCCAAAAGCCCTTTCTCTCCCTTTCTTCCATTTCCAACTTTTTTTTTTTTCTTAAATCTCCTGTATTTCTAGACCTGTAATGTGAAGTAGATACTCATTGAGACTTGTTTGACTGACTGGTTATGTCTTCTTGTTTCACCTCCATTTCAACATTAGGCTACCTAGCAACAGAAGAACAGCTGCATTTACATAAGGTGATCCTGGACTATTCTGAGACACTGTAATTGGATTACCTCTCCAAATTATTGCTGTCATCAGTAAACATGAAACAGGTAGACCAGAATCCAAATTCACATGACTGTCCTGGAAGTCAACAGTCAGGGCTAATACAAGGAGGAAGCAGAGGAAATGGAAATGAGGAGAGATCTGACATTGAACTTCAGTTTTACTCATATCACCCATTAGATAAAGTCCCACACAGCCTGATTTCCTTAATGCCTCGATTTTTTTTTTCGCTCAATATCCAACCACCCTGAATAAAATGTACTTTTTTAAATATGACATTCCACATTTAATCCTTCCTTCTCTAACTTTAGATATAGTAGCAGATTTGATATTTTAGAGACTGTTATTAGATTAAAAATATTTAATAAAGAAGAGGTACTTTAACAAGAAAAATAAGTAAATAATTAAAAATAAGAGGGGATAAGGTGGATATTGTAAACATAAAGCTATTTATCCTAAGAGTATACATTTATATTAATTGAATGGTAAAATTAAGTAATAAAGTATTGCAAACATGTGGAAGGAAAATTCAGATAGTTTTTACTTCATGCTTTCAGTTCTTTATAGTACATTACATCAGTTAATGGCAATTTGTATAATTTGTATAATGACATAAATTGCCACAAATCCTTACTCAATGAAGTGCTATCAAAGTCATAAATCAGGAGTCAGAGAATGAGCATTGGGAAGCACAGTCTATCACCCTTAGGGTAAAAGAGGAACAGGTCACGGTGGCAATCATTTAGTGAGTAACTGTGCAAGGTTGAAAAGGAAAATGAATGGAATGGCATGAGGAAAGTATTACTGAACCAGCCCTTGATGAGCTAATCCCCCACATCAAATAGAATAATGCTTTATGGCTACATATTGTTTTGCTCAACTTCTAAAATTACTTTCTCTGGCTTATGATTACTTCTCTACAGGGGTCTAAAGAGAATGTCGAGAATAAATCTCAAATCCTTTCAGAGATTTACCAACACAGGATATTTATTTTAAATGAATATATATTCAATATATATATGCAATCATATGTATATTATTATATAATAATATAAATCACTTATGTATTATATATATTCAAGAGCTGTCAAAGGTTTGAGATTTTATCCAACCTGACACAATTTCATGGATGCTAGCAGAAGACATGAGACTCCCAGGTCAGAGACAAAAACTTTGTTACTTAGAGCAATAGCAGTAGCCAGATTATCAGCATTTTCTTACACCAGTTCTCTAAGCCTCAGTTCTCACAGAATACCACAGAAAACCAGACGACACAAAGAGATCCAGATGAGTTACACAACAGGAGAAGAGCCTTGGGTATAGAGAATCCAGATCTTTTAGAATGGGCAATAAACATGTCTACCCTTTGTTCCAGAGAGGGACTATTTTTATCATCCAAGACTGCAAACAAACCTGTCCTTGGCTCTGGAAGGAGAAAAAATCTCTTTCTTCCAAGGCTCTTGGCTATAAACCTCCTTGAAAAGATGATTAAACATAAAGGCAATTCAAATGTCTTTGGTTTCAAGACATGAAGAAGCATGAAAAACTCATGGAAAATTGTCTTCTGACACTTTTTAAGTTGAGAAATACTCTGAAAAATCTCATGACTTTGACTCCCCTTGGGATATGCTTCTATGTTCTCTTTTTCCAGGAGAGACACTTCTTGCCTCCCACTGTCCCATTCTTGGAACTAATGAACTTGAGCTACCTAGACAGTGGAAAATGAAACAAAACATTAACTTTGGTCTTTTAGCGTTGGCAGAGGGTCTAAAGTAATAATCCTTGGCATTTATCCCTTTACCTTTTATTATCTAAGCACTTTGTGAAATTATCTAGTTAGTTAATCTTCCTAACACCTTTGTGAGTGAGGTTAAATGATGCAGTTTCTAAAATAGGTATATACAAATTATGACTTGATAGGTCTAGTGATATAAGTTTGGACTATAATTGTTCTTGGTATTTGATGGGATTACAGCCATTTTATGGGCCAGTGGTTGTAGTTTCTTCTACACGTCATCTGTTTTTATGATCCAGCATCTGAAAGAACAATCCAAAGTGGCTCAGTGAAACCACTGTCCCTTCTAAGGAAACCAGTCTTGTAACACATAATCTTTTAAATATTTTTGTTTTGTTTTCTCCTATTGTCGCTGGCCTCCACTATAACTCAATTTCTAATTTTAAAAGTAATTATCGGAACAAAAATGATAAAGCCTTATCATTAGATAAGAACTTAAAGTGTCATGTGAATAAGTTTCTTCAATGAGTAAATTCTTTAGAACTGATGATTATTTTTTGAAATAGAGTATAGATTAAATCATTTTTGGTCAATAGGATAATAATATAATTTATATATTTTTTAACATTCTGTTAATGTGACCTAATATTCACCAGATGTTACAAGATTGTTAGTGCAAAAAGGGTCTCATATTTCAAATTTCACAGGATTATGGGATTTTTTTCTGTTTTATTTTTCACTATGAATCCCTAATACCTAAATGAAGAGTACACATTGCATGAACTATAAAAAATATTTGTTAAATAATGATAGCATAACTTTTTAACTCTCTACAAAGTCACTCTGCCATGCCAGCCATATGTAAAAAAAAAAGTCTATCATTATGAATGGGATTTTTTGCTCAAGCACTAATGCTGTCTCTTGTACTCTCTACCTTACTCAGCAGTTGCTCCCAGGAATTCACATAGACCTTCCAAATCTCTTATGTTACCAGACATATGCTGGGTTCTAGACAGGACAAAGAAGAAGAATTTTTTTCCCCACTCAGTGATATATCCTGCCACTCATGGGCTCCAGCAAAAATGTTTGGATCCATGTCACATAAATTTTTGCGATTTCAGTTTCTTTAGTTCCAGTCTAAAACTTTGCTCCCCAAAGCCTCATACCCCGTTCATGCAGCCAAAATAAGGATAGGATTTTTAGCTGTCCTTCTCTATCATCCCTTCATTCTTTCTCTCTTTTCTCTCCCTGTTTCCATACAAAATTACCTCTGTGCAGGCTGTTTTACCTACGTGCAGATTTACTCATGCTTCAGGGACCCTTGTTCCTCATATTCAGACATATCTGAATTTTAATTTACCTTAGCTGCAACACCATCTTAAATTAACAGATGTATAATAATTTACATTTCAAAGGAATGCTTTCTCTTTTGAAATAGTTACCTTGTGGAAAGCAAAACATTTACTTCAGCTCTACATTGGTCACAATCTTCCTACAGATGACACAATTTAGTTCCCTGATGGTGAACCTAAATTTTCATAAGACCTGCCTATGATTAGGCCAGGTAAAGAAAGTTGTTGATCAAGACATACAACACACTCTTTTATCCCTTCTTTTAATAAGACATCTTATAACTTCTTTTACAAAAAAAAATCATGCTGTTATGAACCCATGTTTTCTAGCTGTTTCTGTAATGATTAATCTACACAAAATTCATTTTTTTCCCCTTCATGTCAATGATCACATTATCTGCTTTAGGTAGAGTTTTAAAACTTTATATACATTTATTCATATTTGCAGTCTCTTTCACTCTTCCAATTCTAGGTAACTGGTAATAATATGATCAGCCTCATCACTTAAACATAGGTGACTATGACAAAAAGGCATGTGGCCAAAGAAATAAAAGTTCATACTGTTTTTGACGTAAGTGTCAAGATGATCCAAGGGTTGCCCTTGCGACAGATAATTAGGGAAAACTGTCAAGCCTGCAGCTTAATCCTGTGTACATCTGCTCAAAGTCAGCTCTGAAAACTGTGGGATCTAGGAAGACAATCTTTTGTAATTAGCCAAGGCCACTATAATCCATAAAAACATCTGATCAAATTGATTTCCAGTCCATCAAGTGGTATCTGTCAACAGCAAACTTACCGATCATCCTGGAGCTGTGACTACCTCATGTAAACCTCTAAGGTCATTTAAAGGTTCCTTTGCCTTGTAAATATAAAATCATTTTCACTTTTTGACAGACTGTCTTTTCATGTGGGGCAGTAGAGAAGAGGGGAAGTAGGAAAAAGATGGACTGTCAGAAGCATTCACAAACCATTAATATCAGGGAGGCAGAAATCCACAAAATGTCCACTGTAAGATCAGTGTTCTGCTAATGTGTAGTCAAAAATATGTGTAGTTTATGAAGAGAGAAAATTATATCATTTCTGTTTCTGTACTTGAGATCTTGACTTTGTTCTTAATGGTGTGCATTGCCAAATACTGTACACATGCCTATCTTGCTACTTGGATATGCTATTTCCATCTCTCTGCTATCACTTTCTTCAAGTTCTAGTCTCCAGAGGGTTTCTAATACAATTACTAAAACAATCTTCTTTCAACTCAATTAATTCAATTTTAAGAATGGATCGTGTCATGTCACTTTTTGCCTCTCTCTTACTTTAAAGTTTTTTTTTTTTTTTATGTTGAGAGAGACAGAGAAAGTACGAGTTTTTTTGGGGGGGGGAGGGGCAGAGAGAGAGGGAGAGAGTATCCCAAGCAGGCTTCACACTGTGAGCATAGCACCTGATGTGGGGCTTGAACTCATAAAACTGTGAGATCATGACCTGAGCTGAAACCAAGAGTCAGATGATCAACCAACTGAGCCACCTAGGCACCCCCTGCATTCTCTATTCTAATCCTTTCCCCTGGTTGGTGTTCTGTGCACTCTGTTTATGTTCTAAGCTTCAGTGATTTTTCCCTAACCTTTCTTTCTCCATGGCAATACATACGGCCTCTCTTAGGTAAAATTAACTTCATTCATTTCAGAAGTCCAATCTGAAATTAGTTTAAGATCTCCCTAGCCTCCTCTGGATCTTAATTTGACATACTCTTACCTTTAATTAATTATATAACTTAATGAAATAGTCCTAACAGTTAGCTTCACTTTGTTTTCTTTCACCCAGATTCTCTGACAGCTCTTCAGGATTTGCCATTGTTCTTTCTTGCAGCTCTCTCCCCTCTTATCCTCTGTACTAATGCACTTTTCTGCCATCTTTTTCACTTTCTTTTTTTCTGAGATCCCTTTGTAAGACCATCCCCTAAGTGAAGGATACTCCCACAAGAATTCCAGTCCTTAATTTTCTATTCTTATTTCTGCATTATCCCCATGGCTCCCCCTGCCTCCTCTAAGTTGATGACTCTCATTTTTGTGTCTCCAGCAGCTTGAACTTTGTCCCACATGTTCAATTGCCTAAAGGCATCTTTGCTTAAAAAACCTCATATTCGTGCAAATCTCAACATATTTGAAACTGAATTAATCTTCTCCCTACAATTGGATTCTTTTTCAAATTACTTCGTTCCAGTAAGGCACTTGTCCTGGCTGGTTTCCTTCCCTTGCTCTGTTTTCAATTTGTCACCAAGTTGTTTCATTTCTTCCTGCAAATTTTGCCATATGATTATTATTGCCCCTCTTCCTTTACTGTTACCACCCTACTGAAGACTTTATCACCCTCCTCCCCAAATTAAGAGCACTTGTTGATTTCTTTAAGATATAACTCATATGCCACAAAATTCATCATTTTGAAGTATAAATCTTAATGGTTTTCAATATATTCACAGAGTTGTGCAACCATCATCATTATCTGGTTCTAGAACATTTTTGCCACCCTCAAAGGAAACCCTGTGATAATTAGTAGTCACTCATCATTCTGTTCCTCCTCCCCCATCTCTCAGCCCCTCACTATTCTACTGTCTTTATGGATTTGCTTATTCTTGACATTTTATATAAATGGAATAATGCAATATGCAGCCTCTGTGACCAGTTTCTTACACTTAGCGTAATGTTTTCAATGTTTGTTCATGTAGCATGTATCAGTATTTCATTTCTTTTTATTGCAGACTACTGTTTCTGTGTGTGTGTGTGTGTGTGTGTGTGTGTGTGTGTGTGTGTCTGTAATTGTTGTTTATCCATTTATCAGTTGATGGACATTTGGGTTGTTGGCTATTATCCTAAGAAAATATAATATTTACTATAACAGATAAAAATACATGCAGATGTATAAAGGTGTCAAAGTGGAAATGGGTAAAATTTGGCATATATATCTCGAAGTCAAATCAACTAGATATGTTGATGGATTGGATGAGAGGGATGAGAGAAAAAGTAATCACAAATGAATTCATAAACTTATGAATTCAGTGGCCTCCTTCCTTAGGGGAGAAAATTATTTAATGACATAGAGAAAATTGTGCCTGCAGAATGGTACCTGGAGTCTGAATGTCTGTAGTTTAGATAGAGGACACTTGTTCTATAAGTTTTCTTTGGGAGAGCTCATCTATACTTATGGGTTTATATCCAGAAGTTTCAGATGTGATATATCTGCTGAATATTTTTATGTAAATGTCCAAATACAAAGCTAATGCCAAACTTATAATAATGCCTTCTAAAGACACTCTTTAGCGAGGTAGTTTTTTATCTTAGTTGTATATATCACCATCCACCCCTATTACACATACTAACAATTTAAGACTTATGCTTGGCTGTGACCTCTATCCTATATCTGCTCAGGTCCCTAATAATACTTCTGCTCTTGGCACAAGCAGTTATCAAGTCCTGCCAATTTTTCCTCTTAAGTACTTTCTATGATCCATTTCACTCTTCCTCTTGCCCTCATTCCTATTATTTCTTACATGTACTCAGTCTATGTCATATTCTTCTCTGTCTCGATTTTCACCCCTCAACTTATCATTAGAACAACTGCCAGAAATATCCAGATAAAATACAACTCTGACTTGTCCTGACACTTAGAAATTTTTAGGCATTCCCCATAACAAAAACCTAGCCTGGGTTAGTGCCCCCTATTTTCTCAAATAAATTATATAACACTACAGACATGTGGTACATTGTAGGTGCCATATATATTGTAACTATATGTTTATGTATTGTCTTATTTTATTTTATCCTAAGATAAAAATTAGAATTTGGGGCTATTGCCTAGAATTTTGACTTACAATGTCTCAATTAATGTTATGCAAACGAATAAATTGTATAGATTATGTTAGACTAGTGTCGGACAGTTTATATTTTTAAAAATATTATTCCTACTCCAGTGTTTTGCACACTAGTTATAATTAAAACACAACTAGTCTTACCAAAAATAAAAATACTGTTTGGAGAGCTGGAGAAAGGTACTTTGGGTAAAGATTGAGTATCTGAAACTTAGTACCTTAAATCTAAACCTGATGATACCTATTGGATCCTTGTACAACAGGGTTAATTAAAATATAGGTACTTATAAAAATATCGCATAATTTAGTGCATAAAGTGAAAATGTTTGCATGTTTTCTTACTTTCATATAGGTTATAAAAAAGCAAGGAAAAAAGATTTGACAGAGAATTATCTACAGTAATAAATATGAATATAGGTATATAGTCACATATTCATATATATTCATATGTATATATACATATGTATGTATATATATATACACAAAAATGTGAATGTTATTAGGAGAAAAATATCATGTTCAGAGCTCCAAATCACATGTTAATGAAGCAAATAATCTTTCCAAAGACAAATTCACCCTAAGTCATTCAGAAATGTGTTTAGAACATATAGTTAATGTATTCTTTAATTGCTTTTGGGCTGAAGTTAAACTCTTCTAGCCTCTAGGCTGATGGTCTCAATAATGTCTGATTTTGAATTTGGGAAGCCTTTAGGTAACAACTGGGTTTCCCACGCAAAGTGTTGTAAAATACAACAAAACCCCCAAAAACTCAGTGCTTAAAATTTAGATGTGTGTGTGTGTGTGTGTGTGTGTGTGTGTGTGTGTGTGTGTGTTTCAATTCTGACTTTGTAATCTTATTCATTTGTATTAGTGAACATTAAGATTTTGGTTGTGCTTCACAATCCAGGATGGGGCAATTATAAATGTTGTAACATCCAACAAATTCTCTTTTACTTTCCAAATTAGTGTGAAATATATTAGGTCAGTATATTGATATACTCATCACTCCACCAGTACTACTCAATCAAGACTGTTAATTCATATTAACACCGTTAAGAGCTGGTCAAATCTTGCCTCTTTCAGGAAGCCTTCTTTAGTTTATTTGATCACACTTTTAATTAACATATTCCTTTTTGTCCTTTATGTACTTGAATCACAGTTTATATCTTATTTGTTTGAGTTTTTACTATGACTACTTCTCTGTTATTTCTTCCAGACCATAAATGTGGAATTTCTAATGTAGTAGTAGATCTCCATCTTTGAGATCATATGTAGCAAGGCTTGACAAGTCTCAGGACACTTAATGTGTCATCTTTTTTTTTTTTTTTTTTCTCTGCTTAAGGACAATTGGTACTACAAGCGATTGCTTCACAACTAGCAGGCATAATCTGGAAGTACACAGATTTAACTGAGTAAAAGTCATCCACAGAAATATGGCTCAATTCCCTGGCCTCTGAGCAATGATTCAAAGGCATGATCCTCAGTTTCTCAGGGAATCCCTAAAAGTATTGAGCCTCAGTTAATTTTCTAATTAATATTTTTTTAAATTTTTTTCTGCTTTTGCTCTTTTTCTCTACTTTCTTATTGTGGCTCCTAAAATTACCTCCAAAATAAATTATCTTCTCCTGCTTTCTGGTCATAAAGTCAACTTTGAGGAAAGCCAATTTAAGGAAGTTGGAAAACAGTAGGTGTTCAATATCCTTGTTGAGTAAATCAGCAAAGTACTATAAGTGACTCAGAAATCATATAAATGTCAAAGATCTATGTGAGAACAATGGAAGTACTGCAGTTGCATTATGATGTAGGCAACATTTTTCTTTGGAGTTTTCCCACTTCCTTGTGCTGTCTTCTGCTCTTTCCAGTTAGAACCTTTATTAGTTTGGTTTTTTTTTCAGAGGTCTGGTGGTATGTTTTTTCCATCTTCCTGGACTCTCAGTGTTGTTTTTTACACAACTACTCTCTTGAGGCAACTTCCAGAGTTCCTGTTCTCTCCTTTATAATTTCCTTCCCTCAAAGATTTCTTACAATACAACTTATTTTCTCTAGGATTGGCTTTGTGTAAACACATCCATGTCCAAATCCAAGGCATAGCATATTATCTCCTCAGAGTAGTTTGCCTTTTAATAGAGATCTTTGAGAGATTCATTGCTATAGCCTAACCATTAATATACAAACATAAATTCTAATTGGAGAAATTCCAGGCACTGTAGTAGGTTAATAGAGGAAATATTTTTTAGGAAGTAGGAGATGTTTTATATTACATCAAATATGTAGGGGTTTATTCTGCCTATTTATTGGGCTAGATTTGGCTTCAGAAAATATTGTCTATTTTAAAATTTCTTTAGACTGAAACAGAAATTTTCCCCACACTATAACTTAGTTCTCCTCTGTTTCCTCAGCTGCTTCTCAGTTTAAGTCTGGAGTAAGACTGGGTGAGGTACAGAATGCTAGAAAGCAACAAATGAGAGTTTCAACATATGGGGTGTTTTCTTCCACATTTGAAGATATAGTGATATGTCTCCCTACCCAATAGCTGTTCAACCCAAGTACGATAACTCTTACATTTTTATTGTAGAAGATTTTTAGATACTGCACTTTCACCATTATTATATGATGCAAATTTAGTTTTTCTATAAACTTCATAATGGTTTTAATGTAAGGATACTTTTCTTTTTTTTTTAAATTTTATTTTTTTTTAATTTACATCCAAATTAGCATATAGTACAACAGTGATTTCAGGAGTAGATTCCATAGTGCCCCTTACCCATTTAGCCCATCCCCCCTCCCACACCCCCTCCAGTAACCCTCTATTTGTTCTCCATATTTATGAGTTTCTTATGCTTTGTCCCTTCCCTGTTTTTTTTTTTTTTATTATTTTTGCTTCCCTTTCCTTATGTTCATCTGTTCTGTGTCTTAACGTCATCATATGAGTGAAGTCATATGATATTTATCTTTCTCTGACTAATTTCACTTAGCATAATACCGTCTAGTTCCATCCATATAGTTGCAAATGACAAGATTTCATTCTTTTTGATTGCCGACACATCTTCTTTATCCATTCGTCAGTTGATGGACATTTGGGCTCTTTCCGTACTTTGGCTATTGTTGATAGTGCTGCTATAAACATTGGGGTGCATGTGTCCCTTCGAATCAGCACACCTGTATCTCTTGGATAAATACCTAGTAGTGCAGTTGCTGGGCCATAGGGTAGTTCTATTTTTAGTTTTTGAGGAACCTCCATACTGCTTCCAGAGTGGCTGCACCAGCTTGCATTCCCACCAACAATGCAAAAGAGATCCTCTTTCTCCACATCCTCGCCAACATCTGTTGTTGCCTGAGTTGTTAATGTTAGCCATTCTGACAGTTGTAAGGTGGTATCTCATTGTGGGTTTGATTTGTATTTCCCCGATGAGTGATGTTGAGCATTTTTTCATGTGTTGGTTGGCCATCTGGATGTCTTCTTTGAGAAGTGTCTATTCATGTCTTTTGCCCATTTCTTCACTGGATTATTTGTTTTTTGGGTGTTGAGTTTGATAAGTTCTTTATAGATTTTGGTCACTAACTCTTTATCTGATATGTCGTTAGCAAATATCTTCTCCCATTCTGTCGGTTGCCTTTTAGTTTTGCTGATTGTTTCCTTCGCTATGCAGAAGATTTTTATTTTGATGAGGTCCCAGTAGTTCATTTTTGCTTTTATTTCCCTTGCCTCTGGAGACATGTTGAGTAAGAAGTTGCTGTGGCCCAGATCAAAGAGGTTTTTGCCTGCTTTCTCCTCAAGGATTTTGATGGCTCCCTGTCTTACATTTAGGTCTTTCATGCATTTTGAGTTTCTTTTTGTGTATGGTGTAAGAAAGTGGTCCAGGTTCATTCTTCTGCATGTCACTGTCCAGTTTTGCCAGCATCACTTGCTGAAGAGACTGTCTTTATTCCATTGGATATTCTTTCCTGCTTTATCAAAGATTAGTTGTCCATACGTTTCTGAGTCCATTTCTAGGTTCTCTATTCTATTCCATTGATCTGAGTGTCTGTTTTTGTGCCAGTACCGTACTGTCTTGATGACTAGAGCTTTGTAATATAGTGTGAAGTCCGGGATTGTGATGCTTCCTGCTTTGGTTTTCTTTCTCAAGATGGCTTTGGCTATTCAGGGTATTTTCTGGTTCCATACAAATGTTAGGATTATTTGCTCTAGCTCTGTGAAGAATGCTGGTGTTATTTTGATAAGGACTGCATTGAATATGTAGATTGCTTTGGGTAGTATTGACATTTTAACGATGATTTGTTCTTCCTATCCAGGAGCATGGATTATTTTTTCCATTTTTTGGTGTCTTCTTCAATTTCTTTCATAAGCTTTATATAGTTTTCAGTGTATATATTTTTCACCTCTTTGGTTAGATTTATTCCTAGGTATTTTATGTTTTTTTGTGCAACTGTAAATGGGATCAATTCCTTGATTTCTCTTTCTGTTGCTTTATTGTTGGTGTATAGGAATGCAACCAATTTCTGTGCATTGATTTTGTGTCCTGCAACTTTGCTGAATTCATGAATCAGTTCTGTCAGGTTTTTGGTGGAATCTTTAGGGTTTTCCATATGGAGTATCATGTCATCTGCAAAGAGTGAAAGTTTGACCTCCTCCTGCCCAATTTGGATGCCTTTTATTTCTTTGTGTTGTCTGATTGCAAAGGCTAAGACTTTCAATACTATGTTGAATAACAGTGGACATCCCTGTATTGTTCCTGACCTTAAGAGGAAAGTTCTCAGTTTTTCCCCATTGAGGATGATATTAGCGTTGGGTTGTTCACATATGGCTTTTATGATCTCAAGGAATGCTCCTTCTATCCCTACTTTCTTAAGGGTTTTTATCAAGAAAGGGTGCTGTATTTTGTCAAATGCTTTCTCTGCATCTATTGAGAGGATCATATGGTTCTTGTCCTTTCTTTTATTGATGTGATGAATCATGTTAATTGTTTTACAGATATTGAACCAGCCCTGCATCCCAGTTATAAATCCCACTTCGTCATGGTGAATAATTTTTTTAATGTATTGTTGGAGTCAGTTGGCTAATATCTTGTTGAGGATTTTTGCATCCATGTTCATCAGGGAAATTGGTCTATAGTTCTCCTTTTTAGTGGGGTCTCTGTCAGGTTTTGGAATCAAGGTAATGCTGGCTTCATAGAAAGAGTTTAGAAGTTTTCCTTCCATTTCTATTTTTTGGAACAGCTTCAAGAGAATAGGTGTTAACTCTTCCTTAAATGTTTGCTGGAATTTCCCTGGAAAGCCATCTGGCCCTGGACTCTAGTTTTTTGGGAGATTTTTGATTACTAATTTGATTTCCTTACTGGTTATGGGTCTATTCAAATTTTCTATTTCTTCCTGTTTCAGTTTTAGTAGTGTATATGTTTCTAGGAATTTGTCCATTTCTTTCAGATTGCCCATTATATTGGCATATAATTGCTCATAATATTCTCTTATTATTTTTTTATTTCTGCTGTGTTTTATGTTCCACTGTGATCTCTCCTCTTTCATTCTTGATTTTATTTATTTGGGTCCTTTCCTTTTTCTTTTTGATCAAACTGGCTAGTGGTTTATCAATTTTGTTAATTCTTTCAAAGAACCAGCTTCTGGTTTCATTGATCTGTTCTACTGTTTTTTTTGCTTTTGATAGCATTAATTTCTGCTCTAATCTTTATTATTTCCTGTCTTCTGCTGGTTTGGGGTTTTATTTGCTGTTCTTTTCCAGCTCTTTAAAGTGTAAGGTTAGGTTGTGTATCTGAGATCTTTCTTTTTTCTTTAGGAAGGCCTGAATTGCTATATATTTTCCTCTTATGACTGCCTTTGCTGTGTCCCAGAGGTTTTGGGTTGTGGTGTTATCATTTTCATTGGCTTCCATATACTTTTCAATTTCTTTTTTAACTTCTTGATTATCCCATTTATTCTTCAGTGGGATGTTCTTCAGTCTCCAAGTATTTGTTACCTTTCCAAATTTTTTCTTATGTTTGATTCTGAGTTTCATAGTGTTGTGGTCTGAAAATATGCACGGTATGATCTTGATCTTTTTGTACTTGCTGAGGGCTGATTTGTGTCCCAGTATGTGGTCTATTCTGGAGAACATTCCATGTGCACTGGGGAAGAATGTATATTCTGCTGCTTTAGGATAAAATGTTCTGAATATATCTATTAAGTCCATCTGGTCCAGTGTGTCATTCAAAGCCATTGTTTCCTTGTTGATTTTTTGATTAGATGATCTGTCCATTGCTGGGAGTGGGGTATTGAAATCTCCTACTATTATGGTATTACTATCAATGACTTTCTTTATGTTTGTGATTGTTTTATATATTTGGGTGCAGCCACATTTGGTGCATAAATGTTTACAATTGTTAGGTCTTCTTGGTGGATAGACCCCTTGATTATGATATAATGCCCTTCTTCATCTCTTGATACAGTCTTTACTTTAAAGTCTAGATTGTCTGATATAAGTATGGCTACTCCGGCTTTCTTTTGTTGACCATTGGCATGACACGTGGTTCTCCATCCCCTTACTTTCAATCTGAAAGCGTCTTTAGGTCTAAAGTGGGTCTCTTGTAAACAGCATATCGATGGATCTTGTTTTCTTATCCATTCTATTACCCTATGCCTTTTGATTGGAGCATTGAATCCATTGACATTTAGAGTGAGTACTGAAAGATATGAATTTATTGCCATTATGTTGCTTGTAGAGTTGGAGTTTCTGGTGGTGTTCTGTTGTCCTTTCTAATCTCTGTTGCTTTTGGTATGTATATAAGTATTTATATTTTCATCTTTTCTCCCCTCAGAGAATCCCCCTTAAAATATCTTGCAGGACTGGCTTAGTGGTCACAAACTCCTTTAATTTTTGTTTGGGAACCTTTTTCTCTCTCCTTGTATTTTGAATGACAGCCTTGCTGGATAAAGAATTCATGCTGCATATTTTTCTCATTCAGCACGTTGAATATATCCTGCCACTCCTTTCTGGCCTACCAAGTTTCTGTGGATAGGTCTGCTGGAAACCTGATGTGTCTTCCCTTGTAGGTTAAGGACTTTTTTCCCCTTGCTGCTTGCATGATTCTTTCCTTGCCTGAGTATTTTGTGAATTTGATTATGATATGCCTTGTTGATGGTCATTTTTTGTCGAATCCAATGGGAGTCCTCTGTGCTGCCTAGATTTTGATGTCTGTGTCTTTCCCCAGGTTAGGAAAGTTTTTTGCTATGATTTGCTCACATAACCCTTCTATCCCTATTTCTCTCTCTTCCTCTTCTGGGACCCCTATGATTCTGATGTTGTTCCTTTTTAATGAGTCACTGATTTCTCTGATTCTTAAATTGTACTCTTTTGCCTTAATCTGCCTCTTTTTTTCTGCTTCATTATTCTCCATACGTTTGTTCTCTCTGTTGCTAATTCTCTGTTCTGCCTCATCCTTCCTTGCTGCCGCAGCATCCATTTGTAATTGCAGCTCAGTTATAGCATTTTTTTTACTTTATCCTGACTAGTTTTTACTTCTTTTATCTCTCCAGAAAGGGATTCTAATCTATTTTCAACTTCAGCTAGTATTCTTATTATCGTGATCTGAATTCTGGTTGAGACATCTTGCTTGTATCTATGTTGGTTAAGTCCCTGGCTGTTGTTTCCTCCTGTTGTTTCTTTTGGGGTGAATTCCTTAGTTTCATCATTTTCAGGGGAGAAAAGGAATTAATGAGGTAGAAAAAAATTAAAATTAAAAAAATTAAAATTAAAAAAAGATGAAAATTAAAAAATTAAAAACACACACACATACAAAATTGAATAAATGATGCTATATCCTAGGTGTGTTTTGGTCTGGTTGTTGAATATGGCTTGATAGATTAGAGAAAAAAGGGGAAAGAAGAAAAAAAAAAGGAAATCATTTGAAAATTTGAAAAAATGAATACACTGAAGTAGACTAAAATGAAATGATGGAAGTACACTAGAATTTAAAAAAATTTACACAAAAGTAAAAAATACAGTAGAAAAAAGTTAAAAACATTTAAAAAAAATTTTAATGTTTATTTATTTTTGAGACAGAGGGAGATGGAACACGAGTGAGGGAGGTGCAGAGAGAGAGAGGGAGACAAAGAATCTGACACAGGCTCCAGGCTCTGAGCTGTCAGCACAGAGACTGATGCAGGGCTTGAACCCATGATCATGAGATCATGACCTGAGCTGAAGTTGGACTCTAAACGACTGAGCCACCCAGGTACCCCTAAAGAAAATATTTTTAATAAAAACTAAAAATAAAGATGATTTTTTTCTCTTTCTGTATTCAAGAAAAAGAAATGAAGAAGAGTAAAAATAAAAAAAGAAATCATTTGAAAATTTGAGAAAATGAATACACTGAAGTAGACTAAAAATGATAGAAGTAAAATAGAATTTGAAAAGTTTACACAAAAGTAAAAAATATAGAAAAAAATTAAAGAAAAATATTATTTATTATTAATAAAAATTGAAAATAAAAATGAATTTTTTCTTTCTGTATTTAAAAAAAAGAAAAATGAAAAAGAAAAAAAGAAAATTGAATAGATGGACCTACTAACAGACTGAAATACGACTGAAATTACTTTGTTTTCCCCTAGAAGTCAGACTATGAAGCACTTTATAGTACATAAACTAAACAGGTGGTGAGACTTGTGTTCTTGAAGAGTGAAGTTTGCCCAGTGGGGCGGGGCTTAGTGTAACGGCTCTGTTCTCTACTAGATGGTGCTGCTAGCCTACTGGGGTGGATTGTTGTGGTGTCCTCAGGTGCATATGTACATGTGCGGGAGCAGTGAAAATGGCATCACCCAGCTACCCAACTGTAGTATCGGAATTCTCTTCTCCCCGATCAGCAATCGTGCACCCATCCTTTGTCTTCAGCTTTCATCCACTCCCCTCTTTTACACCCTCCGTGACCAAGCCCCAGGTAGTACCTTTTATCTCAGATAGGGCTGTGTTCCCCAGCCCCTTCTAAGAGACTGCGGCTTTGACTGGTTCCGCCCCTCTGTGGGAGGGTCTCACCGAACAATGGCGAATGCTTGCCACACCCAAGAAAGTCACAGGACCGTGTTGATGCTGAAGCCCAGAGACTGTGGCCAGGTGCCAGCTCACCCCAGAAAAAGTTCATGAGATAGTGTAGCAGCAGCATTTCAGAGATTATGGAAAATCACAACACATATTTGGAACGAGGCTTCACCCTTAACAGCCTTGTTCCAGCACCAGCGAATGTGGCTGTTCTCTGGGGTCTGCTGGGCCCAGGTTTCCTGACAGCCTCTCCCAAATGTCCTTCCAGCAGTGGAACCTTCCAGCAGCTTCTTCCCCTGTGGCCCAAGAACCTTCTGGACCCCACCCTGCTCCTGGGGATTCACCCTTCCCACCAGAGCACCGCCAGGTATCAAGCTGCAGAGTTGCAGACTTTGCGCTCCCCTTGTTTACAGTCTTAATGGAATTTAAACCCTCTCCTTTCTCCTTTCTCCTTTCTCCTTTCTCCTTTCTCCTTTCTCCTTTCTCCTTTCTCATTTCTCCCTTTTTAGTTCAGTCCCTGTGACTGTTTCTAATTTTCCACCTTCTCTCCAGCTGCTTTTGGGGAGGGGTGCTTTTCCTATATTCTGTCCACTATCTCTGTCCTCTTTCTGCATTCAAAAGCACCTCCCTGCCCTCCATGGCTTCTCTCTCCCCAAGTTCAGCTCTCTGTGCTGCTGTGTACCGGCTGAGTTCTTTGGTTCCGGTTGTGCAGATTGTTGTGTTAATCCTCAGATGAGTTTTCTAGTTGTGCAGGATGGTTGAGTGTTGGTCTGGCTGTATTTCATGGATGCAAGACACACAAAAACTTCCATGCTGTTCTGCCATCTTGGCTCCCTCAATGTAAGGATACTTTGATAAGCATTTGAACTTTAGATTAAAAGTGACTTCATATCCATTTTATCTTTTAAATCATTAGATTTCCCCCCATGTTATTAGCAAGCAAGATATTCCTTCCACATCATGTTTATAATACAAATACCTACAATTAATGTAATAGTTATCCCTGCATATAAATTCAGGGTATTTTGCTTCTGAAATATCTCATTGGTGAGATGCTTCTGTGGGTGAGAATAGTACACAGGTCTTTGGCCTAATTTCAGCACTTACCACATCTTATCACACCTAATATTCTCAATGAAATCATTAATCAGTATACTGTTCTTGTCAACATCTGTACTAGAGCTTTTCAATATGATGACTCATACCTTCCTACTATTTGGCGTTGATCATAAATCACAACTTTAAGGTATAATCAATTAAGCCATTAGGAAGATAACTAGTTGGACACCTATTCAACTCAAAATGGCCTATTTTATCTATAAAGGTATTTCTTTACGGCATAATTTTAATACGCTCTTTTAGAAGATAATCTAATTTAATGTGCTTACCCCTTTATGGTTGGGATATTTTACCCTTACTATTATTGTTTTCCCAAAGATTTAATATTATTTCTGATTTTTTCTTTATTAAAAAATTATTAAATTTTTTTTTTACTGTTTATATTTGAGAGAGAGAGAGAGAGAGAGAGAGAGAGAGAGAGCGCATGAGTGGGGGAGGGGCAGAGAGAAGGAGACATAGAATCTGAAGCAGGCTCCTGGCTCTGAGCTGTCAGCACAGAATTTGATGCAAGGCTCAAATTCACAAACAGCGAGATCATGACTTGAGCCAAAGTCAGATGCTTAACTGACTGAGTCACTCTAGCACCCCTGATTTTTCTTTCTTTAAAGGTTTATCTATTTATTTTGAGAGAGATAGCATAGGTATGAGCTTGTGCATGTGAGCTGCGGAGGGGCAGAGGGAAAGAAGAGTGAGAATCCAGGATCCGCACTCTCAGCACAGAGCCAGATGCAGGGCTCAGTCCCATGAACTGTGAGATCATGACCAGAGCAGAAATCAGGAGTCAGACACTCTACTAACTGAGCTACCCACGCATCTATTTATGATTTTCTTAAAGCTCACAAGCTTTGAGAACTCTTTAGAAACTTCACACAGGGTCCTGGAATCTACTATTCTGACTTGGGCAATTTGAGCACATTAAGAGAGCTGGAAAAGTGAAGGGGGTTAACATCTCTGAATGAGGCTGTGTCAAACACTATGATAAGATCTTTGTACCATGTTGTTTAAGTTTTTTAATGCCTAGGACATTATTATGTTTCCCAGAGGAAAAAGCTGCAGATTTGAATTTTAATGATCTGCATGAGGTAGCCATAGTAGTAAGGATTTTTACTTACTACCCAGGCCTATGCTTTAAACATTGAAGCAGTTAGCCTTTCAACTCTAGAATTCACTTTATTTTCCCCAGTGTCTCTGACTCCCCCACCCCCGCTGCTTTGTATTCATCTGAGGTCACAAATTACATAAGAGGTTTTATTTTTATTATTTATTAACAAAACATCTTTGGCCTCAAGGATTGAACTAATCACTATTTTGTAGAAGTTGTACCATATTACCTGCTCACTGCACAGGTCCTCTAGTTCCTCTACATCCTAGCTAACACTTTTAATTTAAGCCATTGCAATATGGGTATTGTGGTTTCTCATTGTGGATATAATTTGGATTTACCTAATGATTAATTAGTTTGGCTCTTTTTTATGTGGATATCTGCCTTCCATGTACCTTCTCTGATAGAGGGAAAGTAATCACTAAATATTTTGCACTTTAAAAAAATGTCTATTGCGTAAGTTTTTGTTCTTATAGCCATACCTTTTGGAGAGAAGTTCCATATCCTGAAAAGTTTCTCAATGCAGTAGGCTGAGGCAGTCACAGTGCTTCACTCATATGGTTCCTGTTTCTTTAAAAAAATTTTTTTTAATGTTTATTCATTTTTGAGAGACAGAGGGAGACAGAGTGTGAGTGAGGGAGGAGCAGAGAGACAGGGAGACACAGAATCCGAAGCAGGCTCCAGGCTCTGAGCTGTCAGCACAGAGGCTGACGTGGGGCTTGATCTTACTGACTGTGGTATCATGACCTGAGCTAAAGTTGGACACTCAACCAACTGATCCAGCCAGGTGCCCCAGTTTCTTAATCATCACTTTTGTTTGTTGCTTGATACTCAGTGTCTCATATGTTTTGTTTGCTTCTTTGATTGTTTCATTTGAGAGGGTAAATCCAGTCCTTATTTCTTCTTCATGGATGGAAGCTAAAATCCACTGATTCACATGAATGTTTTTAGAGAGTCTTTTCTTTTCATCAAGAGGATTTGTGAGTATTTTATCAGAATTTAATCTCTGTAAGACACTTACTCCCTTATAATATATCATTTCTTTTAGTCCTTTCCCCCACCATGGGAAACTCACCTCCAGCCTAAAGCAAAAAAATGTCACCTTATGATCCAAGTGAGATTTTTTTCTTCTCCCCAGATGCTACAGCCCACTAACTTTAGAGGACATCTATACACCAGGAGGCTTGTGCCTTATACCCAGGTTCACACAGCATCTTAAGCTTCTTTTTTGCCCATCCTCTTTGAAGCATTTTTTCCCTTAGGGGGAAAAGATATTTTCCTCTATCTACCCATGTCTAAGTTTCTGAATATTTCAGGCTTTTTTTTTCATCAGACTTCTGCTTTTTCTATACAATGTCTTCCTTGGTTTATTTTATCTAGATCTATCTATATGAAGGTACTCTAAAATTATTTCTCTTTTTTTGATCTTTCCCTGAGAATCAGTCATCTATCCAATGCTGACTTAACCTCTCCATTTGACTGTCTACATCTCAACTTAATCTTGATACTTCATTCTTTTTTTTTTTTTTTAACATTTATTTATTTTTTAGAGACAAAGAGAGACAGAGAATGAACAAGGGAGGGGCAGAGAGAGAGGGAGACACAGAATCGGAAGCAGGCTCCAGGCTCTGAGGCATCAGCACAGAGCCTGACGCGGGGCTTGAACTCACGGACCGTGAGATCATGACCTGAGCCGAAGTCGGACGCTTAACTGACTGAGCCACCCAGGCGCCCCAGATACTTCATTCTTAGCACTTATTTTTTCCTCTCAGCCTCTGCCCAGAAAACCTCATGGGCTCTACTCTAAAATAATTCAAGAATTGGACCACCTCCCTCCTTCTCACAAAGTCTAACTGTAGCCTGTGCCACCATCAGTTCTCACCATGGGTTACTAGAACTAGCTCCTTACTGATCTTCCTTTTATTATTCTTGCCCATCCTGTACTTCTACAAAAGTCTTTCCACTTCAACTTTGCCTCTGTATTAATTCAACCTCATAATAACCAACTGTTCTTTTAAAACCTACATTGTATCACATTGTTGCCCTGATGGCAATGCTTTGATGGCTTCTTGTTACACTTAACAGTAAAAGCCAAAAAGCCTTTACATGGTTCACAATGCCATGCCCATTTCACCTTTCCCTTCTTTACTACCTCACTTTGGTAAGCTATCACCTTACAAGACATTTTCTGTCTTGTGAATGGGCCAAGCTTTTCTTTTCTAAGTATCTTGGTGCTGTTTTCTGTGTTAACCTCCATGTGCTCACAAGTCTTCTTCCTCCCTGTTATCTAAGTCTCTGCTCGTGTGTCACTTCCTTAAAGAGAATTGCTCAGACTGCCCAGATTTCCTTCTGTAATATAACCTCATCATACCACAAACCCGCCTTTCCACTGTCATCTTTGGTTTTCTTTGTAGCATGATCTAAAATTATCTCATCATAATTATTTGTCCTTGCTGACTTTTTTCCCAAAGAAAAATGGAGGAAAAACTTTATTATTCTTTTTTTCTCTTACTTACCCGGTGCTTAAAACAGTGCTTGGATAAATACACATTTTTGAAAAAAAATGGAGGTTTCTTAGTGACTTGAATTTATTTACTAAAGCCCAAGCCATGTCATGTTCATTATTAGGCTTCTGTATTTATTAAATTTTGATGTCATGGTCACTTGCTCCTGGTATTTCTGTTATTTTCTCTTCCTTCCTTATGTGGTAGATTTGTTGCAAAGATAACCCCAGTTCTTCCATGTGTCTGGACTTGATCTTTCCTATGTGCCTTTGTAGTTCCTTCCATCATGATTTGGTCTTTCTCTATGCTTTCTATTTGAGTTGAATTTTTGTGGTTTTGGTCACTGGACAGCAGCTGAAGTGATAATCTTCCAATTTTGAGTAAGGGACTAAAAGGTCTTATGTGCTTTTGTCCTTTCTGCCTCATACCCTTTTCTTGCCATTTGAACAAGACTGAGGTAGCCTGCTGGAGGATGAAAAAGACCCAAGAAGAGAGTCTGATTTTTGGGGTGTGCTGTCCTGGACCACCATTGAGCTAGCTGGGTGCCAGACATATGAGTGTTCAGCCAAAATTATGAGATGTGCTTACCTGATGCACAGTTGATAACAGAGGAATGAACACACCATAACAGAAACAATCACTCATTCCACACATAGATTTGTTAACACTAATTGCTCATTTTTTTACGTACATGAGTTTGGGGGCCATGTGTTACATGGTAATAATTAACTGATATATTCTCGTTTCTGCTTTCTCTTTAAGAATCAAATAGCAATTCTTATATAAACAATTTAATGGATTTCTGTAAAGATTATGCTTTCTTAATATACAGTATTTGAAAATTGTACTTGTTATATATGGTAGGATCTCAAGCTCATTTTTTTGTTCTCATGTTCTGTGTATTTTCCTCTTAAGTTCCATGGTAGCAGGAACTAGATCTCTTGTTTACCCCAGCAACACATAGTTCAGTGCTTATGACATGATGAATGTTTAGATATATCCTTATAGAAGCAATAAAAAAAATGAATAAATATGTGTTCTTAGTCTTCTCCTAAGTTATTTTTCTAAATAATAATTCATATTTCAGTGGCAATATGATGCTTTCTATTGTATCTAGTTTGGAATTTTTTTCTTCTTCTGAATTTATTTATTTAAAAATGTTTATTAGTTCTAGTTTTCACTAATGAACAAAACAGCCAAGGTTGCAGCCCTCATGAAACTTGGAATGGGTTGTAGAAGACTTTAAATATATGCAATGAGAATTATTGTAAGTAATACACATTTATTAGTTTTCTTTAATAATCTTTTATCTCATATGGTAAGTTATTACATGTATTAATTTAAACAGATCCTCTACTGGCCTCTGAACATAATGGTTGATAGTGCTTCTTAGATTACCTTCTTCCTTTGTCCATTTCAGTTTCATATTCCAGTGTATTTCTTTCTGCTCATTTGTTCACAAACCTATTCTTTAAAGCATAGCATACTGCTCAGTGTTGTCAAGTTATACAGTTGGATGGACCTCTCTTTACCTTCAGAAATACTCTTCCTTTTATTATATACATTTATACTTTCTATCTTAAGCCACCTTAAGTGGCAGATGAGAATTCTGGAAAGGAGAAACTGGAGTAACTTCAGGCGATAGTGATCATGGAAATGTGTATGGTGGGAGAGGGCTGAGAGTTACATGCGATGATGTCTAGAGGCTTCCTCTAGCATCTGGGCTACAATAGTAGTTCCATTTCTTCCCACCAGAGAATGCCCCTTGAGACCTCTAACAAACCCTGGGGCTCAGGATCTATGCAGAAAGGGACATAATTGTTGCTGGTGCTCAGGAGAATCCTCCTATAAATAAAGGGTCTTGAAGAAGGTGAATAAGCAAGTATAACTTGAAGGAGAAGAAAGTAAGTGGTGACTGAAATCCTTTTTCACCTTGACATTCAGAGCTACAAATTTTCCTTAAACTCAGTTTGACTCAGTTGTTGGCCATTTCAAGGTGACTTCTCCTGTAGCAGTTTATCTGGTTTTAATCTCAGAGAAGCAAAAAGAGCCCAAATCCTTTTCTTATTGTCTCAAAATCCTACTGATACATTGGCATGTATCAAAAATGGATCAAAACTTCCTTGATTTAAGAATTGGAAAGAAATATCATGATCTAAAGCTTTCCTATACACTTAGAAATCTGTGTGCTTTATTAAAAAAATTAAGGAGCTGTTATTAAAATTGGCCTTTTTCTTATAAAGTGACTTCTACTTGAGTCCATATACATGGACTGTACTATTACCTCAATAATATTTTTATTCATATATACATTTATAGTTCTTGCTTTAACCTGCAACTAAAAGCTCCAGAAAATTAAGAAGTTGTTAATTAAGAAGAAATTTGGGGAATTCTATTATCCAGAACATTTATGGGATAAAAGTACAATGTTTGTTATTTTTATAACACCTTTTCCTTATTTTCATCTAAGTTTCCCATGTAATGTGATATTTTTATCTTTCTTCCTTCCTCTCTCCCTTCCTTTCCCTCTCCATCTTTCCTCCCACCCTCCCTCCTTCTCTCCTTCTTTTCTCCCTTCCTTTCCTTCCTTCTTTTTTTACTTTCTTTCTTTTCTTTTCTTTCTTCTTTCTTCATATGGATCAGACTATGCTAAATATCATCAGAATGTACTGATAAGACCAAGCTGTTGCCTGTATCTTTTTGTAGTTGACAATTTAGCAAGAAATACATTACTCAGGACTAGTGATTCCTGTAAAATAACACTGCACAGAAATCTACCATTTATGATTATGGCTAGTGATATTGAAGAGATCACACACAGGTGAAACAACATCCAGTTCATTGTAAAGAGGAGGCTTTGCAGAAATAATACTAAGTGTACCATTTTTGTGTTTTAAAGTTTTAAAAAATGATTTCATATGCATTTTGTTTCATTAATCTAGCATCACTCTGAGTCGACAGGATGTTTTTATGGATTTGCATTGTCATCTTAGCTAAGCTGAGTCTACTTTTTCTGCACTTTCCTTCCCTGTGTGGTTATGGATTAATGTAGGACATAAGAGTCAGTTTGCATTAGAGTTGAAAAGTGGGAGTGAAGCACTGGACATATTCTTTTAATAATCATAAGGTTGGTACAGGAATTCTAGTACTGTTTCAGCTCATAAATGTCACTTATCTGTTGGCTGACCTTACTGGCATGAGGTAGCAGCCAGGTCCATAGCTCCTTCAACTACTGTCAGATCCTGTGTCACCTCTTCTGACTCATAGATCTTCATAAAAAAGGTACCAGCTTCACCTGCAGGTAACCTGTATCATCAAAGCTGGGGGCATGAGGGTGGTGGCAAAACATCCACACAGGCTCTATTATATCCTGTGGATCCCAGTTTGTCCTTGCTTTCCCCCATTTTATATCTTTCCTTCCCAACTGCTGGCATCAGTTCCCAGAACCAAAGGCACAGATAACAGCCCTGCATAAACTATGTAACCAGTTCCTAAATGGTATAAAGTTAAATTCCTATAATAAATCCCTTATTCTATATCACTTATAGTAGTTCAGCTTCTCTGACAGATACTTAGTTGACAGAGAGATATCACTAGGCTACATTTGTAGATGAAGAACTGGAATCTCAGAAAAAATTACATAGTTAGTAAGTGACAGACATGGATCCAATCCAGGTCAATATAAATCCACGTACTATAATAACTTGATGAATTAAGAGATTAGGGTGGAGGGAATGGACTGGGAAACTTTCTGAAGGTACTGGAGTTATTACTTATATTATCAAAACTGGAATGAGAGGTCATATACAAAAAGAAGAATTAGATCATGAATATAATTCATACTTTTGAGCTTTCATGTTTAATATCTCTGGTGAATTCTCTTTTCTTCTCTTGGATTGCTGCTACCATTTTTACTTTCCTCTAATCATATTCTAGTCTCTATCAGGATTTGAACTTGAGTTTCTACTTTAAATAGCAATTCTTCCTTGCAATATCTTCTCAGAAACAGCTCTGTTCCTCTATATTTACTTATTGTTGTGATCTATGATATACATATTACTTATTGCTGAAATATGTGTGTGTGTGTGTGTGTGTGTGTGTGTGTACACACACATATCATTCTCATTTTAATTTTAGATTATCAATTTGGACATAGCATTCAGGTTAGGAAGTTTCACTAGATAAGAAGAACAAAGAAATAACGCAATTCCTATTGCATGCTGGTAGACAGTTTTCAATGGAACATTTACTCCTCATTTCTAGTAGAACACATAGAGACAAAAGCAATTTCTTCAAAAACAGGAGAAAGAGATAGTAGATCTACTTTTTGGAAGACAGTGCTTTGACTTTTCAATGTATTTACAGTTCAATTTATTCCCAAATCATTGGTCTTGGATAATGATTCTAAATACATTTTACAGTTTGACATAAAACTTAGAAATAACTGGTTCAATTTATCATTTTATTCTAGTTATTTAATTAAATATTATAAATATTAAAAAGTACTGAACAATGACCAATGTTTACCACAGGGGGAAAAACAAATAAATGTATCTATCAGAGTTTGGTACCATAGTTTTATAATGAGTAATCTTTTACGTTAAATATAGTACAGAAATGAACGGAATAAAATTTAAGATTAAGACAAATAATTGTTCTAAATAGGCCTGTATGCCTTTCTGAAAGCAAATTTTATAATTAGTAAATGATTACCCTGAGAAAGACAGCTAGATGCAAAATCTACACTACTTAGCAATAATTTTTGAAACCACGTTCTGTGTCAGGAATTGTCGTAGGTCCTGGGAATACAATGAAAGTCACACCTGGTCCCTGTTCTTTGCCCCTGGATAGCAAAGGGCTACCTAAACACTTGAGTTGTTCAATGTGTACAGGCTATGATTGGTAGAGATGTGCTCAGATAAAGTGAAGAGCTTGAGGAGCCTAGTCCATAACTCTCAAATGGACCAGAGAAGGTAAATAGGGATAAGTCCAGGCCTTGAAACATAGAGGTTAGTCTATGCTTCAAGTCAAGTGGGATTACAAGATGAGAAAAGTCAATCTATGAAGAAAAAGAGAACTCAATTTCTCTGAATCTAATGCCTTATGTACTACGGTGGAATATGAATTCTAATAGTGGGAGATGGTTCCTGAACTAAAATCCTGGCAAGATGTTCTGGGTGATTATTAACTCACATTCCTAGTTCTTCTCCCTCCCATCCCTTAGTATCAAAGTGCCACAAAACAGTGTAATTGAGATCCAAGTTGCATGAATCAGATCAGAGAACTGAAACCTTTATCCCAAAGACTCTACCATTTTGGTGGTATGGGTTATAGGGAAGCATATTGAACAGTAAAGCTATCTGGTGCACATTGCTAATTGGAAAACAAAAAGGGTTTAAATTCCCTGTTAGTGGCAGTAAAGCCAATGCGCAGTAACTCATTTGGAATTCATTTTTCATCAGTGAGGATTTAGGCAGCAGATACAGCATACATCTCTTTAAGTGAGAGTACTCATACTCACCTTCCCTCACCCCAACAAATACACTCACAATAATGAACCAGAATTTATGTGAATCATGTGAATTTAATGGAAGAAATGACAATAAAATAGCATTTAGTTTTGCCAGTAGAAACTCTGGCTAGAAACGGATTTCTTTGGAAAAAACAAAACAAAACACGGGGCACCTGGGTGGCTCAGTTGGTTAAGCAACTGACTTCAGCTCAGGTCATGATCTCACAGTTCGTGAGTTTGAGCCCTGTGTCAGGCTCTGTGTTGAAAGTTCGGGGCCTGGAGTCTGCTTCGGATTCTGGGTCTGTCTCTCTCTGCCCCTCCCCCTGCTCATGCCATCTCCCCCTCTCCCCTCTCAAAAAATAAACATTACAAAAAATTTTTTTTTGAATGTATAAAGTCCTTCAGTCTCCTAGCTTTGGCAACTATAAACCAGTAAGGGGGAGGGAAAGAAGGGGAGAGAGAGAGAGAGAGAGAGAGAGAGAGAGATTTTTTTTTCCTTTTCCTTTTGCTGTTTGACCTTGTAGAGTTGCAGAAGTTAAATGGAGCACAGGTTGGGAACATCCATTGTTCTCATCCCAGCTGCTCTGAACTCATAGAGCACATTGTCAGTGAAATGGAAAAGAAATTAGCAGCTCATTTTGTGCAACGTGAACTTTCTCTCTCTGTCTCACTCATGCTTGATGGGCACACTCTCTTTGATAAATCAGTCCTTACGCCTTATTGCCATGCAAGAACTGGAAGAAATGTCAACAGCACTCCCCTGCTTTCATTAGAACTAACCAAGGTTCTCATGTGCCAAGGTAGTAGTTAACTTTTATTCAGATGCCGCCTGTTTTGAGGGAATCAAGTTGAGAGGGCGATTAGGAAGATAAGGGAGGACAGATTGCTCAAATGCCCCAAACTATGAGGCATTGAAATAGTTACAGGCTCTCTGTGAAACTGTGGCTGTGGTAAAGGGCTGATTCTGCATTCTATTGTGAGGAGATTGTACCTCACTGCACACCTCTGGCCTCCTTGCACACAGAGTTCAATTAGCAGTTAAGGAAGAGTTCAAATAGATTTTAAAATTTAGTCATTTTTGAGACCTTCATATAAAAATTTAACTTGGTCATGTTTTTAGCTAGCCAAAAACGAAAAGAAAAGAAAAGAAAGTCAGCAGGAGCTAGCTGAATGTGCAGATGTGGCATCATTGGAGCATCTAGAGATGAGAGCAGGCTCAGTATCTGCTGAATAGCCAGCGGTTCCAGGACAGTAAAGGCTGTTTTAAGGTCATAGGAATCACTTTCAAAATGCAGTGCATTGGCAATAGCAAATATTCAGGAAAAATTGGTGCTCAACAAAGACTGAAGGTCAGCATATCTAGGAAAATTTTTTTAAGTGAATATGTTTCTTTGTAAATTTGCATTCCATGAATAATGCCTTGGAAAAGGTGACCTTCTCTAGCAATCTTGTATAGGCCCACTATTCTTAGCCACTGCATTCTGGGTCTTCAATTACTTATCCTTTAAATGTCAGAAAAGTTGATCTTTCTGCAGCTATGCCAAAATCTGTTTGGGCCCACTGGCAAGAGAGAATATTTGGGAAAGAAATAAATGGCCCATGGATTTGGATGGCTCCAGACCCATGAGATTTGGGATATCTTGTTTCACTTCTTTATTGTATATGAATTGGGCAGACCTGACCAGAACCTTGTTCCTCATCAGCAACATCATAGCAATCATTTGTATCAGTTAGATTTTAGATTTGTGTGTGGGGCACTTGGGTGTCTCAGTAAATTGTGCATCTGTCTCAATTTTGGCTCAGGTCATGATCCCAGGGTCATGGTATCATGTTCTACATTGGGTTCCATACTGGGCATGGAGCCTGTTTGCAATTCTCTCTCTCTCTCTTTCTCTCTGTCTCTGTCTCTGTCTCTTTCTCTTCCTCTGCCCCTCTCCCCCACTCATACTCTCCCTCTTTCTCTCTAAAATTAAAAAAATATAATAATAATAAAGAGAAATTATATTTGGGTGCATGTAATAGAGACCTGAATAGTAAATCTAGAGCTAGGTCTTAACACTAAGCCACTATGGATCCAAGTTCCATTTGTCTTTATGCCTCATATTCCTTGGCATCCATATTTTTCCATTTGTAGACTCACAATAAAATAATGGTTCTTGGCATATTGCATATTGATTAATCAAATCACAGTTTCTAGCATATCATTATTCATTAAAAAATATGAGTAAGTCTTAAACCAAACAACAATTTCCTTGTTAAGAACTTACAGTCTTATAGAATGTTAGTGGAGATACTCACCATAATAAACAAATAAATATTGGAAAAACCACCTGTACCTAAAGATATAAAGTATCAGCAACAAGGCTTGTATTGAATAATAGTTAATATTCTAATGCCTAGAATAGTTCTTGGCATAAAATGATAAATAAATATTTATTAAAAGTAATTAGGGGCGCCTGGGTGGCTCAGTTGGTTGGGCGTCCGACTTCAGCTCAGGTCACAATCTCGCGGTCTGTGGGTTCAAGCCCCGCGTCAGGCTCTGGGCTGATGGCTCAGAGCCTGGAGCCTGCTTCCGATTCTGTGACTCCCTCTCTCTCTGCCCCTCCCCTGTTCATGCTCTGTCTCTCTCTGTCTCAAAAATAAATAAACGTTAAAAAAAATTTTAAAAAGTAATTATATCATTTTATTTATTTATTTATTTATTTATTTATTTATTTATTTATTCATTCTTTATAGAGTGTCTACTAAATGCCAGGAGCAATGCTAAGCCCTTAATGAGATAAAGATTCAAAGATTTTTATGACAAAGAAGGATATCCATAATGATGAAAATATTAATCCATTAAGAAGCTATAACAATTATAACTGAACATCATTAACAATAGAGTCTCAAAATATATGAAAGAAAACTGACAAGAATGAGACGATAAATAGTCCATTAAATAGTAATAGTTGGAGAATTAAATACATTATTTTTAATAATTGGTACAACAAAAACAGATAAAATTAACAAGGACATAAAAGACTTGAACAACATTATCAGTCAGTTAGGCCTTTATGACATCTATAGAATACTTCACCCAAGAAGAGAAAAATACACATTTTCAAGTTCACATGGAATATTCTCCAGGTTAGACCATATCTTAGACTATTTAACAAGTCTCAACAAGGAATGAATTCATGCGAAGTATATCCTACTGCTGTAATGGAATCAAATTAAAAATCAATAACAGAAATTGAGAACTACCATAACCTTTGGAAAAATAAACAGTGTACTTCTACATAACTAATGGATGAAATAGATCACAAGAGAAATTAGAAGATATTTTGAAATTAGTGTATATGAAATAAAATCATAATATAAGAGATGCAGTTAAATGAGTTCTTAGAAGAAATTTAAAACTCTCCCCACAGAGAAAGTTCATACCCAAAGTCTTAATAAATTCTACCAAATATGATAGAAGAAATAATATCAATCCTTGTATACTCTTCCAGTAAATGGAGAAGAATGGAAAATTACTCAACACATTTTAAAAGGTCAGTGTTATCCTCAATACAACTATATAAACACTTCAAAAGTAAAGAACAGATAAATATCCTTAATGAATATAGACACAAAATGCTTCAACAAAATATTAGAAAATCTATAAAATAAATTATATACCGTGACCAAATGTGATTTATATACTAAGAATGCAAGGTTGGCTTAATATGTGAAAATCAGTGTGATGTGATACATCATATTAATAAGCAAAACTCAAAAAGCACTTTATCATCTCAATAAATGCAGAAAATTCATTTGAAAAAAATCCCAAAATCCATACATAATTAAAATTCTCAAAAACTAGAAATATAAAGGAACATTCTCAACTGATGAAAGACATCTGTGAAAAACCAATAGCTAAGTTTATACATAGTGGGAAAAATGAATGCTTAACTATAAAATCAGGAACAATGCAAGAATGTCCATATATACCACTTATTTTTAATGTTTTACTGGCTGTTTTTGCCATAGCTGGAAAATAAATAAATAAATAGATTCACAGGAAGTTGCAAAAATATTACAGGAGGTAACTGTTACTCATTGGTAACATCTTATACATCTATAGTGCAATATAAAACCAGGAAATTGACATTAGCATAACTTCAACTTATTCAGATTTCCTGGGTTGTACATGAACTTGTGTTTGTGTGCTTATTTCTATGAAGTTTTATCAGATATAGATTTGTTTAACCATTAACACTATTAAGACAAAAAACCTGTCCCTAACCACAAAAATCTCCCTTGTGCTGTCCTTTTATAGTCAAGTATACCCTGCTGTCCCAACATCTTTAACCACTGGTCACCACTATTTTAGTCTCCATTTCTGTAATTTTGTCATTTGGATAATTTATATAAGTGGAATCATACAGTTTATGACTTTTTGAGATGGACCTTTTTTTTTCTTTTCATTCAGCACAATTCCCCTAAGACATATTCAATTTGTCAGGTATATCAGTAGTCTGTTCCTTTTATTGCTGAATTATGTTTCATGATATGGATGCAGCACAGTTTGTTTAATCATTCCTCCATTGAATGACATTTGGGTACTTTCCAGTGTTTGGCTATAATAGATGAAGTGACTATGAACATCCATGTACAAACTTTTGTGTACATGTATATAAGCATAAACGTGTTCAGGGTGAAGGTACTAAACTATTATCCAAAGGAATTGTATTCCTCCCCAGAACTTGTATTCATTCCCACAGGCAATGTATGATAAATCCTGTGTTTGACATTCTCACCAGCATTTATTTTTTTTAATCTGATGCTACAATACATATGATTGACATCTCTTTATGATTTTAAATTGCATTTCCCTAATGGCTAATGATGCTGACCATATTTTAATGTACTTGTTTGCCATATGTATATCTTCTTTGATAAAACAACTTTACATGTCTTGTACCTATTTGCCAACTGGATTTTTGTTGTTATTGTTGTTTCTTTATTTTTACTGTTGAGTTTGGAGGGTCCTTTATATAGTCTAGATATGAGGCATTTGTCAGTTATAATGTTTGCAAATATTAACCCCAATCTTCAGCTTGACTTTTTATCTTCTTAACCAGAGCTTTTGCAGATCAAACATTTCTAATTTGATGAAGTCCAATTGAGCATATTTTTATGGCTTTTTATTTTTATGTAATGTTTAAGAATTCTACCTGTGCCTAGATCACCAAAATGTTTTCCTATATTTTCTTCTAAAAGTTTATAGTTCTACATAACTTACATGTAAATCTGTTATATTTGGTATAAAATTGTTATATTTGGTATAAGGTGTGTTGTTACGTCGGATTCAATTTTATTTTTATATTTTTGCTTGTGGATATCTGATTATCTCAGCTCCATTTTTTTTGAAAAGAGTATACTTCCTTTGTTGAATTGCTTTTTCATCTTTGTCAAACATAAGTTGGTGTTTTTGTGTGGATCTGCTGTTATGGATTTCATCTCTTGTTTTATTGATCTTAGTGATTATCTCACCACTAATAGCACCCTGTCTTGAACAGTGTAGCTATGTTGTAAGTCTTAAAAATCTGGTAAAGTGAGGGGCGCCTGGGTGGGTCAGTTGGTTAAGCGTCTGACTTTGGCTCAGGTCATGATCTCATGGTTTGTGAGTTCCAGCCCCGTGTCGGGCTCTGTGCTGACAGCTCAGAGCCCGGAGCCTGGTTCAGATTCTTGTCTCCCTCTCTCTCTGCCCCTCCCCTGCTCATGTTCTGTCTCTCTCGGTCTCAAAAATAAATAAAATATTAAAAACCAAATCTGGTAGAGTGATTCCTTTTTTTAAATTTTTTTTTTACCAAATTGTTTCACCTCTTCTAATTCCTTTGCATTTCCATACAAATCTCAGAATAAGCTTATTTACATGAAAACTCTTGCTGGAATTTTGATAGGAATTATAATTAATTAATAAATTAAATTACAGAATTGTCATAAATCATGTTTCCAATCACAGTACATCTCCATTTATTTGATTTCTTTCATCAGGGTTTTGTAGTTTTAAGCATAGAAGTCCTGATCATGTTGTGTTAAATCTATATCTAAGTGTTTTATATTGAGTAATTGAAAATTGAATTTTGTTTTATTTGGGTTTCCACATGTTCATTGATAGTTTATAGAAACACAGTTGATTTTTCTATGTTAATATTATACCCTATGACCTTGCTCAAGTCATTTATCAGCTCTAGAATTACTGTTTAATATTTTGAGATATTCTACAGAGACCATCATGTCAGCTGCACATAGGGACAGCTTTATTTCTTCCTTTACAATCTATATGTTTTTATTTCCTTTTCTTGCCTTATTGCACTGGCTAAGACTTCTGATTTTTTTTATCCTATTAATAAAGTGGATTGACTGATTTTTGAACATTGAATCAGTCTTGCATCCCTGAAATAAACCCAACTTGGTTGTGATATATCATTACATTAAATTTAATTATTTGTTGAAAAGTTTGCATCTGTGTTCATGGGGGATATTGAGCTATAGTTGTCTTTTTTTTTTTCTTTACTTTTCTTTCATTTTGGTATCAGAGTAATATACCTTATATAATTAAGTTTGATACTGTCCTCCCCTTTCTCTTTTCTGGAATAGATTATGTATAATTATTGATAATTCATCTTCAAAAGTGTGGTAGATGTGGTGCTGGGTGGCTCAGTTGGTTAAGTGTACAACTCTTGATTTCAGCTCAAGTCATGATCTCACAGGTCATGGGATGGAGCCCCACAATGGTCTCTGCGCTTACAGCATGGAGCCTGCTTAGGATTCTTGCTCTCTGCCCCTCCTCCACTCGTGCTCTCTCTCTTTCTCAAAATAAATAAATAAACTTAAAAAAAAATGTGGTATAATTCTCCAGTGAAACAATCTGGGCTTTGAGATTTTCCTTTTAAGAATTTATTGATTGTAATTTGACTTCTTTAATGGTTATAGTATTATTCAAATTACTTGTTTTATATTAGATTAATTGTGGTAGTTGATGCTTTTCATGTAATTGCTATTTCATTTAAGTTGTCAAATTTAAGTGTATAATCTTGTTTATAGTATTCCTTTATTATCCTTTTTATGTCTTTGTAATCTACAGTGATGACCACTACTTAATTCCTGAAATTGGTAATTTGTGTTAGGCTCTCTTTTTTGTCAGTCTTGATAGAGGTTTGTCAATTTTATTGATCTTTTCAAAGAACCAGCTTCTTGTTTTATTTATTTTCACTATTATTTGTCTGTTTTCAATTTAATTAATTTATACTTTTTATTATTTCTTTCATTGGGCTTGCTTTGGGTTCATTTGCTTTTTTCAAAAAAATACTAATGTGGGAGCTTATATTATTGATTTGAGACATCTCCTCTTTTATAAACTGCACACTGTATTATAATTTTTTTTCCTCAGTAATGTTTTAGCTGCATTCTACAAGTTTTGATTCTTCATGTTGTATTTTCATTTTTATTTAGTTCATTGCATTTTTAATTTTTTAATTTAATTAAAAAAATTGCTTACAACTTTCTGTTTGACCCACAGGTGTTTTAGAAGTATGTTATTTAATTTTCAAGTATTTGGAGATTTTCTTCTTAATTGTCTGTTATTGATTTATAGTTTGATTTCATTGTGGTAACGGGACCCACTCTCATGATTTCAATTATTTTAAATATGCTGAGATTTGTTTCCTGGCCCAGAATATGGAAAGTAATATTTAGTTAGCAAAATTATAAACTATAAATTATTGATACATGTAATATGAACCATAGTCATCAATTGAAGCAAGGAAACAAATGAACGATGTAAAGAATAATGTAAGGAATGTAAGGAAAACTGTTCTGACATTGAATCATAAAAAATAGTTTGTCAGCTTCTTGATCTTGCTATAAATATCATAAATAATTTGGATAGTGTTTTCTGTATCACAAGTATGAGTGCAGAAAGAAGGCTTAATTGCTGGAAGTTTTCAGTGGCTGTATCAGTTTTTCTTTTTCAACATCTGCTTTTCTTTTTTTTTAAATTTTTTTTTAATGTTTATTTATTTTTGAGACAGAGACAGACAGAGCATGAATGGGGGAGGGTCAGAGAGAGAGCGAGACACAGAGTCGGAAGCAAGCTCCAGGCTCTGAGCTGTCGGCACAGAGCCTGACGCAACATCTGCTTTTCTTTAATAGCAGCCCAGTTTTCTTGTTGAGACAGTATCTAGTCTTTGGTTTGCTTTACATGGGGTCCAGTGAAAGAACAGTTTAGTGCCTAAGTTATAGACATCTTGCTAAAGACTGAATTCTGAGCAAATTCATGGAGAGATTGGGAAATAACTGGAAGCAAATCATATCTGAAGTATCCTTAGTTGATGCTTTCTTACCAGTCTATTCCAGTTGTTCAGCATTGTCTGATAGTCTTTTTGTGGTCTCACTTCTTGCTTAATGTCCTTTCAGAATTTTCTGGTCCTTGACCATTTTAAAAATGGGCACTCAACTCCCCACTTGTTTTGTAAAACTAGACTCCTACACCAATAACCTTCCACCAAAACCTCAAGTTTAGAAAGAAATAGTTAATAGCTATTACAACCAAGCTTGACTATGATGATAAAAGGAATTTTCTTATTTATACTGTCGAGATAGTGCATTCCTGTGTTTAAAAGTTCAGGTTTTGTCACATACTACCTGTGAAACCTTGAGGAAGTTACTTAGACTTCTCATTTTTCAATTGGGACTATTAATGTTACTTACCTCAATGAGCAATTATGAGGATGAAAAGAGTTGATACTGGTAAAGAGCTTGGAATAGTGTCTAACCTTTATTAAACATTCAAAAAATATCAGAAATGCATTTCTGTCAGTTACTTATGAAAAGCCTCACAAAAGATGCCAGTTTCATGAGATTTTTGAATATTGGAGGGAGTCAAAAAGCATTCCAATTATTATCTTGTAATAAATTTTGAGTACAAAAGGATAAAAAAGGCAAGTCACCAAAAAAGTGGAAGTCCATAGAAACACATTTAAGAAACAAAGGTAAATTTGAAGGTAATCAACAAGCCTGTTCACATCATAGGAAGACAGTGCAGTAAAAATAGAAAACAAACTTGTAGTGCCAAGGAAATACTGAGGAATATCCATAAAAATTCCAACACATCTGCCTTGTGAAGGAAATTGAAGAAGATACAAAGAAATGGAAAAACATTCCATGCTCATGGATTGGAAGAATAAGTATTGTTAAAATGTCAATACTACCCAAAGCAATCTACACATTCAATGCAATCCCAATCAAATTTGCACCAGCATTCTTCTCGAAGCTAGAACAAGCAATCCTAAAATTTGTATGGAACCACAAAAGACCCTGAATAGCCAAAGTAATATTGAAGAAAACCAAAGTGGGAGGCATCACAATCCCAGACTTCAGCTTCTACTACAAAGCTGTAGTTATCAAGACAGTATGGTATTGGCACAAAAACAGACATATAGACCAATGGAATAGAATAGAGACTTCAGAATTGGACCCACCAATGTATGGCCAACTAATCTTTGACAAAGCAGGAAAGAATATCCAAATGGAAAAAAGACAGTCTCTTTAACAAATGGTGCTGGGAGAACTGGACGGCAACATGCAGAAGAATGAAACTAGACCGCTTTTTTACACCATTCACAAAAATAAACTCAAAATGGATGAAGGACCTGAATGTGAGACAGGAAACCGTCAAAACTGTAGAGGAGAAAGCAGGAAAAAACCTCTCTGACCTCAGCTGCAGCAATTTCTTACTTGACACATCTCCAAAGGCAAGGGAATTAAAAGCAAAAATGAACTATTGGGACCTCATCAAGATAAAAAGCTTCTGCACTGCAAATGAAACAATCAACAAAACTAAAAGGCAACCTGACAGAATGGGAAAAGATATTTGCAAATGACATATCAGATAAAGGGCTAGTATCCAAAATCTATAAAGAACTCACCAAACTCCACACCCAAAAAACAAATAATCCAGTGAAGAAATGGGCAGAAGACATGAATAGACACTTTTCCAAAGAAGACATCCAGGTGGCCAACAGGCACATGAAGAGATGCTCAATGTCACTCCTCATCAGGGAAATAGAAATCAAAACTACAATGAGATATCACCTTACACCGGTCAGAGTGGCTAAAATGAACAAATCAGGAGACTATAGATGCTGGCGAGGATGTGGAGAAACGGGAACCCTCTTGCACTTTTGATGGGAATGCAAACTGGTGCAGCCACTTTGGAAAACAGTGTGGAGGTTCCTCAAAAAATTAAAAATAGATCTACCCTGTGACCCAGCAATAGCACTGCTAGGAATTTACCCAAGGGATACAGGAGTGCTGATGTGTAGGGGCACTTGTACCCCAATGTTTATAGCAGCACTCTCAACAATAGCCAAATTATGGAAAGAGCGTAAATGTCCATCAACTGACGAATGGATAAAGAAGATGTGGTTTATATATACAAAGGAATACTACTTGGCAATGAGAAAGAATGAAATCTGGCCCTTTGTAGCAATGTGGATGGAACTGGAGAGTATTCTGCTAAGTGAAATAAATCAGGCAGAGAAAGATACCATATGTTTTCACTCTTATGTGGATCCTGAGAAACTTAACAGAAGACTGGGGGGGAGGGGAAGGGGGGAAAAAGTTACAGAGAGGGAAGGAGGCAAACCATAAGATACTCTTAAATACCAAGAACAAACTGAGGGTTGATGGGAGGGTGGGGGAGAGGGGAAAGTGGGTGATGGGCATTGAGGAGGGCATCTGTTGGGATGAGCCCTGGGTGTTGTATAGAAACCATTTTGACAATAAACTATATATATATGTATATAAACTATATATATATATATATATATAAAATACTATATATATAAATACTGTATATATACTATATATAAATACTAAATATATATAAACTATTTATATATATATAAAGAAGTATTTCATAAATATTTATTGATAAATTTTAAAAAATTGAGTTTAGGTCTGACTGTTCCAGACCTTTCCCAACATCTCTACCTTCTTCTTGACTTTAATGTAGTACAATTAACTTGGCAATTAATTATAATTTGGAGGAAATTTTTGATTTTCTTTGTCCTCTCTTTGCACCTTTATTTACCTCTGAGTTATCTGTCCAGTTCATTCTCTTTAATCTCATTACTACTTCTGTAATGTGGCCCTCATCTCACCTTGACTTCATAATAGCTGCTTAACAAGCCTTCCCACTTGAAACTTGATGCCCCTTCCCCAATAACTTATCTTTATTTCTTTCTTTTCCAATATATTCTGCAGTCTGTCACTAGCCTCATGTGTCTCAAAGTCTACAATTGCCACCTTCTCACCTAAGCCTTTTCAGATTTCTGTCTTCTACTAAACAACTGTTATCTTCTGTATCCTCTTTAGCATTTAAGTAAGTTCTGTCACAGACTGAAAAATATTCCAGTTTTCCTACATTTTGGCCACATTTTGAGTACCTATAAAGAATATATTTCGGGGCACCTGAGTGGTTCAGTCAGTTAAGTGACTGACTTTGGCTCAGGTCATGACATCATGGTTTGAGAGTTTGAGCCCCATATCAGGCTCTGCACTGACAGCCCAGAGCCTGGAGCCTGCTTTGGATTCTGTGTCTCCCTCTGTTTGTGTCCCTCCCCTCCTCACACTCTGTCTGTCTCTCTCTCAGAAATAAATAAAAACATAAATTAAAAAAAAAACAAAACAGTATATTTTATTCCTATTTACATTCCCCATATCCTAGTAGTATATATTTCACATGGTAGTATTGTTCAAATCTACCTTAAACTGAAATAAATTGCTATCTAATTGTTACTTATTTGTAGATCTTATCTTCTTACTTTTCTTCTTTTAGGTAGGAGATCAGACCATATTTACTCATTCCTTCCACAGCACCTAATAAACTACGATGCATAAAGACTCATTAAAGTGTTAAATCAAATTGAGTTTAATTGGAAATCTAAGGAACTGGGAGAAGAGACAGCCAAGTTTGTTTTATTTGATTTTTGTTACTTATTTATTATAAAGCTTTGGACACTTTACCTAAATACACAGTACTTCATTTTCCTTATCCCTTAAATGTCAATAATGATACTTTCTTTCCTGCCTGGGTACATGTGGAAATAATTAATGTATTTTGTAAGGGTTTCGAGAATGCTGGAGAATGCTATTAATCATCATCAGTAGCAGCAGGAGAAAAGACTTGCTAAGTACTGATATGTGTGTGATTCTCTGCAGAGCAAGATAAGTAGGCAAGTTCCTTGTCCTCTGGGAGCTGACAATCAAAAATGCACAACACATCCAGATGTAACATACTAAAAGAAAAATATACTCAAGGGCACCCAAAGACAAATGTCAAATCCAGACTGTGAACTTCCTAAAGCCAGGTGTACATATACAATGAATTAAACAAATTAATAAACTGATCATGTCTTGAGAAAATAATTTAATTACTGGCATATATTAGGTAGTGTTGTTACCAACTCACATAGACATGTTAGCAACACAGGCCAAATGAAGATAGAATCCAGGTAGGTAAAGACAGTTTACATTCATAAAGAATCCTGAGTTGACCAGGCTGCTGGCCTAGAACCAGAATGAATGTATGTGTGTATGTTTGTACACATGTATATATGTGTATGTGCACAGAGGAGTGCTCATTGGGAGGGGCATGATGTAGAGGGCAAGGATTTGGAGCAAAGTCAGGAAGAAGCAGGTTGTCATTATATAAATGTGGCCTATTGATGATTTTTATTAAGCTCACCAACTTGTTTAACTAAAGAAAAATGCCATGATGATGGTAAAACTTAACAGAAGAAGTTCTTTGAGAATAGAGGCATGGCATAAATAATTTGGATTTGAATAAGACTGTAGAGTTGGGATAATAGGTAATAGATTCTGACTTCCTGTTAGCTAAATAGGATGTCTGTCGTAGTTTAGTGCCTTGGATAGATCTTAAAACTTTTGGAGAGTAAAGAACAGACAAGAAACTGAATGTTTCACTGAAATTATCACATAATTAATTGATTGCATAGATAGAAAACCATTATGAAAAATCTGACTGAGTAGTTTGGTAGAACATTCAGTTTCTGACCAGGCATGATGGTCATATATCGACATATAACTACTGCACTAGTTCCTATTAATCCTGGGTTTAAGATGGTCCATAATGGTGTTAGTCCCAGAAAAATTGAATAGGACTACTTAGCCCCTGGCTGCAATGGGCAGCTCAGGTCCAAAGTGACTGCTTTTTGAGTCTGTATTCCAGGGGGCTGGCAGGACCCCAGGCACTTCACAACTGAATCACTTTGACCCAAAGTCATTTGTTCAATCATGGTTGACAAAAGGTAACAGAGACTTTCTACTGTTTGGAAAACAAATGGATCTCTTGGCTGTTTTCATAAAGATCGACGGGGACTTAAAATAGCCTGAGGTTAATATTATAAATCTTTCTAAAAGAGATTTTCAGAACATATTCTTTATCCCAGCATTGGATCAATCTCACAAAATGACATATTTTCAAACTACAGTAAAGCAAAACAACTTATTCTTGAAAAAGTTGAAAATATTAAGAAAGCTTTTCTTTTTCTGTTGTTTTGTTTTGTTTATCCTTTTATTCTCGAACATCAACCAAAGAAAGAACTTGGACAAAAATGTGTGATGAATGAGGATTGACCTTTTCAATAGCTTTGTGCCTATTCATCTAATCTTTATTGGTGTCCAGAGAGTTCCTTGGATGCACACAGTGGGTATGACCCTATGGTAGGCTGGCATGATATGTGGGCTTTTAATACTGTATGGGATAGAAAAAAAACAAAAACAGAAACAGAATGTGATTAAGGAATCCAGTCTGTAACCCATGTAACTATAAAGACCTGCTACAAAATTAAAATCCAGTGGGAATTTTGACTAGTAAATATTTTTGGTCCTGTCCTATACGTGCCAATTAAATAAAAGGAGAGTTAATAATAAAAATTAACTTTGATCTTTGGATGAAAGGAATTTTGAGCAGATAAGAGGGAGTCTAAATTAAAACTGAAATAGTGAGCATAGGGACAAGAATTCAGGGAAAGAATAAACACTGTAGACAAAATGGAGCAGACTATATCATATTTATACCACTTCTTGATAGGTCTTGTAATTTTATTTTATAAAGTACTAAAAATTTTGCCCCCTTTTCCCCTCTTGTATTTTTTATTAAAACTTGTTGACATCTTCTCTTATACTGCAAAGTTTTTGGAAGCAGACTGACCTGACTTGCAGTTGTAGCAGCATCACTTACTGGTATAACCAAAATAAATGAATGTTTAGATGGTTCTCTGAATAATAGGAAGCCAGGTTTATAGCCCTGACTTTGCTCTTTGCTTTACTTGTTACATGACTTCCAGTTTCAGTTTGTTTATTATTCGTGTGTGTGTGTGTGTGTGTGTGTGTGTGTGTGTGTGTCTAGAGATATGTAAGAATTGTTTCTATCCCATCTTAACTGTAACTTGGGGTTGAAACCAAAGTTCAATCTCATTACCTTTGAAGTTGGAGGATACCATAATAGCTACAATGATTGGTTGTTTAAGAATGTTTTGTCTCTTAGGGGCGCCTGGGTGGCTCAGTCGGTTAAGTGTCCGACTTCGGCTCAGGTCGTGATCTTGCGGTCCATGAGTTCAAGCCCTGCCTCGGGCTCTGTGCTGACAGCTCAGAGCCTGGGCCCTGTTTCAGATTCTGTGTCTCCTTCTCTCTGACCCTCCCCTGTTCATGCTTTGTCTCTCCCTGTCTCAAAAATAAATAAAACGTTAAAAAAAAAATTAAAAAAAAAGAGAATGTTTTGTCTTTTAAGCCAGACTGACTGGCTGGGGAACTACATTATGAAAGAAGTCTGGAGGGTGTCTCCACCAGCCACTATAGTCTGGCCATGAGGATATTTTTAGGAAGATAATCCCTCATTCTTTTTGTTTTTAAAAAGAAAGTTAGGCCAAGAAAGCTCTCTATGAAACTTATAGACTGAAGTAAAGCTACTTATAGTGATAGTGACAAAAATAATAACACATTGAAGAGATCTACTAAGATGGTTTTTATACAGAAAATATACACTTTAGAAAAATTTTTTAAATTGGAATCATATTTAGTGGCATATTGAATTTCTGATACACATATGTATGTATGTGTGTGTATACAAAAATAACATACATATGCATGTGTATCTGTGTCTGAAAAAACACAAACTGACCAGTACAAACACCCTCCTCCTCCTCCTCCTCTTTCTCCTCCTCCTCCTCCCTCCTGAGGGAGAGAGCATGAGCAGGTGAGAGGGGCATAGGGAGAGAGAGAGAGAGTCTCAAATAGACTGCATGCTGAGCATGGGCTCAATTTCATGACCGAGTCAAAATCAAGACTCAGTCAGCCAACTAAGCCTCCCAGGCACCTGCAAACATTCTTATTAAATAAATAATAAAGAATGACCAAAGTTGGAAAGTCAGTCTACCTATATAGCATAAGGACATGAATAGGAAACTGTTGTATCTCAATGAAAATGTAATTCAAGGAAAAAATATTTTAATGTTTTTAGTTTCAATGTACAGAGCCACTAAGAGTGTGAAAGGGTCCCTTAGACCTGTAATACATTATCACCCTTTATGGTGGAAATTACATAAGAATATTATCCAATTTGAAGATTAAAGAATGATTTTCCTTTCCACATACCTATGAGGGTTGGTCTTTCTTTTCTTGCTATTACCTGCTACATTTTTATAGTGTCTATTATACAATTAACTGAATGGGTTTTTCATTGAAATGTTATTGACTCTAACAAAGCCTCAGGGGAAGTTGCTCTGCCCCTCCTCCAATACTTATGGATCAAAACTGTCTTTAGGTCATGGTTTCTAATTCTGTCTCTCTTACTAGCCTTTCTGAGTCTCACTTTTATCATCTGTGAAATGAGGTAATTCAGTATAATTCCTAATCTCTAAAGAGAAAAATAGAGGAAAAAGAAGGAGAAAGAGGACACAGAATATTTGGACACCTTTGCTTCATGGTCTGTTAGAGAGAGACACCATTTGTCATCCACAGATCATGCACTGCAGAAAATGCAGTGTTAAGGTAGCAAGTGCAACTCATAGCTCTGAGGCTGAATGTCTGCTCATTGTTATGTAATTTTTCTTTGGTGCCAGGTGGGTGCACTGTTTGCCAGGAATTCATACTTCAGAAATACAACAGTGCACACCCAGACAAAGAGCTTGGTTGGGATGTCTTTGTTCAGGGAACAATTAAAATGTGTTTGTACTGAGTGATAAAAACCTTCCCCAAATGTGAGGCACTGCGGCAAAGCACAATATGTGGTTGTACTTTACAGGTAACAATGTAAATGCTATTCCTCTTCACTTGCCAATTATTATGGAACTAAGGTAGTGAAATTTTAAGAAAAAAAAAGGAAAAGTATTAAAAGAATAGTCTAAGTTTTCATCAAATGCCCAAATGTTTAATGTATTGCAATTTTTAACTACATGTAGAATTAGAAAATTATGGAATTTTGTGACATAAAAGGAAGGACATAGGATTGATACTTTGAGAAATGTTATTGATCCTAGAAGTCTCTTGGGCAATCACTCTCTTTTGATAGAATAGGAACTCTATTTCTTAGTCCATTTCAAAGTGGCTTTCACAAAACCAAGGTCTCTGAACCAAGATGGTTCTTTGACCACATGTATTGTTTTCCTTGGCACCTCCACTCCTGAGACAGAGATACTAAGCCCCAGACCCCTAAAGCTAGTGAAAATAGAACTGCATTTCTTACAGATGAATCATTCTGCTAACAATAAAGTAGGTTTTCTTCACCAAAGACTTTAGTCGCCACATTAAATATTGGCTTACACCAATGTTTAAAGCTGTTGTAATGTTTTATACAGCTTTTTTGCCTATTGCAGCTTCAGAACAAAAGAAATTTGGAAGAACTTTGTTGGGCCCACAAGGCAAACCCTTCCAACATGATTTTGTTTGTCAGAAGGTTGTACCGTTTTGTGGCTTAAACTTCATTCAATACTTGAAAAAGTATCTCAGCCACAGCCACATTTTGTTTTCTTCAGAGAAAATTTTGTAAAATCATTTGTGATAGGAGCCACTGTGTGTTCACTCAAGCCAGATCATCTCTCATCCAGAAAGAGAAAATCAATTTTAATTCTTCAAAGAAGAGCAGCAAGTGGTATTTGTTATTTATATTTAAGGAAAGGTCATTAAGCACTTTTTTCCCTCTCTGTACCTAGAGGCTTAAGAGGGAATTTAGAGAAAATAATATGTATGGGTTAGATTATATGTAAGGCCAGATACCATAAAAATATCTTTGACATTCTGAGAATAATCCTAAACTAAGGGTTGAAAATAAAAGGAGAGTCTGTCTGAAGATCTATTGTTATTTTAGTGGCAAATTCAGTAGGTCTTACCACTTAACTTAGATCTGGCTTGTGGCTTATATTTTTATGTGGCAAAGTTTAGCTTTCACACAGAGGAAAATTTTGTTCACAGACAAGTTGTCTTGGAATGTCACTTTTAGCAATGAACACTCATGCATGTTAGACACTTAATCGCATTCAGTTATAGAAAATAGTAGGAAGTAGGCACTTGAGTGAATGAATGATTACACAATGCATATTTTGAGGAATGTGGGGTCACAGATGTCTTCTTTCATGTTGAAGACAGTCTATATTATTTTTCAGCTTTAGTTGACCTTCCATTCTTGATGTTACCTTTTCTTTTCTTAGAGATGCTATTTATTTTTTCATCCAGTAAACATATCATAATAAAATACATAAAATATGAATACATGTACTTATAGGGCTAGGGAGAATTAAAAATACTGACTAGACTAGAGTTTATGCTTCCATTCAGGGGCCAGACATTCCCTAAACATATCCCAGAATCAGGATGCAAGCTTCAGATAAAATGTGTTATGTTGGTGTCAAGAAGTAAAAGGCCTGAAAATCAGGCAGTATAGCATAGAGAACATATCCATGGGTAACAGAGAGCAAGGTGAGTGCATCAATATTTAGAGAGATATTGATGTTGAGTACCCATAGTATACTTGGCATGGATTAAGATATAATTAGGATATAATATAATTAGGATAGTTAAAAATAGATAAATATTTAGATGTAAGATTGATAGACTAACAGACAGTATAACACATAATTCAGTGTCAGACCTAAAAATTGAGTCTAAATTTAGGGACTTCCTACTTTTGTTGTCTAGGGCCAGTATTTTTTACTTTTACAAACCTCTCATCTCTAATGTGGGGATAATAATATTAATCTTCTGAGGATTAATGAGAAAAATATATACATATATATATACATACATACCTAGTGTTTAGGAGAAGACCCAACAGATAAGATATGATCAGCAAAATATTGTTTTTTCTTATTAATTTCATTTTTTCATTACTAATAGTTTTAATACCCATCATTCTTAAATAGGAGAAAATGGCAGTTGCCAGCACTAGAATTTAAAGCATGTTTATGAACAAAAATTATATCCTAGACAAATACAGACAACTAGTATTAGATGAAGGACCAAAACGTCCTCTGAACTTAATAGTCCATTAACAGTTTCTCTAAGTATATATTCTGCATCTCTTAGGCACACCATTGTCACCTACATGTTCACAGGGTTTCTGAAGAACTGCCCCAGTGTAGCTGGGGATATAAAAACTAAACACATTAAGCCTGTGAGACTCTTCACCTGGAGGCCAAAAACCTCCCAAAAAATTCATGTGTAGATTTCAGTGGGCTACAAATTTGATGGGAAAATAGTGTATATGTCTCTTCATTACCCTGTACCTAAATTTTATCACTTCCTTCAATTACGAATGTAGGCTACCAACCACAGTATTATTAATGGTTCCTGAGGCTGTCAACACCACAGATATATTCACATTACATTACTGTTGTCACATATACCTTGAAATATATAATATCATTAAAAATTATTGTAGTTATTGGGCCGGTTGCTAAATTGCATTATATATACAACAGTCATACATAGTACTGCATCACAAATTTAGCTTTTATAATATGTTGTAGATGTATTTTAATATAATTGGTTTCTTGTATAAACTTATGTTTTAATTTATCACTTAGAATCATTGTTCTAAGAAGGAATTGGAACCTTCACCAAACTGCTAATGAGATTTATGGAACACACACAAAAAAGGGGGGGGGGTTAAGAATTTCAGAAATAAAGAGATACGTTGGAAGAGAAAGAAACATGATTATTGTGTAATGATTAAATTATATTATGCAAATAACTTCGTATGTCAGGTAGCTCCAGAAGGAAACCAGACTTCCTGACTGTTAAAAAAAAATGGTCACCTATGAGTGTTAAGACAACCTAAAAGCAATGGAAAAGACTAAACAATAAGTGGTAATATGCTCTGTAAAAGGGATCTCCACCGTGGATTGGTGATGTATCCCGTAAAAGGATATTTTAAGTTTGCTTCTAAATTTGTCACTATAAATTAGTTAAAAAGAGTGCAAATTCTGGTATATTTTAAATAATATTTTTAAATAAAACCTAAATCATTCTTATAATATTTCCAATGAAATATAATTAGAGGAGTGATTTTAATATTCACTAGGGTTTATTTAGCTAGGTATACAAATGAGTTTTGTTGTATTTATAGTCAAAAACTTTACATCCATCCTTTATCTTCTTAAAATCATATGTCTGTCCCTCTAACCTCACAGAATTGTGTCTGTGTTTTGGAAATCACACAAATGGCATTGTTTGATATTTTATAACCCAAGTTACCATATTTCTTTGAAATGAAATATGTACATAATTTGAAGTTTTAAAGTATTTCTTTACCCAAAGAGCTCTAATTGTTAAAATTATTACAATTATTATAAACACTTCATCAAAGCATAAGTATAATAAAATTTTTGACAAATAACCATTTTTTATAAAAAGGAATGCATTATTTGAAACATCATTTAATGAGATGGTTGGAGTCACACGATAGATAATTTGAAATGATGATCACAGTCTTCCCTTCCATTCTGCAGTGGAAGATTCCATTCTTCCCTTCCATCCAATCTTCCCTTCCCTTCCATCTTCTGCAGTGTGACTTTGTATCTCCTCCCATTAAGAGGTAGAATCTAATTCCACCCCCTTGGATAATGGGCTGGTTCTGTGACCTGCTTTGACTAAGACATGAAGCTGAAGTGTATGCAACATCCAGGACTAAATCTTGAAAGGATTTGAATCTTGAAAGTCCTTGAAAGGACTTCATTGCCTTTTCAAATACTCTTATCAATAAGTCAGAAAGCCCCAGTTAGACTAGTAAGCCCAGCCCTTCCAGCATCCAAGCTGAGCGTCTCCCTAGCCAACTCATCAGCTGAATATATCCACAGCAATGAACCCTAGCATGATGGATAGAAACAGAATGTATAGAATCATGGGAAATAATTATTGTTTTAAACCACTAGGTTTGGGTATAATGTGTTACATGGCATTAGGTAGCTACAACAAAACACAGAGCGGTGTGGCAATTATAGTACCTGATTTTAAAAATTACCTATTCAGAGTGGCTAAAATGAACAAATCAGGAGACTATAGATGCTGGCGAGGATGTGGAGAAATGGGAACCCTCTTGCACTGTTGGTGGGAATGCAAACTGGTGCAGCCACTTTGGAAAACAGTGTGGAGGTTCCTCAAAAAATTAAAAATAGAACTACCCTATGACCCAGCAATAGCACTGCTAAGAACTTACCCAAGGGATACAGGAGTGCTGATGCATAGGGGCACTTGTACCCCAATGTTTATAGCAGCACTCTCAACAATAGCCAAATTATGGAAAGAGCCTAAATGTCCATCAACTGATGAATGATAAAGAAATTGTGGTTTGTATACACAATGGAATACTACTTGACGATGAGAAAGAATGAAATATGGCCTTTTGTAGCAACGTGGATGGAACTGGAGAGTGTTATGCTAAGCGAAATAAGTCATACAGAGAAAGGCAGATACCATATGTTTTCACTCTTATGTGGATCCTGAGAAACTTAACAGAAGACCATCGGAGAGGGGAAGGAAAGAAAAAGGTTAGAGAGGGAGAGAGCCAAACCGTAAGAAACTCTTGAAAACTGAGAATAAACTGAGGATTGTTGGGAGGTGAGAAGGAGAGAAGGGTGGGTGATGGGCATTGAGGAGGGCACCTGTTGGGATGAGCACTGGGTGTTGTATGGAAACCAATTTGACAATAAATTTCATATTAAAAAATAAATAAAAATAAAAATAAAAATAACCTATTGGCCCTAGTTTGGTGCTCTGATAGCTTTTTCCTTAGGTCAATGAATCAGATGATGACTGAAATGGAGGTAGGAAAGAAGAAACTATACCACAAGTAGTTGAGGCTCTGGACATTACAACTGGGGATCCGGAAATTGATTCTCTTAAAATCTATTCATGACCTTGTATCTCTTAAATTCTTTATGCATCTGTCACCTGAGGACCACTGTTCCAGCCTGAAGGGCATGATAAAACATGCTGTAGAACAGTGATAAGGCATTCCTGAAGCAGGAGTAACAGAAAAGCAGCAGCATCTGAACTGTTTGATCATTTGAGGGGATGTCCTAAACTAGTCTTGAGAGAAGTCAGAAGTAGGAACTCTATTTTGGCAAAATATAATTAGAAACAGAGGGGTAGAAGCACCAGCATATTTGATTTTACTCACAGATTTACTCCATCTTGGCTAGCTGGTGTTGGTAGCACCATGAATACAATGGCTGTTCTTCTCAGGGTAATGTTGCAGGCACCATGGGGTCTTCAGTTGCAGGTAAATTATACAAAACATTGCCACTTCTTGATAAACCATTTGATCATAAGTTATATATTACTTTAATATCTCAAAAAAGTCTGTACTCTGCCATTATCACCATTTCATAAGTGAGAAGAATCAGAAAGTTCAAAATAACTTATTCAAGAAAGCATGGTCAGTGACTAAGGTGGCCTTTAATTCCAATTTTATATGACACCAATGTCATGCTCTAGCCACTTTGAGTGGAACGTTGGATTCATTCACTTCTGGGTTCTTACCAGGTTGAAAACCTCTTTTTATGCCAAGGTGGATGATGTGCCAGTATCATGAGCATATGGTGTGCGAGGTCAGTTAAGGACAAGTTACTATAGGCTGGCTGTGTTGGAGAAGGTTTATGGAGGATGCATGACCTGAAGTACATTGTCTAAAATGCATAAAAGTGGCAAAATGTAAGGGTATATGGACAATTCAGACAAAGTAATGGGGTAAAAGGCATAAAGCAGAAATTAGCCTTGCTTCTAGAAGATTCATTGAGAAAAGTGGCCTGATTAGAAAAGGAATGCATAAAGGAAAGAATGAGGTTGAACATGACATACTAACAGATTATAGAAGGTCTTGAAAGCCAGGCACTTCTAAAATGTAAATTGAGGGGAAATTTTTACAACTGAAACATTAATGATATTTGTCCAACAGACCCTGAGAAAAAGATTTTTGCCCAAAGACCTCAAGGAACATTTCATTCCAAAATTTTATTTCCACATTGATTCTAAGGCTAGTACACAATATGTAACAACATCAGTTTCCAGTATTTTACACACACACATATAAATATACACACATATACATATATAAACATACATATGACATATGTACGATTTCTGTTCTTGAAGCAGTGGGTTTGCTCCTGTACCTTGAAGCAGCTGAACAAGTGATATCAGCCATGGGAATTTAAGGTAAAATAAAAATAGAATGCAGTCCAAAAGAAATCATGGATTGAAGAGAAAGAAGCCAAGAGTGTAGGAGGGCTCAGACAAACGCCACGGCATGGAGAAGAAAGAACAGCAACAAAAAGTAAGAAAGAACCAACAGGTAGCAGCACTGAGAGCAGCTAAGGAGAACTCAGAGAAAGGCGAAAATGATTACTAATCCAAAGCAAAGAGATATATTAATGTTTTTTTTTCTTTTTTTAAATCTCTTTTTAAGTCTGAATCTTCCAATATTAATATGGGGAGAAACAGCACACTGGTCTCACTTTTGTGGATAAAGCTTTAGATCTTAAATGATGAAGATATTTTCCTTTGTTGTTTTGAAAGCTATAAAAATTCCTATTTTAAAGTACTTATTGCCTTGTCTTTGCAAAGGGAAGAATAGGTTCCCTTTTCACTGCTTTTCTGAAAAACAGAGGATCAAAGAGCAGAAGTAACCTCAAAAGGTTATTCTTTCTCCTGAAGAAGCAACAAGGAAGACTCTAAAAATTTGTCTTTCTTTACACTCAATCCTTTCCACCGTATGTAATAGCAGCCATTAATTGAACAACTGGTTTGTACCAGGCACCTTGCATATCATTTAATTTCTCACCATTACCCAGCAATGGGCATAATATTCCTGTTTAACTTTAGAGAATTAATAGGGCAAAATAAATAGCTTAAGTCTGTAGCAGAACCAGGATTGAATCCAATGGCACCAGTTTATCAGTTATCACATCAACTGCACACAGGGTGACCCAGCCATATTCATGGTCCCTTAAGCATGTGCCCTCATGTTCTGCCATTCCTGTCCTCCCAGCTCCACTTTTCTCTCTGGCAGGGATAAGAGATCTATGGCATGAAATGTAAATAGTGTGGTTACCTCTACGCATGTTACCTGTTTTTTAATACTGTGAATTAGAACACTCTCTGTTGGTTGGACTTTTAAGTTTTAACCTTAAAATTTCTTAACCATCCCCATACTGAAAACTCCTCAGAGATGGGCTTTCTATATACTCCCTTGGTTACCTTTTGACTTTTTAATTACGGTTTAGACCAAGGCTAACAAAGTCGTTTTACACCATATCCATTTGGACTTACAGAGTTGTTCTTGCAGGTAGATGCCTGGCCTTGAAGTTCTGTTGTTAGACTATCCATCTAGCTGACAGCATCTTCAAGCTGGTGCAGGTCCTGGGTCTGCTTCCTTCTCTATCAGAGTTCCTTTCTACTTTCAGAGTTGACCTAGAAATGGGGCAGGGGGGAGTGTTCTTATAAGTATTTGACCCCTGCCATCACACTATAAGTACATAGCACTTCTTACATTCTGCCTTGTTTGAAAGTTAGCAGTCGTTTGTTAATTGATGAGTTGTTTGCATGCCTGGCAACGCTATCAGCCTTCTTAAGATATCTGAACCCTGCCTAAGTCATTTAGGTAATGGCTATCTGAGTGTAATCTTTCAGTCCTATAGTATGAACTATGGAAATTCCAATGATTTTATAAACTCCCAGGAGATTAGTTCTATAGTCTTTTTTCATTCTCTTCTCTGTTTTTGATTATCTATTCTCAGTTAAGTTACCATTTGTCTTGGCACTGTATTCTCTCTGCTTCTACCCTTTTCTAAGATTAACCAAAGCCATCACTGATACAAGATATTAGTTATATTCATCCAAATACTTCTGAAATTTTACACTCAGAGAAAGGAGTTATATTCCTGAATAATACAGTATATAGCAGAACATTATATTAACCAAATCCTGTTTCTAAAGCCTCAGCCCCTGCCACCACCCCAGATCTCTTCCTTTATCATCTTCTCTTGGGATCCTCCATTTTTGCCATCTTGCACCCATTCCAAATTCTTCCTTTCTTCTTCTCAATTTCAACTGTTCCTTCTTAATCTTCTTTCTCAGGCATAATCACTTCTCTCTCAGGCATCTTGTTTAAGGATATGTGAAAATTTTAAAAGCAACAATAATAAATAAATAAATAAATCCATATTTAATAAAAATTGATAAAATAATTGAGAATAATTTTCATGCCCTTTGTTTCACTTTTCTGCTTTCCTTATTCTTTGGACTGGCTTCCTACATATAAGAATTCATCAGGTGGTTTAGAATGATGCTCCATATCAAAAATATGTTCTTTCAAATAAATACAATTATATTGAAAAATATTATATATGTATATACTAAATAAATGTACATATTTAAATAAATGTACATACATAAATAATAAATGTGCATACATTAAATAAATGTACATATACATATTATATATGTATAAAATAAATGTTAAATATGTGTATATATATATTTAGAAATAGTATATATATATTAATTAGATAATTTCAATTTCTAAAGTGAATTAAGTTTTAATTAAAGGAATATTTAAGCTATTAATAAAAGGAAATGTGCAAATAAAAAAACACCAGAAATATGTATCATTTTGTACATCTGTCCATATCATTTAAAAGTACATTTTGCTTAAACACTTACCAAAATTATTTTTATAACTTAAAAATAAGAATGTTTTCCAAATTAACTGGTAAAATGGTTTGTTCTCATAATTTAATTTATATTTTTTGATTACCAGTGAATATTTCTTCAAGAATATTGAAAATTTATATTCCTTCTTTTGTGTCTTTTCTGTTATTTAATTATTTTAAGTGGACATTAAAAAATTTTAATTGATTATTAATAGTTTTCTATGTTTAAGAATATTAATTCACTGGCAGCCATGCATATTTATGCATTGCTTTTATGTTAGTTTCCTCTATGTGGGCATATAGTTAAAGTTTTTCAATATTTTTTCCTTATAAACATAATGGTAATAATATTTACTGAGTGCTTTTTATTAGCTGAACACTTTGCTAAGTGCTTTACATTCATCGTCTCCTTCAGTTTTTTTTTAACAACTCAATGATGAGGGTCCTACTATTATCCCCAATTTACAAGAGAGGTAAATATGGCTCAGAAGGGTTAAGCAGCCTGCCTAAAGTTACATAGTTTGTCAGTAATAGAGACAGAATTAGAATGGTGTGATATCTGAAAGTATATTTGTAAATACTATACAATATTGACTTCACAGTATCTATTTTTGTGTCATTGCTTAAATAAGGTGTTCTTCATCCTGAGATGGCATACATAGCTATATAAATTTCCTTTTAGCTTTCTTTGCCTTGTATTTTAATTTGGATATTTAAGATATTTTATTTAATGTTGGTGTAAGTTGTGAAGTGTATATCTAATGTTCCTCAATAAATTATTTTGGACAAGGGAAGCAACTCCTTAGAAGAAAAAAAATATGTATCATTTATACATTGAAAAAAATGAGAATTGAGCAGAGACTTAACATATTAAAATGGAAGTAATGTATGGTAGGATATTTCATGATCAGAGCTTGGTATAAGCTGATATACATGATAAAGATGATAGTATAGGATATGAAACCAACTTTAGTGATTTTCAGGGATGCACATTAATGTTGGATAGTTAAATCAGAGCTTTATCTTAAATGCAGCCTTTCCTGTAGCACTCTGATTAACCCAAACACACTACTTGGAATCCATGGAATAACAGTTATTTCATGTTTATACCCAGAGCCCCAGAATGAAGTTTGAGATAAACATAAAATGCTTCTGTTACCTCCTTTCTCAATTACTCTGGGAAGAGCATGTTCCAATTTGACTAGTTTCTGGCAGAAAATATCCTAAAGAGTGACTTCCCAAGAGAAACAAGTTCTTTGGTAACATGAAACAGAAGAAAAAGCTGTAGATTGGACAAAAATATTGTCTTAATATAATCTATTCATAGAGATGAAAAATATAATTTTTATTTACAACCATGGTTAATCTTTAACACTGATGTTTTTTTTCCTTGAGAACCCTCCCAGCACAGTAAAATAAGTAACAAGCTTCCCCATTTTTCTCTTCTTTCTCTCCTTTTCTAGACAAATAAATGAAGGTAATTTTGTGACTAGAATCCTGAAAAGTTGGTTGCTTGTTTAAGTCCTGAGCATACCTCTCCCTCAGAACCTAAAATATACCTCACTAATTCTAGGGGAATTCTTGGCTTTGGTTACTTTTTTTTTCTTTAATTTTTTTAATGTGTATTTATTTTTGAGAGAGAGAAACAGAGCATGAGAGGGGGAGGGGCAGAGAGTGAGAGAGACACAGAACCTGAAGCAGGCTCCAGGCTCTGAACTGTCAGCACAGAGCCTGAGACCGGGCTCAAACTTAAGAGCCATGAGATCATGACCTGTGCCGAAGTCGGACACTTAACCGACTGAGCCCCCCAGGCACCCATGGTTACATTTTTAAATATGGCTCTGCAAAGTCACAGTTGGCCCTCCCAGATGCAGTGGCAGCTTTCAAATTCTTGGCAACCGTAAGAAACACAAGTCTGCACTAATGCATGGCTGTATGGACTAAGAAAAGGGATCTATGTTAAATAACAAGAAAAAATGACTCACTGAGACAATTTTTGTTGGGCTGGCTAAAAGGAGGACATATTTCTATTAGTAACCATTTCTTGTGAGGAATTTTTTATTTTACCTAATTATTTCTATTGTAGGTAGATTTTACCTGTTTCAATTGGCTCTGGATAGAAAGGCAATGAAATCATCAAAATAATTGTGAAAACTTAGTTATTATGACTTATGGTTTCAGATAGCCTGTGCTGTCATCTTAGGTTGTCCATGAGCTATTGTCACAATCATTAATGAGTTATAATGACATTTATCTCTTCTAGCCATTTAGAAGCATTGCAGCATGTGATAGGACATTAGAAAGAGGAAGTCTTTTTAGTGAGAGAAAGGGAATTAAATGAAAGAAAAAAATGAAGAAAATATACTACTTTACTAGTATAGTAAATTACTATATACTATATAGTAAATTACTAGTATAGTAAATTCATGATTCTCACCCATTAAAAAATTTTGGCTAAAAATTTTCAGTGGAAGTTAACATGGCTCTCTTTAGCAGAGCCCTAAAATGTTAGTAATCTCTATTTGGACCAACTTTAGGTTTCTTTGGGAAGGGGCAGCAAGAGGCAGAGTGTGGGTCTTCACATATTTATCAAGGTAATTGGCCATAGGGAAATGACACAACTCTGAAATGTTAATTCCCTGAGTTCTATGTAGCTGCATTGCCAGTTTCTTTAGAAAAATATGTTATTTGCATGCCACTTTGGCTTTAGTGACAAGATTTATTTTTCTAGGATCAAAATTCTTCTAAGAAGAAAAATCTAGGAGTTACTTTATGCATAGATAGATAGATGAATAGGAAAATGCCTGGGTTTGGAAGATATCATAATATCTTACACTGTTTTTTTAATCTCAACCTACATTTATGGGCAGTTATTTTCTGGATGAATCCTTGAGATTCACAAAATTCTATTGGAAGACAAAATTTTATCTTTAGACTTTAGGATTTAACTACTGATAAAATGAAGAGAACCAATATTCTAATATTAATATTATGTATAGATCTGTGTTAACATAAGTACAATTACAAAATTAGAACTGTTTTTAATTATATTAGAGTGGTGTGGAATATTACCATTTACACATGATTTAGAGTCAAACAGATCAGGTTCAGAGTCTGTCTCTTCCACTTATTTACTATGTGAACTTGGACATGTTAACTTTATCCCCCTGATGCTGTTGTATTCAACTATAAAAGATAAAATACCTTGTAGAAATCAAAAGTAAGTGAAATAACAAATATAAAACACTGAATGCAATGCCTGCCTGAGAGCAACTACATAATTATTTTATTAGTAATAACTAATTTTAAAAAACACATAGTAGGAGACCATACAATCTATATTTGGTGCATGCTGCAGATTAAACAACCATGAGGCACTCATTCCCTTATGAAGCTCAGCTCAGATTAATTGTTGATGTATTTATTTTTAGCCTCCTTTGACTGAAGTTCAGTTTAGTGGGTTTTGAATAGAAGGATTAAATGGGACAGGACTGGAAGTTAAGTTTCATGATGGAATTTCCAAAAATCACTGCTAAAATGATGGTTGTGCTAATTCCACTGGATTATATGATTTAATTAAATTCAGGCATTGTGATACTTCATTTTATATTGTGTCTTTTTTCCCTCTGATTACTTCATATACTCTACCCCCATCTGTGCCCCCCAGCTCTGTCTAATATATCTTGAAATGTGGAACACAGTTGATCATATAGTATCTGGTCAGTATAAATTGACTAATTGATGACACCCATCTTTGTATCTTGCCTTAGGGAAGAGCTCCTCACTATCTTGTACCCAGGGGAGAGTACTACACCTTCCTGTAGCACAGGATGTGGAATGACATCTGTTTGCTCAGTTACAGTAATCTTCAAGAACATACATACCCTTCAACAAGTATCCCAGTGCTGTTACCTGGTAATGGAAAAAGGGCCTCCTCAGGTCTTCTGTTCTGAACTAAAAAAAAAACACAAATATTTTCCTCCCATCCTAAAACAATAACAAAAGCTCACATTAACAATAAAAGAGAAGCTCAGATCTGATCATGAATCTCTTTTAGTATACGGATAGGCTTATAAACCCTAGAAGGTTCTTCCTCTGTAACCCAAGTTAGATTTATTAGAAATGCCAGACTCTGATTTGGCCTTCAGTAAATACGTTTGGTTGAGTGGACTGTGCTTAATCCCCAGGTTTTTAGAACTGGAATGGAGGATTCTCTTATCTTTAACTTTTACCTAGTTCTTTGTTCTCTTATAAAAGTTTTTTCCCCATTTAATTTAATTTGCTGGGTGAAGGGGAGATAATTTTTAGGAAGAGGGCTAATGTACATCACCCATGTAGATAATCAAAGGTAAGAGAAATATAAATGTATTTGACTGCCCCCATGGTTTTTATTAAAACATTTTTCCCCTAGAGATTTTTTTGGAGTGTCTAGAACCATACTGTAACAAAATAAACTTAGTCTACTGTAACTACCAGAAACATAATTATGAAACTAAAACTGACAGAGTTCTAGAATAAAGAAGAAAATTGCATGATTATTTTTTCTATCTTAAAGATCTTTCATATGTGAGTAAAGAAAAATTATAACTTCCATTGGTTATGTCAGAATAAAATGGTGTTTACTGACAGGTTTGAATCTTAGATGGAAGCAAACAACCATAGAGGATATTCTGATAATGCATGGAAAAGTTCTTTTGTAGAGCTGATGAAGTGACTGGTTTTCTTCTGAAGTTCAGAAGATGACTTGCAGGGGACGTTGACAGTTAAGGAGTCTAAGACTTTGAGTAGATAATGAAAAATTGCTTGCTTACACCATAAGAGTAGCAATGAGGTGTGTGTGTGTGTGTATGTGTGTGTGTGTGTGTGTGTGTGTGTGTGTGTTTTGGAGGTAGAAAAGGACTGGGATGACTAAGGAACACATCTTAACCATTGAACAAAATTAATACAATTTTTATCACCCTCAATTTCTAACAGATTGCAAGAAATGACTGGATGAAAAGTCACTGCATCTCTCTAGAACAGAGAAAAGCAATACTAGGCCCTGGTGAATTATTAGATATGGTTGAGTAGAACCAATTTCATATAGCCCTGAATATATACTCTGTCGCAGGATTTCTAGCAGATTCTATGAATGTAATGCATAAAGTGAGCCAAGAAGACTGGTCCAGAATAAGAGAAAGTATAGGGTGGAGAATAATTAGGCCCATTTGATAATTAATCTAGATCAAACATATTAAATAAAATTAATTCCGAATTAAATAAACAAACCTGGAGGACACAGTTTTGCTGACAAAATTCTGTAAGTTATATTAGAATCTGTCCATGTCAACTGCACTTACTGAGAAAGTTCCAGCCAGGTCAATATGTGGCTCTTACCTTCACCTACAGATTGTGGGTTCAAAATATATATTTTTTGAGTAGGTAAAAATGACTTATTCTTAAATTCTTTTTACCGTTGCAAACTCCAGTCAGATTCCTGATCACCCCTCATCGATATGCCTTGGCTTGACCTCTGGGACTTTAGTGTATCTTTATCAATAAGAATAGATTCTCATCCCATTATTTACTTTGAATCTTGAAACCTATGTGGATGGTTATTGTTTAATTAATTTATTTAAATCCAAGTTGGTTAACATACTCTATAGTATTGGTTTCAGGAGTAGAACCCGGTGATTCTTCACTTACATATAACATCCAGTGCTCATCCCAACAAGTGCCCTTCTTAATGCCCATAGCCCATTTAGCCCATCCCATCTCCATTACCTACCTCCCCTCCGGCAACCCTGTTTGTTCTGTGTATTTAAGAGTCTTTCATGATTTGCCTCCCTCTCTGTTTTTATCTTATTTTTCCTTCCTTTCCCCTGCGTTCATCTGTTTTGTTTCTTAAATTTCACATATGAGTAAGATCATATGATATTTGTCTTTCTCTGATTGACTTATTTTGCTTAGCATAATGCATTCTAATTCCATCCACATTGGTGCAAATGGCAAAACTTCATTCTTTTTGACTCCCAAGTTATATTCCATTGTGTATGTGTGTATGTGTATATATATATATATATTTTTTTTTTCCCTTTATCCATTTCCTTTATCCATTCATCAGTCAATGGACATTTGGTCTCTTTCCATAATTTGGCTGTTGTTGATAGTGCTTCTATAAACATTGGGGTACATGTACCCCTTAGAATCAGCATTTATGTATCCTTTGGATAAATACCTAGTAGTGCAATTGCTAGGTTGTAGCGTAGTTCTTTTTTTAAAGAGGAGCCTTTTTGAAGCTCCTTTTTTTGAGGAGCCTTTGAACTGTTCTCCAGAGTGGCTGGACTAGTTTACATTCCCACCAACAGTGCAAAAGTGTTCCCCGTTCTCCACATCTTCTCCAACATCTGTTGTTTCCTGGGTAGTTCATTTTAGCCATTCTGACAGGTATGAGGTGGTATCTAATTGCGGTTTTGATTTGTATTTCCCTGATGATGAGTGATGCTGAGCATTTTTTCATGTGTCTGTTAGCCATCTAGATGTCTTCTTTGGAAAAGTGTTTATTCATGTCTTCTGCCCATTTCTACACTGGGTTATTTGTTTTTTTGAGTGTTGAGTTTGTTAAATTTTTTATAGATTTTGGATACTAACCCTTTATGCAATATATTGTTGTTGTTGTTTTGAAGCCTGTCTGTTTCTAACTATTGCCTGCCTGCCTACTGCCTCTGACTTTGTCCTTAAATAAAATTCTAAAAACTCCTTGGGTGTAGTTCATTCTCATGGTTGGCCCATTTATTTTGTTTTCATCTTTACCTAGAAATATTCAACTGGAGATCACAGATATGCCACTTTTACAAAGTGGAATACATAAATAATTTTAGGGTAGTTGATATATAATAGACAGTCCTGTTGTGCTGCTAACTTTTATCCAAAACACAGCATTATTATTCTCCATCTAATCTTTTGCTTATACTTCCCAGCTGTTGAAAAATTCTCTTTTAACTTCCATTTTCTAAGTTCCTTATCTTCTTTTTTTTTTTTTATCTCTTTTCCACCTATCTCTGTCCCTTCTTTACTTTGTTCTCTTCTCCCCACCTTAGAGATTTACTATTCCATGCCCCCTACTACTTCACTCTGCCTTGATTGCAGATGTACCATCTGGACCTACAGCTATATCTAGTGAACAAGAGGTAGCAGTCATGGGGCTGAAGCCAACCCACAAAAAATATGGGGACTGACAGAATCTGAATGCTTGATGGCATAGTTAGACCTACCATTGGTTCTTATCATTGGAGAATATAAAAATCTGAATTCTTGGTGGCATAGTAGAAGACCTACCATTGGCTCTTGTTATGGGAGAATAATAAGAATCCTTTTTATTTTAACCAATCATGTGTTTTCCCTCTATTTCAGCCAAATTTATTTCTGATAAAAGTCAATAAATATCGTTGAATGGATGCATAGATGATGAATATAAGCTTGCCCATTGCTAGCTTCAGTTCCCAGTAATATTTCTTCTATAAACAATGTATTTTGTTTTATACCATTCTATATACAATTATTACTGGGTCTTCCTTGCATATGTGCTATCTCATCAAAATGAATTATAGACTCTTCAGAGGCAGAGGATGTTAGTTACTCTTCTTTTTATCTCCACTATATCAGTACATAGTAAGAGCTTAATGATTATGATAATAATGATGGTGATGAGGCTGATAAAGATAATACCAATAAAACACCTGCAGTGAAAAGAATTTAATTCTACTGTCAACTGCTCACTTACATCAAGCCATGACTGGCTATATTCTGTTTTCAAGTAAAGCCATTAGGAAAAACATTGGAGTTTGTTGGAACTATAACAATAGCAGTTGACCTTAAATTTGCCACTGCTTTAGTCTCATGTTGAAGATATCTTTGAATAAGGTTTCTGATGGATACCAGCTTTGGTATGGCCATCAAACCCACAAATGTACCCATACAAGCTTACAGACGGTCCAGTGATTCTCAGGGAGAACAATAGTTAGTCTGAGCTAAATTTATTACTGGCACAGTCTGTTCTATTAATTAAAGTGTTTTTACTCTCAGTTTTGCCAGCAAAAATATGGTACTTCCCTCCCTCCGCCCCCCAGTCTATTTAAGGTCATTCTGCTCTGGGTAGAATAAAAATGATTAACAATGGATCTAGAAATATAGGAAAGTGAGAGGACTTCCTCACTGAAATGTGCCAGGGAAGCCAGGATATTTTTACAGTTAGTGTCTATTGAAAAATATAGTATGCTTTCCCCATCACTTTCTATTAGTCTACCACCTATTATGTCACAGCTCCTTCACTGGCAAATAGTTCTTAACTAGGTTAAAGAGTTAACATAGTTTTAAATGGACATTTTTAAGTCTGGGGCTCCTCATGAAACCTACTTTACAAATATCAGTTCACTAAAAGTAAAACCTTCTAAAGTCATTTAGTGTAAAAGGTCATGGATTGTTTATACCCCCTTTTACCTTTATTGTTAGGTGTTTCTTTAAAGTATACATTAGGTCTTACGTACTCTGGATCATAGTCTTCATAGCTTCTGTCCTTGACCAGATAATTTTGCCCCAAGTGACTGTTAAACTCCAGATATAAAGTTATTTAAGGACAATAGGTTGTTGGGTTGGTCAGAAAAGACTCAGGATGAGGTTTTGAAAGTTTGTCAGTTTGGAGCAAGCTTTTATCTCTCTAATCAACTCAAACTGATACCTTCAGCATGAAACAGAGGTTTTTCGTTACATTCTGCTTTACCACATTCACGTAGTACAAACACAAAGCACAGTTTTTCTCCAGCTACCAGAAGACCTCAGCTACTTTCTTTTCTATCCCATTCCATCTCTATTTTTTGATGACTTTGAAGTGTTATGCCTTTTCCAGTTCCTGAAAATAAATGATTTCTGAGCCATGGTAACCTGAAGTTATATTTTGAATTTTTAAGAGACTGAAAGACATATGAATGAATCTAAAATATTTTAAAGCAAAGCATATGTGCATTGATAGTAATAATGCCTTACTTTTCAGTTTTTAATTAGACAAAAAAAAGCAAAACAATACCAAAGTTTTGTTTTTTTTTTTAATCCTCAGAACAACTCTGGGTAATAGGTAAGGTAGAAAAGGAAAGCTATTTGGAGACTTTAGATGAGGAAACATATTCATAGAAGGACTTTTCCAAAGCCTTGAAAATACTAAATTGTGGAGTTAGAACATCACCTTGGTTCTTCTGATACTGAAATAGCCGTCTGTCCCATACCATGCTGCCATTCAACCTCAACAAAATACTAGTGTTGGCTCCCAAACCCCTTGCAAATACCAACTAATTTTAAGTACTCCAGGATTTCTAAAAGTCCAAAATAGTCCCTTTTTAGTCCTTCACAAACAGAAGGGGCCTGATAGTCTACAACACTCCCCAAACCCTAGTGAGACACTTACATTAGAATAGTATGAATATGTAAAATTGTGCACCATAGAATTCAATTCATCACTAAGCTTCTTATGTTGGATCATAAAAGTTTCTACTAATTATAAGTCCACATGTCTGCACTATAATATAACTCACATTTTACCATTTAACAATAAGAATGTTCTGAAATTTTGAGAGAAGGTACAAAAACCCCCCAAACCAAACCAAAGCAAACCAAAGCATAACCGAGATCTAAAGGAATTCACTTGTTTTAACAAACTGCCTTGTAAAATGTTTGCAGTGGTGGTTTTGGCATGACAAATCCAAACTGACTCACTCCTTATCTGTTTAATACTGTATTATCAAGTTTTAATATAATAAAACAACAAAGCAGCTACTCTAATTTCCAATATTCACTTTTTTTATTTGCTTATATTTGGCAGGGGACAGGTGATATAAGGGAGAAGTAAAATGGTAGAATTGTGTTTATTGTTTGACATATTCTGTTTGCCATTTGTCAGCCATATTTTTAGAAAAAAATGATCTTTTTCTTTAAGATTAAAAAAAATGTGTATTCGATTTTGACAGAGAGAGGGGGACAGAGAGTGAACGGGACAGGGGCAGAGAGAGAGGGAGACAAAATCCAAAGCAGGCTCCACACTCTGAGCTGTAGCACAGAGCCCGAAGCAGGGCTTGAACCCACAAACTGTGAGATCATGACCTGAGCTGAAGTTGGATGCTTTACCAACTGAGCAACCCAGGTTCCCCTTCAAGATGTTTAAAAATTTGGTATTTCTATGGTATAGTATTTTCAACTACCCTTACCCCTCTTTGTTGTTGTTGCTATTGTTTTTATTTCTTTTAATTTTTTTATTTGAGTATAGTTGGCACATAATGTTACATCAGCTTCAGGTGTACAACGTAGTGATTCAGTATCTCTATATGTTATGTTGCGATCACAAGTATAACTGCCATCTGTCAAAATACAGTGCTATAACAATATCATTGACTACATTCCCTATGCTGTGCCTTGTATTTTGATGACTTCTTACTCATTCCATAACTGGAAGCTTGAATCTCCCACTCTCCTTCACCCATTTTGCCCATCTTCCTTCCCTTCCTTCCCTCTGGCAACCATTGGTTTGTTCTCTATATTTATAGATCTGATTTTGCTTTTAGTTTGTTTATTCATTTGTTTTTTAGATTCCACCTGTTTTGTTTGTTTTGTTTTGTTTTGTTTTTAATTTGGACGGTTTAAACTGATTAAATGCTGGAAGACTTTCCATATCCTGGACTTAAATTTTTCCCTTAGTGTAAAATGTGAATAAATACACCCTTGTGAGAGAGATGCGTATGATTCTGCTTTTTCTGTGATGTGTTTTGAAGTTACCTTGTCTTCTTCAAGTGTTAGTAAGTGCCTTTAAGGTTTTCTTTTTCTTCCCTCTAGTATAGGTCTATTTGGCTTTAACCAACTAACCAACGAATAAAAACACCACCACCTCAGAGTTTTGTGAGTTCATTGATCACCACACTTATTTTTTAAAGTCTTGCTCAAAATGTTAAAAACTAATTCCCTTAATCTTTTTTTTCATACTAGATTATTTGAGCATGAAATATAAAAGAAAGAGAAAAATACCCTCCACATCTTTAACATTTATTTTTCTATCCATAAAAGCAAGAATGGAAGTGAAGGAGCAAAATCATGTATGTCTATTGTGCACATTAGGTGAATAGGATAATACTATGAAAAATACTTAGAAATGCTAATGATGAGTATGGACAGCACCACCATGAACAGTGGTTAAGAGAAAGTCTAAATAAAATGTTTCATTCAGATATCTATTGTCAGTTGGGAAGTTCTTCCCTACTCTATTTCCTGGTATTGGTAAGAAATGAAAGTTTACAGAAAAGTGAGCAGGACCATGGAGGAAGGAAACAGAAGAAGAGAATGAGAAATGCGTCCATAGGTCTTTGTGTCTCCACTTTTCAACCGTTACTAGGTCCAAATTATATGGTGGAGTCATTGGACTAAGCTTTTGGAGTCCAAACGCTAAAGGAATTGTCATGGTATGGATGCAGAGCTCTATTCTTTCAGTAACTAGGACAGCATCCAAAGGAAAGGTAATGTCCCACTCATTAGTTTTACTAATATGCAGTAGGAAAAGGAGGCAAGAAAGAGGCAACAGGCTGCAAAGAGTGGGAAAATGACAGATGGTGAAGAGGAGGAAGAAGGAAGACTTCACAGATCTAATTAAGAAGCAGAATTGTTATCCACCTAACATATTACAAATATGTATAACACTTCAAATATTTTTGGACTAGATTCCTTTAGGGGTTAAAATTCTTGGCTTTATGGGAAACTTGGCTACTTGTACTCGCATTGAAAATGGATTTATCTCTGTTATTATCTTTATTTGAACTCACTCATTCTTTCTCTTTCACTGTGCTCCCCATTTTGCCAAGAAAATTCACTTTCAATTACACATATATCATAACACTTAAACATTAGTTTCACTTGCCTCTGGTTAATAACTCACCTTATATTCAAACATCCATCAACATAAAATCAGCATAACAACTTTTATGAATCCCTTTATCATCAGCACATTCTAAATGCTTATACAATTCACTCTCTGGATTCATATAGGAACTTGCTTAATAGCCCTTAAAGTTACTATAAACCTTGGTTGCTTTCAATCATAGGAATATTATTCATGTTTTCAGAGTGAGCTCAGTTTTGGTAATTGTTAAAGTTTAAAACCACTGGGATATAGATGTAATAATCTCTATAATAAAAAAATCTTTTTTTTTAAACTGGTTTAAGGAATCTCTAGAATTTTCAGCTGCCTTCTAGCTACTAAGAATTCTTTAGACTAATGTTGATTTGGTTTGAACCTGGAGACAAATGTTTATAATAAGAGTTTTCAATAGGGAAAACTTCTGAATGCCCCAGTTTCTGGTTTGGCAGGACAGTGGAGCAGATGGTTCTGTTTTGACTTGAGGTTAACTCACAGCCCCTAAGGAACCTCACCTCAGTTGCCTCATGGTGGAGATCATGTTCAGGTGAATGGCATTACGAAGTGCTGAACTGGTTTCCAAGCAGCCAATAAGCACCAAACAGACGCTAGGTGTGAACAAAGAGCTATTTCTGGAAGAATTAAAGAGGCATGGAAAGAGAAGATTGAAAGATAGCCAATGACATATTTCCTACTTAATTTATACCCAGGGCCATCCTTGAATGATACTAGCTGTTTTTTTTTCCTGCAATTCAGCAGTGATGCATATGGAAATGGTGAAAGCTATTTAAAAATAATTACATTCATTGAAAATGGCAATAAATATGACAACAATAGCCAGAAAATGAATTTTAGATGTCATAATTTTTCTGCCTGCCACTAGCATTTTCACTCTATCTAGATAGTCAAGAGTAAGAAATAATTTAACCAAGTCTGATCCCTGTAATCAAATTGTAACATTTCGTATTAAGCTCAGTTCCTCTCTTCAAGATGACATACAGAAATTATATGGGAAAGAATGAAACACCATATAAGAAGATCACGTTTTCCCTTTGTTCTTTCAACATTAACTTGTAAAATGACCACTGTATGTTCACTGTGTTTCTACTCTTGGGTTAATTACTTTAGGAAAGTTAGAAGTGGATGTCAAGGCCTTTATCCTTAAGGCCTTTTTGTTTAGCAAAATAGCACATAAAATAGATATTATCATAATCAATGAAATATGTTTACCTCATTCACACAAAACTAGTGTGATGACCTTGGGCTAGTCACGATTCAAATCTGATTTCAAGTTTTTTGTTTTTAAGTTTTCTTCCATATCTAAATTTGATGATTATATGCTTTTATATCCTAATAACACTTTGTGCAAACTCTTGTGCTAGTTTTTAGAGATGCAAAGGAGATGCTTAGGATACTGGCCTTTAATTAGGTAGACAAGATATATGTTTTCCTTTCTTTGTTGTTTTTATTTTCCAGTTATCTTTCTTTCTTTCTTTTTTTCTTTCTTTTTTTTCTCCAGGAAGGGTTGTGTGTGTGTGTAATAAAATTTCTTACTATAGGATGAGTAGGCTTCTACTGTTTAGAGATTATATTTTAAATGAGTTTAGTGACTACACAAAGGTTGACATTCTCTGAGACTCATGGTAAATGAAACTGACCCTTGTAAAGAAGGTGAATTTTGCCTAGAGTTTAATTTTCCTAAAGGTCTTCTAGAAATGAAGAATGTTCACTCCTAATGTGACTCCTAATGTACAAGATTTGAAGTAGAGCTAGCCAGTGAGCAGAGTGACCTTCCCCAAAGCCCAGTAGAAGGAATAGACAGTGAAACTCTTTGATGTAAATTGCCCTGAAAATGGAGAAGTTAATCTTAGAGCTAGGTTTAAGATAAAGATATAGGAGGCTCAAGAGAAGAGCTGGCTCCAGTTAAGAAGTTACTAAGACTGGAAGTTATCTCTGAACCAATCCCTTTGACAAACAAGGCCCTCCAAAATATGTATTAAAGCACGATAAGTAAGAGTGATAGATTATTTTCTGATCATTTTGTAACAGTACAGTATATAGGTACACATGGGCATGAACTACACAGGGAGTCCAACCGTTGTACATTGTTAATGGAACTTTGTCCTGAAGGAATGGGGTCCTTTTTCCTTAAGGAATCCCATTGCCTATGCAGGGATATGAAGCAGTCAGGGAGATAGTGCTGCAAGACCAAGTTCTAAAGGATCATTCTTTATATGACAGCAAGAAGCAATGTTAGAGGTAGCCTTATTAGACTCATTTCTTTCACCAGGCCCAGGCTGGATTATGGAGAAGCAGGGTGCCTTACTCTCAAAAAAGGGAGTAAATTTCTGCTAGGAACTCTTGAGGGAAATAAAATATTAATTAGATATATTAAGCTCTGACTATATTTGTGCTCCATGTTGTAAAGCAGGTCATAGCTGTTACAAAATTGGATAACCAGATATATAAAAAAATAGAACAAATTAGCTGCCTTGAATTGTTGTTTAAGAACTTAATGAGATATGGATGTTTGAGTTCTGAAACTGGCCAGGGAAAGATAAGCTTTGTGGGGGTAGAAGGAACAAGGCACCCTAATGAGATTAGAGTTTGAAAATGAGCTGGTCTTTGAAAGCCTGGAAGACTTCAGAAAAGCAGAGAAGATGTGGAAGAATACACCAGTCAGGAAAATGGCATAAAGAAAGGTAAAGAGAAAAGAATGTATATAACCTATGTTTAGGAATAAGCGGACAAGATAGTAAAATTTAAAGTGCAAGGAAATTATTTATGTGTAATTGCTGAAGGCATAGAATATAAAGGAATTTAAGACAAAAATTGACCCCATCTAGCTGCATCTCATCAAAATGGATATTTTATTCTAAACTACTATATATAGTGCATAACACTAATAATACACACAATGTATGATTTACTATCAGCGGGCCTTATATAAATGGAAATGTGCCAAATCAGTATGCATATCACTGGACCAAGCCCAAGTTCTGCCCTTTAAATGATCATTGCTGATTTCAATAATTCAGAATCCAACAAACCCTATTCAGAGTCATTGCTTCACATTCTACAGGGTATCGCTTACCTTGTGTTCTCTGTGTGTCGTCCCTGAACTGAGTGCTAAACTGAGCATTTGTGTCAGGCGGTGGAGACCTTTACTGCAATAGCACTTTCATTCCATGTGTGCATATGAATGTGTGGGATGCCAAAGAAAGAGGTCTAGCATTTCTTGGGTAAAACATTTTTTGTGGGACTTTGTATAGATCTCATTCTGTGTAATCTTCACAAAATCTTATTGGGTAGATATTATATCCCTCATTGAACACATGAAAAAAACTGAGGTTTACATAATCTCTTGGCCACTGTCACAGTTTTGTGCATCGTGAAACTGGGTTTTGCACCTTGATCTCTCTTAATCTTGATATATCAAGATATTTGTGTGTGTGCTCTCTCAGGAGGTGGGTTGCAGTTATTGTATGCATAATACTATCTTATGGTCTGAATAAGATTCCAAATAGTATAAAACAGAACTTGTTCTCAAAGAGCTTACCTAAAGGAAACAAGTATAAACAGTTGTGAAGTTTAAATTACAGTATCAGGAATTGAAAAGAAAAAGAAAAAAGCAATGCACGACTTATTAAGGAATGAACCTTACTAACATTAACTTTTACAAGGTTGTGTATTCAAGGAGAGAGGCCCGATAGCATCATTCATCCATTTATTCATTTACCTAGTGTCTCATTCTTGGCTGTTATATTGTTGTGCCACGCTTGTCATATCAAGATAAGCAAGGCATTATTTAAAGAATTCTTTTGTTGTTATGTTTCTTGTAACACAGAACTTCAGTCTTCCCTAAATCTTTTGTATGAGGATATTCCATGAAGGCTAGATGTCTCATAGTAGAAGTGACACAGCAAAGCCCTTATTCTCCTGGGTCTTCATTTTATTGTTTTATTATTTTTGTTGCTTTTTTTGATAAACAGAATGTTCACATGGAGTTCAGATGTAGCTAGTGCAAAGTTTGTTTTTTTTTAAATTTTTTAAAACATTTATTCATTTTTGAGAGACAGAGAGAGAGAGAGAGAGCATGAGCGAGTGGAGGGAGGGGCAGAGAGTGAGAGAGACACAGAATCTGAAGCAGACTCCAGGCTCTGAGCTGGCAATACACAGCCTGATGTGGGGCTCAAACTCATGAACTGTGAGAACATGACCTAGCTGAAGTCAGATGCTTAACCGACTAAGCCACCCAGGTGCCCCACAAAGTTTGTTTTTAAATGATACAGCAATCTGCGCAGATAACAATGTACATGTATTGGACACTGGATTCTTGTTCCTTGTCTCTACCACTAAATTGTAAGCTTTTTGAGGGAAGAGATTGTGCCATATTCATTTTTTTAATCCCCCTCACCTTTTTTAGCAGTTACTAATAAATATTGGTTTAATGAATGAGTTACTGTTATGTAATTGACTGGGCTTTTTTTTGGTCCTAAGTATTATACTGGTAGGGTGTCATATAGTGTGCTAAGAAGCACAGAGGTAAGGATAATAATTGGCTGGGCTTTTATGACATGCCTCTTATTATCCAAGACTTTGGATCAGATATGTTTTGTGAATTTCTGAAATAGGAAGTCTGTGCCACTAAATATATAATGCAGCTATGTATTATTTTGCAATGTTCTCTGATTGTTTCATGTGTATGCATTTGTCTCCTAATTAAAAAGCAGGTTTTATAGGGACTTGAGTCTAAGTAATGAACTTTCCTATATCCACTACCCCACAAAGATGTGTACATATGGTATCTGTGTGTGTGTATGCACACACACGCACGCGCACGCACATACATACATATATATATCCATGTATACATATACTTGCATATATTTATATTTATATATATATATACACACACCCATGTATACATATATTTGCATATATTTTACACAGCTTGAACACAAACTTGATGGATTTTAACTCAATCATCTGATTATACTTTAGCTCACAATTAATGCTTTGTATAAATTAAAATAGAAGAGAGAAAACAAACGAACAATGCATTTATTTCAGTGTGACCTCCATGGAAAACACTTTACCTCAAACTGTTTGGAATCTGGTTTTCATAAACTTGCCTGCAAGACTTAGAGTTCTTTGATCCCAAGGCCCACCAATGTAATGGAGAAAATAAGCCATTTGGTACGTGCGACTGCTGGCATAAATGTGAATTAGAGCTTTGTGATATGAGTAACAATGTGTCTTTTTCATTTATCCCAGTCATTGTGTGCTAAAATTGCCTTATCTGGTGATACACTCGTCCAATTGCTCTTGAAGTACACATCTTCCTAAATATTCCCTGGCTTGAAACAAAGAAATATTGTCATGACCAGATCTAGTTCTCCACTTGCATTCAATGTAAACTTTACTAACTTCAAAGAGAATTTTGCTGAATAAATGGTACAGTAATTATTCATTTCTGGGCCATAGGCATTATTTCACCAAGACAGTATTTTTCCAGACTGATGGACAGTATTTTTATAGTTGTTCGTGGAAAAATGAAATCACTTACTACAGTTTGATTTTTGTGTTGCTGTGGTTCGATAGAGGTTGGTGTCAGCCACCTTGCTTTTAGAATTGAGCTCATCTGAAACATTTCACAAAGGCTGGTGTTCTCACAAAGACAAGAAAGAAATATAAATATGGGGTCTGATTATAGGACAATCAAGACTCTAAAATATACAGTCACACCATGAATGCTGAAATCTGTTTTTATAAAACTGAGCTTACTAAACACATCTCTAATTTGACTTTGAGAGGCCATATTTTGTAATGCTATTGCCTTAAAAATTCCCTTATCTTTCCATGCAGTGCTTGTCTCTCCTATAAAATTAGTCATTCCTGGAAAATGAAGGCTTATTAAAGTAAAGCACTGGTGTAGATAATAATTCTGGAAAAGGAAAGGGTCACAGGAAAATATTCTGCAGAGTCAGCAGGGGCCTAATGTCATGGTGTCCAGGAACAGGGCTGGTTAGGAAAGGCTGATATGACTTTGGTATGGTATCTAGCTTTGGGGGTAAAAGTCCTAAATTGCTTTAGTGCAAGTCTCTATGCCACACAGCATCACTAATGAGTCTATCAACAAGTGTTATCTTTTTCATCTATATTAATATACTGACTCTTCACTTTGAAAAGACTGTGGGGTTTGGAATCAGTTTTAGTAACAGTGTGTCCAGGTGCAAATCATTTTATCTCATTGCATACTTTTAAAAGTTTGTGAGCATTAAATAAACGATTTATATAGAAATCTTTCAGTGTCTAGTTTATGATAAATGTTCAATAAATACTGTATCTTTAACCTGAAGCTCCTTAGATGGCTAATGGGGTGGCTGTGTAGTAGAGTATTAAAATTACAGGTTCTGGAGGAGATTAGGCTCAATCTAGCTTCTATCACTTATTAACTCTGAGACTTCAGGCTTCACATCTTTGTGCCTCAGTTTTTCATCTATAAAATGGGGACCATAAAACTTCCTGTCTTATGAGATTATTATGGAAAGCCCATGAGGTAATAGGTGTTAAATGCTGATAGCTGTGGCTGGCACAGAGTATATGCCATAAAAGCGCTTGCTATTTAAGAGAATGATTAGATGCCCTGGCATTCTGGTGCTCAGAATTTGTGGTTGATGAAAACAGGAGAGCTGCCATGGTGAGTAATGAAAAAGAACTTTAGGAACTGAGTAGAGATGTGATCCTGAACCAGGAAGGGCAAAGTATGTTAGTCATCTCTTTTTTGCAAACAAGTTGAAAATTCAGATATTAAAAGGCAGACAAGTGGCCTTAATAAAAGGTTGATAGGAATACAAAAGGAAAGACTCAGATTTTTTTCTGGTTATTATAGAGAATTTATGTGTTGAAGATAGGATCTAGTTCCGATAAAAACTTGCACTGAGTAACTCTCTCCCTAGGAATACTGGGCTGCATCCAGCCTAAAAGTATGGGTGAAGACATTAGACCTCAAAAAGAAACAGGTTTATTCCTCACAATAAGCTTCAAGCAAAATATGCTCAGGATATGCTTTTGGTTATGTGAAGTATTGGATCAAGGGCAAAGTAGGATTTTTAGAGCCCAGACTTGTATACGCCATGGTGAATAAAGAAGTACAAGAAAAAATCTTACTTTGGGGGCTCCTGGGTGGCTCATTCAGTTAAGCATCTGACTTCAGCTCCGGTCATGATCTTTCATGGGTTTGAGCCCTGCACTGGGCTCTGTGCTGACAGCTCAGAGCCTGGAGTCTGCTTTGGATTCTGTGTCTCCCTCTCTCTCTGCCCCTCCCCTGCTTGCACTCTGTCTCTCTCTCTCAAAAATAAATAAACATTAATATACATAATATATATTATACATAATATATATTATATATAATATGTATATATTATATATAATATATATTGTTTACTTTGTAATTTGAGACCACGCATCAGATGAAGCTGAAGTTGTCTCAGGATTCAACAACAATAACAGTAGCAGCAACAAGAAAAAGCAGTAGAACAGAAGGCCTGGAACCAGTTATAGAACTGTCCCACTTGCCTTATGTAGTATTATGTTAAAAGGACCTAATATGTAAAATGGCTATTCTTTACAGATGCTAGACAAGGTAATGTGGGGGATGTAAAGCATTTAATAATATGCAAGGTCTAGGAAGAATGAAAAGAGATGTGATATGTGAAGCCATCAGGATTCAGATCAAAGTTAGGTTACTTAATCTCTCTCTCTGCCCCATCTTCTACCATAAGAAACTGAGGCCTTCTCTTCCCTCTGCCACCTTCCCTACTGACTGTACCGAGGACCTCTTCGGAATACATTTTGTGGTAACTGTCTCATCACTGATCATATGGCATTCTCTCCATGATCTGTGATGTTTGCATTTCTACAAGAAACTCTTGGGCACAAGAGTCCCTTAAAACACAAAGGAATTGTCCTTCCAGTGGTGGACTTCGAAAAAGGGAGTTACTATTTGGGAGAAAGCTGGTCCTTTCAAGTGCATTCACTCTGCCTTCTCATAAAGACCAGTCCCAACCTGGGCCATAGGCTCTCTCCTCTCCTTGCATGAGAGAAGAACACGTAGGTCACTTCAGCCTGGAACATTAAAACAAATACTGATAGTTCAAGGTTAATAGATGCATAAAACAAAAGTAATTCCGTGTCAAAGCTGAGATGACAGGCGATTTGACTTGAGGCAGCCTTACAATCACTCTTTTACATGTGCTCCGTGCTGAGACCAGGCGAAGGCGTTATGTTTCTGACATTTACTTGTCAGGAAGGTATGACAATAGAGATTGTTTCTATCTCTGCTGCTCCCAGATGTTAACCTTCCAGCTTTAGTTTGTAATTGGGGTTCTGTGGAGCTTTAACATTTTCTATTGATTCAATAGAAGCAATAACATTTCCAATCATAAGACAGCATTATAGAAATATCAGGCAATTCACATATCAGAATGTTTGATAGCTGGGTTCACCGCATTAATTTCTGTCACCTTTGCCAGGAACCCTTTATCCTCTTTTTAATACTGAAGGACACCTGGGAGTAGTTGCTGCCACTTTTATTGTTCAATAAAGTAGACAAAAGTTTCAATTAACAACCAAGGGGCCTCTAGGAAATTGTGAATGAGAATATATTTTACTCATTTTACTATATTTCTTTTTTCTAATGTGCCATCTGTGACTTCAAGGCTGTACTTCACTCAGAAGGCATGCGCGCGCGTGCGTGCGCACACACACACACTCACTCACTCACTCACTCACTCACTCACTGTTCTCCTAATCCAGTTTACTTTATATTCAACAAAGAAAGCCAAGATGGGACCAGTGAGGATATGGAGAGAAATTGGAAGTTAGTCAAAAGGCTCAGGCCAGTGTGAACAGAGGAATGAAGATCTCCATAACTGAGGAGTGGCGAGGCAAGAGATTCTTCCACTGCAAGCTTGATCCTAAGACTGAAGTACCAAAGAATCCTCTTCTACTGTCTAACAAGCACCTCTTCAAAAAGAAAAAAAACAAATCTTGTGCCGTTTATTCACTTAGGTTCTGATTCTTTACTAAGGATTTACATTGTGAGTTTATAAAAAATTATTAGCTGTATTTTGAAAATAACTAATGAACAGGAAGAAAATTAAGATCTAAAAAGTGAAATTAGACATATGACAATATTATAACTTTTCAAGATGCCCTGTTTTGTTTCACTTCAACATAACCTTTGCACTTCTTCATGAATAATCTATTTGTATGTTTCTACAGAGGCGATGCACATTTTTTATCCTACAGCCTTCCTTATTATAGTCCTTTTAATTTTAACTAATTTAAACGAGCACTGTCACTTGCTTCTTCTGTCCATCTGTCTACCCATTCCTGTACTTCATGGACAAGTTTCAGGTCACCTCTTTGATAAAACACTTCTTGACTCCCCTCAGAGTGATCCTTAATTTGTAGAAGACAAAGACCTGTCAGAGAACTTGATCATTTTTTTTTCTCATAAAATTATGCATTGTTTATGTTTTAAGATATCTAAACTTTACTGTTGACCTTAAGGACTATTAGACAAAAGTACTCATTGGTGTTATTTATACATAGGTTCAGTACATGACTTGTTACTTTAGCTTGTTAATATCTTTGCTGTTTCTCACAGCTCAATGCTATATAAATTTTTGATGCCAATGTCTTCTTTATTAATTATCTAATTTATTAATGTATCTAATGCATTAACAAAACTTTAAATAAAATTGAACACATTTACCCTATTAGTCTAATTTTAGAAACTTCTAATCAATGTACCTCAATAAGTTAATCAGCCTTATTTTGATATGGTTTTTCCAATAATAACTGATAACAAAAAACAAATTTCCTTGCATTTAATTTCTGTTTTTACATTTTGTTCTTAAATTTAGTGACAGAAAAAATGTCAGTCATGGAAATCTAGACCTGTTACATCTAGTGCCAGAAGAACTATGCTATTGAAACATGACTTGTGCTTAGTAAATGCTCAGAGGGACCTGTTTTTGTGGCTGTCTTTTCTTAGGCACTTACAAGCCAGCTCTTTAATAATTGTCTAGTATTATGTCTGGAAGTTAGATTATTTTTACTGGTCTATATAGTTTATAATAACTTCTTTGATGATACTCCTTTTAAAAATGGTAATGACACTCTTTGATCTTCTGTTTTTGTATGAGTGAATAAAGCCATGTCTAAGAGAAAGTAAAATAATAATGTCATTGCACTTGAAGAATAGGGATTTGATACTGTCATCAACAGAGATAAACTCTGTACAGAGACACTGGAATTGTAGCGAAGAAATGGAACAAAGTCTCTATGTCAAATTTACTTTAATTTTGCACTAATCACTGGGTTCTTTGTTGTTTTTTTTAATTCGCTTTATTTTTTTAAGCTTTGTTTTTTAAGTTTATTTTTGAGAGAGTGCATGAGTGGGAGAGGGGCAGAGAGAAAGGGAGACCCAGAATCCGAAGCAAGATCCAGGTTCTGAGCTGTCAGCATGGAGCCCAACGTGGGCCTCAAACACATGAACTGTGAGATCATGACCTGAGCCAAAGTTGGACACTTAACCCACTGAGCTACCCAGGTGCTCCATTGCTGAGTTCTTTTTAACTGTTTCACCTTGTTTCTCTAAGTGTGGTCAATAGCCCAGTGCCATTGGCATCACTTAGAAGCTTGTTACAAATACAGTTTTGAGTCCCACCCAAGAAATCCTTATTCAGAGTTTGGATTTTATCACAATTCCTCAGGAGATTTGTATCTACATTGAAGTTTAAGAGGCAGTGGTATAGATGGTCTGTCTTCAAATGTGTTCCATTCCCTTTGCTCTGACTATCCATGTGGCCAGTCATCTACCTGATCCACATCTTATCTGACAACAAAAATGTCTGCATTATATGACTCGTTTTGTATATTGCCCAAACATTGCTTTACAAGAACAAGTCATTGTACTGGATATACTCCTTATCTCATAATTAAGAAAAGCTCTTTTAACTTCTGGTACCTCTTAGAAGTCAAAAACCTGGTTATTCTTTTGAATCACTTGATCACTTTTAGAGGTAGTTCTTTCTCCAAAGGCTAGTTGCACTTTTTTAGCCATTTTGAAATTAAGGTCTGTCTGTTTAGTCTTTAGATTAAAACACATGTATATTACTCTATATGGTCAATGTTTGGGGGTTATGTTAAAGCTAGATTGATCACAGAATTCTAAGTTATCAGTGGCCAAAGTATCTTAACAGGAAACTAATTATTAATATTTTACACAAAGTTATGTGTTCAGTAAACGTTTATAGAAAATATTAGAAAGCCGAGAGGGATTTGGGAGTGTAGCAATATAGATAAGCTACCACATTTTGGATGGAAAGACTGTGTGGTCTTATTCAATTCAAAAGTAATTATATAGACAAGGACTCTTTTTCTTTATGGTCCATTCAGTTGACCTCTCCCACCTCCATAAAGAAGAGAGCTCCTCCATCTCGGAGGCTCTGTCATGCAGGAGACAGACATTTCTCTCAGTCACAGTGTAGAAGCCAGACACCAGCTTTTTGAAACCAAACAAATATGCAATTTGTCAGTCTGCAGATAGAGTGTTTCTGCCTTCAGATTCAAAATGGTTTTCATTTATTCATGTAAAAAAGAAGCATTTCAGTTATAGTTGTAATATTTACTTATCTGGTTTCCTCATGATGGATAACAAATGTATCCAGAACTTCCATGCATCAAAAAGATGCCACTTCATAAAATGGCAATACAATTCCATATTACAATAAAAACAGATACAATTCAAAATGCCTCCAATAGTTCCAAAAGCAATTATGGCATTTCAGAAGTAAACATTACTTACAAATTCATAACCACCCATCAAAATTATTTCACCAGGGTAAGTTAAGGAAGCATCTGCTACAATTTATGCATTTTGAGTCTTTCTTATTTTTCATATCCAACTATGAAAAAACTGCTTCCAGCAAGTACTGCAGTCCAGAGTGAAGTCAAACAGTTTGCCATTTACCTAGGAACATATATTCCTTTTTAAGTTGCAGCTCAATCCTTTTACCATAATAAAGGTATAAAATTCACATTTTCAACCAAAAGAACAAGATCTGACCAGTACCATCTGCAGAGAAATAGTGCCCAAGATTAGCAGTCTTATTTCTTTGCCTGAAAGAATAGCAGAATAGGCTCCTTTTAAAGGCTAAAAAAAGTCATTCTTCATATCCTGTCCAGAATAATGCTGAATTATTTCTCAACTACAAGTAGTGTTTCATAAATCATAAAAAGAATAAATCTTATTAAATCAGTTGTAGATTACAAAAACCTAAAGGCAAGGTCCATTCTCCAAAGGACAGTGCTGTCCTTACTGATTTTTTATCTTTTTACTTATTTAAGAGGAGACAACTTCTTTGAGACCTGCCTAACTGAAATAAGAGCCTTTTCCCCCCATTTTTGTAAGGAGTCAAGTGGCAAATAAGCATAGTAGACCAGTTCATCTACCAAATGGCTAAATATTATCAATTTCAGCATGTATACAGACATGTATAATGGAGAGTGTGTATATAATGTATACCATGTGCAAATAGATCAATTTTACATTAAATTTTTAAAAAATTAATTGCCATATCTATTACATTCATTCAGAAGAGTAAAGAACAATAAAATTTGATATCCTCTAAGCATGCTGGAAAATAAAAAAAATTGATCTTTACAATTAACATAAAATAATATACCAGAATCTATTCTTGAATAGTTAAAATATCCTATACATCTAGCCCTTAATCTGATGGAGTATTATATTCACAAAAGTCTAGTTTTATGTTTTAGGGAAAATAAACCCACTTTTGCATGTCACAGAACAAAATAAGAATGCAAAAGTTATGGTTCTCTTAGCAGTGTGAACTTTGCACATTACAAATAACACATTCAACAAGGTAGATATTTTATAGTCGGCCTAGTGATGAAAAATTCAATATGCATATATTTATGTATTGAGTAGATTTATAGCCAACACGCCCACTGCCACTTGGCCTCAGTTCACTTTCACGTCCTTGAAAAGAACACATTTCACACATTTTAAAAAAAACATTTAGAAGATTTAAAAGCATTTGCCAGTGTCACAAAGCAACAGCAAATGGTGTACGCATCTCTAATAAGTTAGTCTAGAAATATGGAATATGAAATGTGCAGTGAGGTGTTTTGTATTCTGAAGTGAAAGGCTTTCTAACTTTATTGACTCACATTGAGGATGAGGACTGGGTTCACAAATTTAGTGACATGTGGATTTCATTCTACTCCAACCTGGCACAAATGTGATGCCATTTCACCAGCAGTTGAGAAGTTAAGCTTTACTGAGGTGTTCCTTCACAATGGGAAATGGGTTGCAAGCAGTTTAAGAATTATTTTTCACTGTACATAGTATGCTTTTATTCAACATTTTGAGATGATGACGTAAGAAATGACATAGCAGAGATCATTATTGTAAGGGGTTTTCAATGCATATGTAATTAGTGCTAGCACATGAAAAAATGTAGTAGTGGGCAAAGTGTTAACTTTGCTCCTCATTGCCCATCTTCTCAGCACTTTAGTCCCATATGACAAGGTACATCCCTCATTAATGCATTCAACAAACACTTATTAACACCTTCTATGTTTTAATCACTGAATTAGACTTTGGGGATAGAATTATAAATGGTCTAGCCACAGTTTGACCCTTAAGGTGTACAACAAAGTGAAGAGTAGACACAACTAAATGGACACTTGGAATGTGGGGTTTCATGAATGCTATGGCAAAAAAGGTACAAGGTCTTATGATGGTGGATGGAAGGGGCACCTGACACAGACTTGGACGATGAGAGAACAATTTCTTGAGGAAATAACACTGAAGTTGAGAGATGGAGGTTGATTACAAATCATTTAGATAAAAGGAGAGAAAAAGTATGTTCCTTGAAGTATAGCTGGCATATGCAAGACCTAGAAGATTCATAGAGAATGTAATCCAACTGAGAAAATGGAAGACAGTCCATAGTGTTAGAATTCAGCATACAAAGGGAAAATATATTAAGAGACCATGAAAGAGGTTCAGAGAAGGGCCAGATCAAGAAAAAAAAATATGGAACTCAGAATTTATCCTGAAAATATTGACGATATCACTAAAATAGGGTATATAATAGTGGCATGACATGATCCCATGTGTTTTAAATGGCTCTATCACATTGCAGTGTGGGAATTAGATTTGTGGAAGACAAGACAAAAGACAATGGAGAGATAATTTTAGCAACCTGGGAAAAGATAATGGTGGCCTGGAAAGAATAAAAAAAAAAGAAGAAATGAAGGGAGGTAGGAAGGGGATACTATATCACATCAGTGTTTGTTAAGGTTAGGGTTGTGGAAGTATTTGACTATTAATAAGTAACTAAGGGTGTTTCTTTTTTGTGATATAAAGGTATCACTTTACTATCTTGATAGTAGTGGTGATTACACAAATCTATCATGTGATAAAATTTCATAGAGCTATACATCCCACCCAAAAAGTATATGTATGTAAATCCTGATGAACTCCAAATGAGATCTGTAGTTTAGTTAATAGTATTGTACCAATAACAAATTTTCTGGTTTCAGTAATGTACTGTGGTTATGTGGGATGATGTCATTGGGGAAAGCTGGGTAAAGGATACATGGGAACTCTCTGTACTATTTTTGCAACTTCTTGTGAGTCTAAAATTATTTCAAAACAAAAAGTGATTTAAAAAATTTAAAAGAGGGGAAGAGAACAATTTTGAGGGGAAAAAAGGAGAGAGAGTTTGTTATACACTAGCGCAAGTAGTCTCTCCCCAGCCTTTCTTGGGTAGGACTATTCACAATTGCCAAAGGAGGTGAAGTCTCCTTCCATGTTGCTCTGATTTAGGATAGTTGATAATGGGAGCCAGAGGATGGTACCCTGAAAGAGAGACAGGCTATAACTCTGATACTTTGTCTCATTCAATGACCTTGACCCTGATCCATTCTCACCCATGTACCTGCTCTTTTGCATCTGAGTTGGTTAGGGGGAGGGAAAGAGGAACAGTCTGGGGCTTTCTCCAGTGACCTGATTAATGTAAAGGGACATTCTAACTTTTTCTATCAGAAAACCGCATAGAGATGTTTTTTAAGTGTTTCTAATGTATTAAAAGACCAAGCAAACCATGGGGAGCCTGGGTGACTCAGTTGGTTAAACATCTGACTTTGGCTCAGGTCATGAACTCAGAGTTCATGAGTTCAAGCCTCTCATCAGGCTTTGTGCTGACAGGTTGGAGCCTGCTTTGGATTCTGTGTCTCCCTCTCCCTCTGCCCCTCCCCCACTCGCACTCTGTCTCTCAGAAATAAATAAACATTAAAAAAATTATCAAAAAAATGAAAGACTAAGCAAACCAAAAGCAATGATGACATGAAAATGAAGAACTGTTATTTTCTTGATGGAAACTGTGTCTACTCAAACTGATTAGAATTTACACACAGATTTTTAAATAAAAAGTATTTAATTACAATAATTTTCAAACAACTAATTATTTTTCTAAATTTGAGATTTTTTTATCTTTAAAATATCTTCCATGGAGAAACCAATAAAGAACTGGAAGTCTGACTTTCTTCCTCTCCTACTCTTTAGATTTACTAATGTAATCTCTCTGGGGCAGAAGCAGAATCGTGAGTCTGATCCCATGGAGCTACCTTCTGGGGCCATTCTGAGGACTCACTGAGAGCTGGTCTGTGGGTAGTACCACATTAGAGCAAGTTCATTTTGATAGTTTAAAAACACTCTCTTCTTATTTTTGCTTTTCCATTTTTCTGTTCTTCTGTAGGTCCAGTCTCATGAACTCCGCAGTGAATTCCTTTCCATGGTGAGTAAGTTTACACATATTTTCCAGCTTGTGGTAGAAATGCTAGCTTTCATAACTCTGAGTTCTAATTTGTAGGAAGTAATGTTCTAATGGGTTGCCCTTGTAATAATATAAATGCTAATCATTTTCTAAACCACTGAATTCCTCTCTTTAGCAAAGAGTTCCATAGTGAGATTCCAAGGAATAATAGAAATGCTAATTATTTTGATTAGCACAAAGGGGAGAGTCTATTAAAAGTTCCTGAAGATACTTGCTTCTTTAATTTTATATGTTTTATGGCTACTTTTAAGACTGACCTCAAGCTATATGCCAGTATTTTATTTTTTATGTAAATGGTTTCACTCAAAATGTCCTCCCAAGTTCTTATTTTTAAATGGTCTCTATGTGAGAAACTGAATCAATATCTATTGTGTATTTCAAGTCTCCATAATTGTATTGAATAGATGGAACAGTCAAGTGGAGAAATTGATGAATATTACTTTGGGAGAAAGTGCTGGTATTATTTGAAAATTTGTTTGGTGTGTATGTGTGATATGTGATTGTTTAAAATGCTTCAGATGAAAGTTTCACTGAGGTCAGTCTCTTTTCAAGGTATTTAGGATTTTTTTAAAGGAAAATCTGTGGGTTAGGAGTATATCTATACAGAGATAAATGTTCTGGGTCTAAACAAATCCAAAATAACATGTTATTTCAGTATTTTCAGTAAAAAATGAGCTGTTCAATGAAAATGTAATTTAACTAGTACTGGGAAGGGGGGCTGGGGAGGTGGGATAATTAATGGTTAATAGAACAGACTCTGGAATCAGATAGCTGTGGATTGACCCCTAGCTTCACTATTTTCTAACACTGTGATTCTGAACAGGCTTTTCTTTTTTTAACTCTCTAACTTAGAGTTTCAGTTACCTTATCTGTTGTCAAGATCAAATGGGATAATTCATGCCAAAAAAGAAAAAAAAAAAAAAGAAAGAAAAAAGAAGCACAACATCTGGTACATAGGAAGTGATTGGCATTTGTATTACTATGACTAGTTACACTATTATTAGTGTTGGCATTTGATATTACTATTACTGTTTTTGTTATCTCCACTGCAACTGCTTTAATATAAGCAAAGTACTCCCAAGAGAGGAGTACTTTGTCTACATTTTTATTTCTAATTTTCAAGCACTTCTTTTGGTTTTACCAACTTCCATACAATTCATGAAATAAAAATTACCAAGTGCCTACCAGATGTCAGGCTTCATAATAGGAAACACATTTACAAAGACACAGGAGAGGGAGAATGGCCATTTAGACAAACCACACATTTTGAGAAGTGTTGTAATGAAAGTATCTGTAGGGATAAAGAAATGAGAGAGGGATGGCTCTGTTGAGGGTGACAAAGAAGGATTCTGAGGGAAAATGGTCTCTAAATTGACCCTTAAAAAAATGATGATGAAAACACTTTAAGATGACAAGGATAAAGTAGGAATCCAGACAGGGGTGAATAGTATGTGCAAAGGCCTGGAGGTTTAATAAAGCTGGCTTTGTTGAAAGAGTTTGTTATCGTGGTTACTTGTTGTTGGAGAAAACATGCAAGATTAGAAAGCAGTAGCATGTGCAATTGGAGAATGAATAAAGGGCCAGTTTATGGAAGGAATCAGAGGTCTTGATGAAGGGCTTAACTCTACTCAGTAAAAATACAAAGCAGTTGAAAAGTTACAAGTGGGCCAGTTACAAGTGGGCCAGTGATGACTGTGGATGGCCCTATATGTGTGTATTGGGAAGTTAGTACTTAAAGTGGAGGAAGAAAAAATTATGAGGCTACGACAAAAACACTGGGGAAAAAAAAGAACAATAGGATAGTGAAAGATTCAAGAAAAAATAGAGGACAATATAAACAGGCCATGATGACTGACTTGGCTTGAGGGTACAGGATCTTAAAAAATGGGGTGGGCACAATATAAACAGGCCTTGATGACTGACTTGGCCTGAGGGTACAGGAGCTTAAAAAATGGGGTGGGCACAGCATTCTAGCTGTCAGTCACAATCAGGAGAACAGAAGGAGGGTAATTTTAACTCCGTGTCTGGTGTGAAGGTGCATATATGCAGGATCTGAGGGGCTGAGCCCTCCATTTCTTTATGCCTGGTAGTGTTTTGGCTACAGACTATGAGGTGTAGAGAAGAGGTCTGGACCAGAGATTACGCCCTCGGATATATTAGAAGTAGATGGAACTTCACTGGGAAAGAATGAATAGAAAAAGAAAAAGGAATGAAGTTTGAATGTTAGTATCACTGAAGCCAATAAGGTACAGAAACTGAGGCAGTCATGAAAGAGGGTCAAAAAAAGAAAAAAGAAAAGGAGTTTCTAGATAAAGGGAGTTGTCAGTGGAGTCCAATTCCATAAGAAGGTCAGATGAGATTAGGTGTAAAAAATGTCCACTGGAACTGGCAATTACTGTGATCTTGATGAAGACAGTTTTAACATAAGGACAGTGAACAAAATCAAGACTGCCACATGTAGTAAATGAATGAAGGGGACTAAGAATGTTAGTAACTCCTGGGCGTGAAGTTGCAATTCAGTGTCAGAAATGGCACTAATAGAGCTAACTTCAACTGAAGCCACATGTCTGATATAGCAACCGCTCTGCTGAACCTCTCAACTCGCTTGTCTTAATGGTGACCATAACAGTAAATTGCCAACAAGAGCATAGCTTTGTTGTGTCATCTATTATTAAGGAGGGCAAATGAAAAGAGATAAGTGTTCTGATTTCCACTATCAATCAAATATTTGAGTCTCTGGTTATTTGCCTATCAACTGTCAACATGAACATGGTTGGTCTGGAAACATTTGCGTCTACAGCCACAATCCCAGTTGGAATGTTCACATCTGAACCAAGTTTGTCTTTCCAACTTTCTAAACTGTTCTTTTGGCCTAGAAGGGTAAAGTACATTATCTCCTGCTATTTCATTTTTATTAAAACTGTTTGAACTTGGAAATGAGGCCTGATGGTCCCATTTTCAGAAGGCTGAAGGTCACTGGGTGTTTCTGTTCAAAAAGAGAAAACAATGTGTAACCCCTCTGGCACCATAATCGAAAGAAATAGTGTGGTGATTACAGCCCTGCACTGAGCTGGCGGCTGCTACAAATATTGGAACTGAGTTTGATAGGATCCTGTATTACCTTATAACAGAGTATCATTCCTTACAGTTCCAAGGTCAATGTCTCTTTCTCAAATAACATTTCGGACCTATAATTGTTCATCTACATGCCAGCAATTATGGGGGAATTGATCAGCCAGTAATTAATGCCATGCTATTACACTTTTTAATTTGTAGATTATGCAGCTGCAAGCGTTCTCACATTTTTAATTTGTATATTATACAGCCACAAATGTTTACAATGCCCTTTTTAATCTCCTTACACTACCACTGCCATTATTCACTATAGATTAATGATACCCTGGATGCTGGGGTTTATTTCATTTACCACTCTTACCAGGAGAGCAGTTAACATTACTGTGCTCTATTACTTAATGTCTTACTGCAGCTGCTGGTGAGCATTGGTTACCCTTTAAAATATTACCAGCCAGTTATTTTTTCTTTATTTTTTTAGCTCTCCTGTCACCAACAATATGACTCTGTGGTAATATTATACTTTATTTCCAAATTTATTTCAACTGGTTCTATCAGAGATATTTAAAGAATTCATCCTAAGTGATACAAATGACCTGAACCCCTCCTTACCCATCCTTGTCTATCTGAGAGCCTATTTGGGATTATGTGACCAATAAAACTTTTTTTGTGTTCATCCAACTCCCATTTTTTCTTCATACTTACAAGCCAATTAACTTATAAAGAAAATTTCAAGTAGTACCCAACTCCTTTTCAATTAGGCAGAAATAGATATTCTCAATACTGACTGAGGATAAGTCAAAAGTTTAAATTGATGCTGTTGGCTATGGCTGGGGTTATTGCGGAACATATATCTCCTTTGGTTTTCCTCAAGGTGATCCAGAGTTTCAGGGGGAGGCCTGGGCTATATCAGTTTCCTTGATAAGATATAGTGACAACTTTAACACTGGCACTACTCTAAGCCATCAGGATGCACAGCATCCGCATCACAGCAGAATTCTATAAAACAGATCATGTGCACAATATAGTATTAGTCAGTGAGCAGGATACACAGAAGTAAATGATATTGCCTCTATCCTCAAAGCATTTATATTATTCTTAGTAGTAGATATAAGATAAATATATAAAAAAATAAGCTGTACATAACTAAATTACAGGAATGAAATGATTATATGAGAGCACAATGAACAGGGTGTCCCAGTGCATGTGACAAATGGACAAAAGAGCATTATAACCAATTAGAGGAATGGCTTTTCAGAGGGAGAAGAGAGTGAACCCTGGAGGTATGACTTGAGCTGAGCTCTGATGAAGGAGGCAACTTGAACAGGCTCAGAGGGGAGAAGCACTTTCCCTGAAGAGAATACAAAATGAACAGACACTTCAGTGATCAATGTTTGTTATACATTCATGGGGCAGTAAAGAGATGAACAGGGCTCAAAGAACGTTCTTGGTGAAGAATAGTAAGACTTGAAGTTGGACGTTTTGCATATAACAATGGATCTAGAACACCAACATAAGGACTTGTGATTTCCTTCTGGGCAGAGAGAGTTTCTGTGGGGCATTTTTGATTGGCATTTGTTTTGTTTTTCTTTTTTTGTTGTTAATTTTGTTGTTATGGGAGTGCCATTATTGAAGCAATATTTTGGGGAAAAGAAAATGGTAGAGGCTGATGAATTAATTAGTTGTGAGATGATAAAAGTGTGAACTCTGATTGTTATATACCCAGTAGTTCCTAGACACCTGGAATGTTTCTCATGTCTCCCTCCTCACACTCTATGCCTCCCTCTTCTGTTCTCTGCTCCAACTCTACAAATTCTGTCTACTTTGAAATGCTCAGAACTTGAACCTTATCACTTTAATCCTTAACATATTTACTGATTTTATGTTTTAACACAGTATTATACATGTAGATGTCTTATTACCTAAAGCATTATAATCATAATAATAATTATGGGTCAGATACTGAACTAAACATTTTATATGCATTATTTTATTTTATTTCATTCCTATAATCACCTGAGAGGTAGGTTCTTTAATTTCTACTAGGAAATTAACTAAGGCTTACTAATTATGACATAGTTACATAATGGCAGAGTCATAATTTAACCTCCAGTCTACCAGTTGTATTCCTTTTTTTTTGCATTTGTTCTTTCATTTTTTTCATTCATTCACTAATATGTATTAAGTACTCCTTAATACCAGACATGATCTTGTGCTAATACCTTAGTGAACAATAATAGATGAGATCCCTGTTTCTTGGTGATATGGCTCAGCAGAAAGTAAGTACAGCCTGTATTTTGAACAAGTTCTACTCTCACAAAATGTAATTGGAAAGCATATTGACTGTATTTCTCTGTGTCCCTTTAAATATAGTCTCCTACCCTCGAACAAAATGTAAGTAAATTTCCATGATTTTGGGTGATTTCCACATAATAAAAGGCCTCCATGTAGATAATTTTTATTTAGTTTTTTTCCCAGCTTTATTGAGGAATAATGGACAAATGTAATTGTATGTATTTAAAGTGTACAACATGGTGATTTGATATGCATATACATTGTGGAATGATTACCAAGATAAAGATGATTAGAACATCCATGATCTTACATAATTAACTCTTTTTATGTGTGTGTGGTGAGAATGTGGTCTACTCACAGCAAATTTCACATATAAAATACTGTATTATAGCCATCATGCTGTACATCAGAGCCTTAGAACTTATTCATCTTATAACTGAAACTGTATACCCTTTGGCCTATATCTCCCATTTCCCCTCCCCACAGCTGCTGGGAACCACCATTCTATTCTCTGGTTCTATGAAATGAGCTTTACTATTATATGTTTTTAAAATTTTCATAGAAGTGATGCCGTGCTGTATTTGCCTCTTTCTATCTGGCTTATTTAACTTATCAAAATTCCCTCAGTTTCATCCATGTTGTTGCAAAGGGCAGGAGTTCCTTCTTTTTTTATTGCTGAATAACGTTCTTCTGTGTGTGTGTGGGGAGGGTGTATCTCACATTTTTTAATCCATTTAACCAAGGGAGGACATTTAGGTTATTTCTGTACCTTGGATATTGTGAATAATGCTGCAATAGGCATGAGAGTACAAATATATTTTTGAGACACTAATATTGTTTCCTTCAGATATATATATCCAGGAGTCAGACAAGGACACTACAAGAAAATGAAATTACAGGCCAATATCCCCAATGAACACAGATACTAGCAAACTAAATTCAAGAGTACATTATCCTCGACAAAATACTAGCAAACTTAATTCAAGAGCACATTACAAGGGTCACACACTATGATCAAATGGGATTTGTCCCTGAGTGGCAAGGCTGGTTCAATATGCACAAATCAATAGATGTGATATACCACATTAATAGAATGAAAGATAAAAATTATATGATCATCTCAATAGATGCAGAAGAGGCACTGGAAAAAATCAACATCTTTTCATGATAAAAACTCTCAACAAATATCATATAGGAGGATTTTACTTCAACATATAACGATCATTTATGACAAACCCACAGCTAACATCAGACTCAGTGGTGCAAAGTTACAAGGCTTTTCTCTAAGTTCAGGACAAGACAAAGAGGCCACTGTTGCCACTTTTATGCAACATAGTACTGGATGTCCTAGCTAGAACAATTAGACAAGAAAAAAAAAAGTCATGCAAATCAGAAAGGAAGAGGTAAAGTGATACCTTTTTGAAGATGACATGATTATATACATGTGTGTATACACATATATATTTTAAAAACCTAATAGATAATTAGTAAGTCCAAATATAGTAAAAATCAAAGCTTTACATTTTATTCAGTATTATGGTCATTCGTCTTTACTAATCCAGAAGGCTATAGGCCAAGTCCTTCACGATGGAAGAGGCGAGGCATCTGCACTGCAGCTGGTGTCTGCATGACCTTGGCTAGTGGATAGCTTATTCTTCGCCCAGTTTGTTAACTTTGACCTATGCTGATCCTTCCAGGGTCAGAGCTAGGAAAGGTGGAGCATAATGGTGAGTGGAGTCCTTATCTGACGAATAATGTGACATAGTTTCACTCTATCTTGACCAGTCAGGTTCGTAAAATTCACTCTTGTTCAAGTGGACTCTTGGGAGGCCTGTTTTTTCCTTTATGTGGTTGATAAATTCTCTTGCATCTGGTTGTTGAAAGCATCTTCTTTAGCCTGTGACCTTTTGCTCCTTTCTGCTAAGTTCTTTTGACTTTTCTCATAGAACTTTTGGGTGGGACTTAAGGGAACATCCTGTGGCCTAAAGGAAGTGCTCATCATGCATCCTTTTCCTCATTGAAGTTTAGGAATACAAATTGCCCAAGGCAGCCAACCACCTTTCCTTTCTTTTACTTCACTGTCAGAATAGATAACCAGCCTATCTCTCACACTTGAGATTCTCTCAGACATAAATCCAACGTCCCACACACTGCAAGGGGCACGTAGTAACTCTCAAAGAAGATTCTGTGGGGTACTCGGCTGTTATTTCAGAGGCTAAGAAAAACATGACTGTCCTTATCTAATAAAAGGAGTGAGACCCAGAACGTATCAGCCACTTCCACACTCAAACTTTCTATTACACAGTCCTTTTCTAGATCTCTCAAACTTATCTTATACACTGGAGTTGAATAATCTCACAGGGTACAAACTAATTTTGTCTAACCTCCTTTTACAAGTGCTGTATATAGCCTTGCACCCCACTTTACAATATGTTGTTTATTGTCTTAGGACCTCGGTTCCAGTCTAATATCATGATTGATACATAAACATAGAAACAAGTTCAAGTAGTAATAAGCACCGTTAAGAAAACAAGAACTGTGCTCACTTTGGCAGTACATATACTAAATTTGGAACGATACAAAGAAGATTAGCATGGCTCCTAAACAAGTATGCCATACAAATTCCTGAGGTGTTCCATATTTTGGGGTGAAAAAAAGAGAGAGAGGCAAACCAAGAAACAGACTTAACTATAGAAAACAAACTGATGGTTAGCAGAGGGTTGTATGGTGAGGGGGATGGGGATTAAGGCGGGCACTTGCTGTGATGAGCACCATGTGTTGTATGTACGTGTTGAATCACTGTATTGCACACCTGAAACTAATATTACACTGTATGTTAACTAATAGGAATTTAAGTAAAAACTTAAAAAAAAGAAGAAAATAAAAGGAGAACCTAATGTAGAAGAAAAGAATAAGGAGGACAGCATTAGATGGTGTAGTCAGGGGAACATTTCAAAGGCACAGTATTTAGTAGGAACTTGATTGACAAGGAGAAAGCCATGCAAAGATCAGGGGTAGGTACATTCCAAATAGAGGATTAAAGATCCTGACAACAACATTGAATTCAATGGTTCAAAAAGCAGAAAGAAATCCTGTAGGGTTGGATCAAACCTAAGGGAAACAGGGCTTTGGGACAATGAACCCTCATGCATCAGAATCACGTGGAAGGTTTGTTATTACACCAATTCCTGGGTCCCATCCCAGAGATTTTGACCTGCTCCCAAGTGGCATTGTTCCTGCTGAGTGGCAGTTTTATAGGATATGAGGTCAGGGGGAAAAGCATGGGGCCAGAGAATGGAGTTTGGATTTTAATTTAAATTATTGGAGGGGCCTGGGTGGCTCAGTTGGTTGAGCGTCCAACTCTTGACTTTGGCTCAGGACATGATCTCACAGTTTCGTGAGTTTGAGTCCTGAGTTGGACTCTGTGCTGTCAGTGCAGAGCCTGCTTGGGATTCTCCCTTTCTCCTTGCCCCCTCACATTCTCTCTCTCTCCAAATAAACAAGTAAACTTTAAAACAAACAAACAAACAAACAAATAATTGGAAAGTTGAAGGCAGTGGGGGACCATGATCTAACTTGAAAATTTTAAGATAACTGGGTGTTTTGGGACAAATATACTGTAGGGGAGGGAAGGCAGGTATGGGAGAAAGTGGGACATTCAGAAGGCTATTTCTTTTGTCCTGGCAAAGAATGTTAGTGGTTTGAATGAGCACGGTAGTGGTAGAGTTGTAGAGAAGTAATAGAAATAAAAATATATTCTGGAGAACAGGATGAAAGAAATTGATTATGGGTTAGTATGAGTAGAGTATGGGAAGGAGAAATCCTCTCTAAAACTTAGACCCATGACCGCATCTGTTTCCTTAGGAATAATCATTACACTTAACACTTTTTTTCTTTTTACTTCCCCATAGTACCTGGCAGGTGATTTAGAACAGAGTAGATAGACAGGAAGTAAGAGGATTGAATCAAAGAGGACTCAAGTAATTTGTATATTAATAATTCATTATTTATAGTATTTTCAGTATTTTCAAAAAAAAAATAAAATAAATTTAGAATTAATACAGAAAACTTGGTGACATAAATCCAAGTGGAATTTGAGAACAGATTAATAGTTAATGCTGGTAATTTAGGTAAAATAAATACAACAACATTTGGGAATGGATTAATTCCAGGAAATGCTATAGGTTCATTTCCTCTGTCTCCAAGGAAACTAACTCTGGTAGCAGTTTTATTGCCAATGGAGGGGAAAACAAGGCTTAGGATGAATGGGAAGCATTTGTCCCAGAAGTAATAGCACAATGGGCTCACCCTTTGCATCCTTCCTTTTTCCAAACATATTTGTTTTTATACTTCAGGTTAAAGTGAACATCAAGATCAGTGTTCAAACTTAATCAAAGAATAGAAGAAAAAATTGTGTATGGAATATCTATAAGATTTTATTTATGATGAAAGGCATGGCAGCAGATGTAGGAATCTGAAGAGACGGATTATAGGTAGAACATACACAGTTTCTAGGATCGGGTGGTAGATAAATTCATCTCTCTATTTCTTCTGTTTTGTACTTGCCAGCTTCATGAGCTCTGGTGAAGTATGGCGTCCAGCATAGTCCCTCTCAGTGTGCTCAGCAATGTAGAGTTCCCAGTAAAATATTCTACCATTTTTTTAAAAAAAGTTTTGGTGTCTATTATTTTTGAGAGAGAGAGAGAGAGAGAATGAGCAGGAGAGAGGCATAGGGAGGGAGACATAGAATCTGAAGTAGGCTCCAGGCTCTGAGCTATCAGCACAAAGCCCAATGCGGGACTTGAACTCACAAACCGTGAGATCATGACCAACTGAGCCACCCAGGCATCCCAAAATATTCCACCATTGATCTATTGAAGGAGAAAGATCATATTAACATTAACTGCTAGGAAATATTCTGGAACCTATTTTTTTTTATTTAATTTTTTATTTTTTTAAAATTTATATCCAAATTAGCATATAGTGCAACAGTGATTTCAGGAGTAGATTCCTTAGTGCCCCTTACCCATTTAGCCCACCTCCCCTCCCACAACCCCTCCACTAACCCTCAGTTTTGGAACCTATTTTTAAATTTTTTCTTACAAAATGCTAGATAACTACTTTACCCAAGAGTGGTTGAAGAAATAACAATTCTTTAAGGACATGTCTAAAATGGTAGCAAAATTCCATCCCATTGCCAAAATGTCCTTCTTTTAAAGACTTAAACTTCGAAGTCAAAAATATAAGATTTGTATAGAATATATCATTAATTTAAGCATACTAAACCTGAAATTTTATTCTTGAACACCAAAAAGCTCAAAATTATGATTGTGAGGGAAAAGAAATTGCCTAATCACCCAGATGTTTATCTTAAAAACTGTATCCCATTAAAAACCATAGAAAAGTGGTTTATATATACTTTTTATTGATCTATAATTTTCCCATCAAAGGAACAATCAATAATGCTTATTTTGTCAATTGAATCTTGACCCAGGAACTATTGAGAACAAAGAAGAGACATTGTAAAATTAAAGGACTAAGTAATATCAATCTAATTCCTGCTGAAGTAGTCACTTACATATGTGTCTTCAGTGCCTCAGAAATCCCCAAAAGTCCCAAATCAACATGGAAAAACAGGTAAGAACTCAGAGTTAATATAAACTATTGTGTGTTATACAGAAGGGTTTGTGTGGTTTGAAAGACATTTCAAGTAAGATGGTAGAAGACCAGCAACTGATTTTGAAATTTAGGTCTTACAAAGATAAAGAAGCATAGGATATTCAGGCTTAGCCCTGCATCCCAGAGACTTGAATAAGAGGAGCTGGAGCACAGGGCTAAAGGGCCCTGATGTACCCGGACACTCTCTGGTCTCCCTAAGTAAAACAAAGTAGGCATGTATTTCAATCTAGAGTGTTCTTGGTGTCTTCTGGTGCCCAGACATGAGCTGGAAAAGGAAAATGTTTTTTGTCTTATCATATTCTTAGAAATAAACCAAAAACAAAGGGGAAGGGATGGATTTTCTGTCAATGGGAAGCCTTATCAAAGGGCTTCAAATATTTGAGGAAGCATTTGTCAGGGTTTCTCCAAGACATGCCAAGGGAGAGAAACACTGATGAACGTTCTCAGTAATTTTTCAGCTTGATAAAGTTTCTTCTTGAAGAAACATGTCCAAGAATGCTGCAAGGCACTGGAGAGTAAATCTTCATGCATTCATGGTAAAAATCTAAAAAATAAAAATGTAAAAATATAGAAGGAAGGAAAGGAGGAAGGAAGGAAGGAAGGAAAATGTTTGCTTTTTCATGATATAAAACACATTGGATTTTGGGGTACCTGTGTGGCTCAGTCAGTTAAGTGTCTGACTTTTGATTTCAGCTCATGATCTCATGGTTGTGAGATGTAGCCATGCTAGGTGTGGAGTCTGTTTGAGATTCTCTCTCTCCCCCTCCTACTCCTCCCCTACTCTCTCTCTCTTTAAAATCAAATAAAATCAAATCAAATCTATTGGATTCATAAGACTGTCTTTTGTTCTGAAATGATTATTTTTATGTTTTCAGTGTTAAAATACCATTTATTTTGTGAAAAAGGCACTACAATGCCAATAAGTTGAGAAGAGCCTTGAATTATAAAGTACTGTCAATTTTTTTCAAAATATTTTTGCATATAGCCATAAAAAATGGTACTTCATGAGATAATGAAGGGATAATTTTTTCTCTTTTCTCTAAAGAGAAATACAAGGAAGCTTTCATGAAGAATGTAAGTGTATTTGTTTATTTGATTGATTGTTTTTTAAGCTAGATCCTAAAGAATAGAAGGCAGATAACTAGAAGTGAAGGAGAACATTCCTGACAACGGTAACCTAATGAGTGAAGGTACAAAAGGGTTTTGCATGTTTGGGAGAAAATCAATATTCCAGGTTGTTCTTCTTATTTTTAAAAATGTCCATTTATTTATTTTGAGAGAGAGCATGCTCGTAGGCATGTGTGTGTGCGTGCGTGTGCGTGCACACACACACACACACACACACACACACACACATGTGAGTGGGGGAGGGGCAAAGAGATAGGGGAAAGAGAGAATCCTAAGCAGGCTCCACATGTCAACACAGAGCCTGATGAGGGGCTCAATCTCATGACCTTAAGACCATGACCTGAGCCGAAATCAAGAGGTGGACACTTAACTAACTAAACCACCCAGGCACCTCTATTCCAGCTTGTTTCTAACAGAATTTGTGGAGGAAAGAAATGGGAAATAAAATGGAACAGTTAGATAACATCAAATTATGTATCACCTTGAATGTCAGGAAAAGGATTCTGAACTTTATTTCATTAAAAGTATAAATAATTTATGGCAGTTCTAAAATGCAATCCTGTAAAGGCAAAACTAGCAAAGGAGTAGAAAGAGAACTTCATACCTCCTTCTTTTCTTTCCTTTCTTTACACGAAGGTAGCTAATGTCACACAAATAAGATGACACTGTGGCTCAGCCAGGTGAGTTCTGAAACTTGCTCAAAAAGGCAGTTCTGTCTCTTTAAACTTAAGGCATGAACCGAGTTGATTTCTAGAGGATTCTCAACAACAAAGTGCCAAGTGGAATGAACAAAAAAGGTTCTTAAGGACCACTGTACTGGCTCTGAAAATAAGGTCATCTGATGAGGAATCTCAGTCAATTTCAAAGCTACCCCATTATGTAATTAAGTCATATAAATTGTACCCCCAGATTGCATTCAACTCAGGACATCTCCTTATTAACACCACCTTCATCTACTTTCACCCTCCTACTGTCTGTCATCTCTATCAAATTGATCCAGGATTTATGACTCTAAATTTTGCTGGCTCTTTCTTGTGACATCAAAAGGAAATTAGCCTTGGTGATGCCAGATTTGGAGAACCTCATTCAATCCAGCTTTGGAATCAAAACAGGTCACCATTTTGTCACTAAAATCATTTATGGACAGATGTTTTTGCCCACTCATCTTTCAGCTTCTCAGGTTTAAATATGTGAAGTTTTCAATTATGATTCATACCAGGAGTGGGATTTTTGGAACATCCCTAGGCCCCTTAAATTGGTTTCCTTCTCACCCTCTCCCATCACCTCCTTTCCTATTGAGATTAAGGAATGTATAAAATACAACCTGTTACTGCCAGGAGGGATTACTACTATATATTATCACTCACAGCTCATTAACCTCGAAGCCCTGCTAACTAAGAAAATCCTCTCTAATGAGGTTTCCCTTGACTGCACTAAAGAACAAAAGGTCTAAAAGTTTTCCCTATTACCAGTCTTCCTCAAATTATTGCACTGTAATTAAAATGTAACTTTGAGGCCAAAGAAGAAAAAAAAAGGTTTAAATTTGGTTTAAACTCAAAAAGACCTTGGAAAGCACTTCTGCTTTGTCCTTTGGTAACAACTAAACCATAGGAAACCATTCAGATTGGAGAAGATGATTATTCTCAATATACCTGGATTGTACCTATTCACCTAAGACAGGTGGGCATAGATCCATGTTATTTAGGTGGAAATACTCTTTGGAATGTAGAAGATAAAAGGAAATTTGTCACCTCAGTGTTCTAAAAAGTCTCCTTCTTTTGGTAAAATAATCCCCTAGGTAATAGTACAAGTCTACTTTTCTTGGCTGAGAAGGACCTAGAAACCAGAATTGGGATTAGTACATTGATGGGTCCTAATGTATTTTTTTATTAAGAGCCCTAGACTCAGGGTTATTTGTATGGTTGTATCACCAGAATCTTAAGGAGTAAAGATGTAGATAAAACAAACAGAAGGAGCTGTGTTCCCAGGAGAAATTTATAATCTGGTGAAGTAGCTAGAATTAAGTATCCTCACCTCTGAGCTTTGAGTTTTTAAATGCCCAAAATGCAAATAATAATTACCTCTTTTAGCTTCCTTGGAAACCTGATTTATGTGTGTAGCATATCCTCAGAGGAACAGTCTAAAGAGTTAGGGACTCTTAGTCTGGAAAATGAAGGCTGAGAGGAGAATACAACTTCTGCTTCTAAAATGGTGAAAGGATTGGCTTGAGGGAATACAACCTTGACCACTGAATCCTAGAAGACTAATTAATAAGCCGAGGCTCTCTTGAAACTCAATTTAAATTTAGAACATTAAAGATAAGTCTTACTTCACAAAGGAAGAGTAAACACATGGTACTCATTAAGCAAAAAATCATTGCAATTTGAGAAGAGAGAAAACTTCCCAGCTTGGATCATACTTTTATAATAAGGTTCTAAAGGGTACTAAAATATTTAGGACACATTCCTGATCTTGACATTCAGGTGAAGAAGAAAAACCTATAGACCATGATAGTGCAGCAAGAAAATTCTGGGTTATAGATAACATTGGATATATTCATGGTATTGTTATTCATGTCTTCCTTGGATCTGCAGAAATGGTCGGTTGAGAGATAATGCTAAAGTAATACAAGAGGAGATGTTTTCAGTGGGTGTCCATGAGGAGAAAAGGTAAAAAGTCAAATGGGTGGTAGACCTACTAAACAGTAATAATTAACACCACTGTCTCCATACACACAGGTTCTTTAATTAAAACATTCCACAGTACAAATAGGTAGTGAAAATTGAAACACATACTTCCCTACTGTCAAAGAGCTTACAGTTTGTTGCATTTTGTGAAAAACCAGTGGTTTGTGAACCCCAAGACATCCATTCTAGTATTAGTGTCATCACTAATTTATATTAGTATGAGAAACTAATTTGTCCACACTGGGATAAAATGTCTTCCTGCTATATTGGATATAAGAGTATGCATCTTCCCATATCACCAGATAGTTTTCCAGAATAAATATAATAAACATCATGGAAGTGCTTTGAAAAGTAAAGACACCCTGCAAACACTGCAAGAAGTGCAAACACTTCTATTGCATTAGAAGACAAAACAAAACCACAACTACTACAAGCAAAAAGACTTTTTTGTGCCATTCCTATACTTTTGAAAATTTGAACAGATGTTTATGGCAACTTTGGTCTTATAATTCTAGGAACCATGGAATCATTAGCCAGAATACCTGAAGACTACTCAAGGGTTTTGAGGAGAGTAGAACTCTCTAGTTAGAATAAATAGAATAAATTGTTAGCCATAATATATTCAGAGTTGCCATTTGCCATTGAAGCCTAGGTATATGGTGTGAGTATTAAGGATTAGATAGAGTTCACCAAGCCCAAGACTATCAGAGATATCTTGAGTAAATCATGGTTCCTGCCCTATAGCTGCTTTTAATTTACTACAGAAACAACCAAACCAATAATAATAATAATAATAATAATAATAATAACAATAATAATAATAATAAAATAAGTGAAATTCAATATAAGAAAGTGTACAATTGAGTACTAGTCTTTGTAGGACAAATTTTAAAGGTTTAGAAAAAGCAGAAATTATGAGCTTTAATCATTTGTGATAGGGAGTAGCAGAGAGAGGTAGATAACTTTCAAATATTAATATTTCCCACTCCATATTTTTCTTTCCCTAATGAGTTGTGGCAGGAGGCAGATGCTCAGCTAAAGATATTTCACAGCCTCCTTGCATCCAGGGGTAACCATGTGGCTAGGAGTGGAATGGAGATATGCCTTCTTACCTATCTCTCACATCAACCACTTACTCGCATTTAGTACAGGACTTACAAGTCATAGCGGAACGTGGAACCAAGAGGTTCAAGAATCCTGGGTCTCTGAATTACAGCCCAGAAGAGAGCTGCTTGCAGACAAGGAACTCCTACATCAGTCCCCTTAACTTAGAGATTAATCTTTTATTTGTTAAGTTAGCATATGTGAGGATTTGTTTGTATAGTAGCTAGATTCCCCTAACTAATACATTGATCATTAATAACAAAATAAATTGGAAATAATTGTTCATCAGATAGAATTTCCAAAAGAAATTATTCCAAAGAGTTGATTTGCACAGAGCAACAAAATATGAGACAATCTACAAAAATTGATCATTTGAAAGAACTGTTTCTTCCATAAAATGAAGGAAAAGCTTCAGGGATTATCATAATTCAGATAATAATTAAGAACCTGAGGTCCAATCCAGAATTTAATTATTTTAACAATTTTTTGAGTAGGGTATAAACTAGAAAATTCTCAGCATAGTGGTTTCTGTTTTAAGCACTGGTGAAACCACTCTCCCAATCTTGACTCCAGTGTCCTCCTGAAAGCTCTCTGAGTACTGGAGATAAGTATAAAATAATTGCTGAATGAATAGTTTAAGACATGATCCAGTGTAGAAAACACAGATGTTATAGGTCCTGCCCTTAAAGAACATAAGAAAAGACAAAGAAGTAAAGCACAAAATCTGAAATAAACATATAATTTGGGGTTGGGGGGGGAGTGATTAGGTGGTTGTTGTTTATAAACCGTTTTTCCAGAACAAAGAGTAAGGAATAATACTGAAAAGGAATAGTAATGGTGGGTTTGAGCCCTTTAATGTAAGACAAAGAATCACATCATGTCTGCTCATATCTCACACAGCCAGCTCCGCACTAATACTGACCCCTCATTATTTAGTACTTAAGGAGTCCTTGAGGGTTCTAGAGAGCTTTCTCATTTCTTGACCATAATTAGCCCCGGGAATAATGTCAGGATTAATAAATAAACTATTGATTAAAAAACAAATTGGGTGTATGTATATGCATAGGTGTGTGTGTGTGCACGCACACACACACATATACCTATGCATATATGCTGCATTTAATATTTCTTTCAGTTTTAATACTTTTTTCTGGCATTTTTCATAAACACCTAAATTGAGGTTATGCTCTTTGCTGATTTAAGTGTGTAAAAAAATACGCACACATGTACATACACATTATTAACTGAGCATATTTAGTCTCCAGAAAGCTAGTATAACTTGGCATCACATGTTGAGTTTCTTACTAGTTGAGACAAATTGCTGTTATTTTTCTCTGTGTTAAATATTTGCTCAGTGGCACCAAAAGGTGTGAAAGCAAATGCTGGGGAAAACTTCCTTGGCACTCCTCTGATTTTACAGTCACCCAGGGAGAGGGCAGATATTTCAGCCTTTATCTGCAACAATGCTGTGTTAGTCTCAGGAGAACAAATCATTTGTGGGAATCTCAAATTCACCCAGCCTAGTATGCTGTATATAGTTTGATTCTTTTAGCTTCCTGGAAAGTAGAAAGCTGGATGCTTACACTTAGGGGGAATGCAATATTCTCAAATAAAATAATGATGATATTGTTTTAACTATACACATGCACACACACAAAATTATAGTCCATTTTCTTTTTGTATATTTTTCCATTAACGAGCAGGAGAAACCATAAACATTTGTGAAAGAGGCAATTGCTCATATGATGTGAATACCTTAAAATATAATTTCACCTTCAACTTCACTCTAGTAGACATATGGTTGATCCTTTTCTATGTACCTTATCCCTTTATTAGTGTCAGTGCCTCCTGAAAATGGCAATAACATAGACATCTGCCCCCCTTATCAATCTACCTCACAGCATTGTTGTAACTTTGAAGTGAGATATAACAGGTATAAACTCTTCTCAGTTTTACTCATAGAATCAAGATATGTTATGTATGACTGATAATGCTCTTGCTCAGGCAGAGAATATGGACTGCAAAAAATCAAGATTTAAAAGTTTTAGTTACACATTTAATGGAAATTGAGCCATATAAATGTATGTGATGAAATAAAATTATTTAATGAATAAAGTATCCCGAAACTGAATGACTTAAAACAAGACACACATATCGTTTCTGTTACTGTGGGCCAAGAGTGCCGGAAGAGATTAGCTGAATCCTCTGCTTCAGGGTCTCTCACAGTATTATAGTCAAGGGCTGGGTTCTTGCCTGAAGAAGGACCCACTTCTAAGCTCACTAACCTGGGTTTTAGGAAGATTAAATTCTTTGCAGAGTATTGGATTGAGGGCCTCATTTCATTCCTTGCAATTGGCTAGAGCCTAACCTCAGTTCCTTGCCCTGTGTGCCCCTACAATATGACAGCTTGTTTCATCAAAACCAGCAAGAGAGCAAGTCTGCCAGCAAAATGAAAGTCACATTCTTATACAAATGAATCACAGAAGGGACATATCACTTTTACCATGTTCTATTCATTAGAAGCAAGACACCATATCCAGCCCATACTCAAGGGGGGAGAATTGCATCGGACATGAATATCTAGAGTAAGGGATTATTTGAAGCCATGCCAGAAGCTGTCTGCTACAAATATTATAATTATATAACATAATCAAAATCTTAATAACATATTTTTCTTTTCAAAATTCATTTGCTGCTGAAATTAAGCAAATGCAATGGTATATTTACACTCTAACAAATGTAAATTTGGAACTATAGATTTTTTTTCCTACATTCAAATTCTGAACTCATATATTCTATACATAAAATTAAATCAGCAAATCATTATAATGCATTCACTGGCAAAAAACCATAGTGCTAGATGCTGCAGGGAAGACTAGATTCATAAAACAGTGTCCCCACCCTCAATCAGGTTATAATTGAGAAATGAATTTTTATACGTTTCTTAAAGTTAAATAACACTATAAGATGTTTATAATTCCTGAGGCTCTATGAGGTCAGTGAAACAAGAAAGTAACAGATATTAAATGCTGTGATTTCAGGGGGATATACTAGGATGGAATGAAAACCCTTGGAAAGGGGGGATTATAAAGCTAGATTATTAAGACTATGTAGTATTTTAAAACAAGAAAACCCAAGAAAATATCCCAGATGGAATATGAGATATAAGCAAAAGCAGCCAGGCTAAACATGTGCACAGTGGCCTGGGGAAACAGTTAAAGGGCCATATGACTGTATCAGAAAGTATATACAATAGGGTAGTAGAGTGTAAGAGAAAGCACAAGTTTAAGTTGTGGAATATCTTAAAAAACCCTTTTTTGATGTTTGTTACTTATTTTTGAGAGTCAGAGACAGAGCACGAGTAGGGGAGGGGCAGAAAGAGCAAGAGACACAGAATTTGAAGCAGGCTCCAGGTTCTGAGCTGTCAACACAGAGCCTGACGTGGGGCTGGAACTGACAAACTGTGAAATCATGACCTGAGCCAAAACCAAGAGTCAGACACTTAACCGACTGAACCACCCAGGCACCCCATGCTGTGGAATATCTTAAAAATAAAACTATGGAATTTGCTCTCAATTCTTCTAACATTATGGAATTAGTAAAGGCTTTTGAGATACTAGATGACAATATCAATTTTAGGTAGTTTGAATAGATAGGATGAACTTTTATTTGCATCAGAATAATGGTCTACTTGTAAGTAGAGGAATAGCATGGTGTTAAGATACCTTGGGTGTCAGGCTGACTTGAGATCAGGAAGTGGCTCTGCCATTTAGTGCTTGTATGATCCTGGAAAGATATGTAATCTTTATAAGTTTACTTTTTTCATCTATAAAGTAGAAGACAATAGTATCTACCTTGTTAAATTGTATATTAAACAAAAAGATAGATTTTACAATCTCAGTGCAATATGTGAACTAAGTTGTTACTTATTGTCACCTCTTATCACCACCGCCATTTTTTTAATGTTTATTTATTTATTTTGAGAGAAGAAGAGAGAGGGGGCAGGTAGGGGCAGAGAGAGGGAGAGACAGAATCCCAACCAAGCTCTGTACTGTCAGTGCAGAGCCTGATTCAGGGCTTGATCTCATGAACCACGAGATCATGACCTGAGCCAAAATCAAGAGTCATACACTTAACCGACAGAGCCACCCAGGCACCCCATCACCACCATGATTCTTAACATCATTTTAAAGATTTAGGCAGAATTAAAATTAAAGAGTTAGACAACTAAGGAGTTACACATTAGGCAGGCGAAAGTCAGTTTTTTATATGTGAGAACTCAGCCATTAATAACCTAAGTAGAAACTAAAAGATGATACTCACATGCAATTTTTCATTTTCTTTTTAAGTGGAAAGAATGTATAGTCAATTTTACATGGTTTAAGTTCTAGTTCTGCTACTTATCAGCTGTGTGACCCTAGTAGGATCATCTCACCTATCTCAGTTCCTTCTAAGGCAATACTCAGTTTATCTTCCAGCTCACCAAAGAGGGACCATCATACTGAACAGTGTTATTTGTAGAAACTAAAAGAGTGTACTATTTTAATTTCAGAGAAATCTGAATCTTTCTCAAAATCAATGGAAGCATAGATCCCTTGACACATTCAGATGATGTGATATAAATAAATGCTCATTGTTTGTGGTTTGAGATGGTGACCATATCTTTGTTTATTAGACATAGTGTTTTCTTATATGTTTTTACTTTCTTTTTCTTTCTCCTTTTCTTTTTCTAGTAATGTGGTTTAACCAGAAGCTCAGAGTATCTTACAGTAGGCACATAATGTTACTTTTTTGGCAATTACTTTCTTGTCCAAATGTGTTTTGATATGTACCTTTAGGAATAGGAGCTAAGAACAGGTAGTTTTATCAGTAAAGCAGAGAGAGGAATAAAAAAGAAAGAAGGTGAGAACCAGCAAGATGATTGCTTTTGACCAAAAACAAAGTTACTATCTCATGGATGCTCTGTGTGAGTGGATTTTGGCTTTTGGTATGTTTTTGTAAATTAGTGTAGTTGGCCCAGTTTCAAATTTTGAAGATGCAGTGCTAGCCAGAAATAGAAAAAAAAAGAATAATTCAAGGTCAGAAGCATCCTTGAAAATATAGCTGCCCCTTCAGCACCTCCCCCAGTCTATCTGTCACAGAAATAAGAGTCAGACTCTGAAAGCTCCACAGAATGTGGAATCACTGTTAGTATAATCTGATGAGAAGGGAAGTTCTCAAATAGCATCTCTGTTATAGTTAATTTGAGAAAAATGTTAGAGAAAAGACCATAAGTGTCTTTGCTTCACCATTTTTTTTGCCAAAAGTTTCAAATACAGTGTTTATTTTTTTTTTTAATGTTCATTTATTTTTGTGAGAGAGAAAGAAACAAAGCATGAGCAGGGAACAGGCAGAGAGAGAGGGAGACAGAAAATCCGAAGCAGGCTTCAGGCTCTGAACTGTCAGCACAGAGTACAGCACAGGACTTGAACTCACGAACTGTGAGATCATGATGACCTGAGCCGAAGTCTAACACTTAATGGACTGAGCCACCAAGGTGCCCCCAGATACAGTGTTTAATTTCTGAATCGCTGTATTTAGGGTCTACTAAATAATAAGTATAATTTTCAATACAGTAATTATGAGAAATATTTCTTTTTAAGTTTATTGTTCCACTGGAAAATAGTTTTCCAGATGAGTTAGTCTTCCTACAGGCCCATGTTCTTTAACACAAAAGAAGAACATTTCCTTTATCCTGCCAGCGTTTGTCAGCCATCTGGAATGTGAGAGAATCCTATGACTTATCAGAAGAAAGTAAGTTGTCAAGACGACTAGGAAAAAAAAAACACATAGAGTGTTTATTAAGTACCTCAGCAGGAATATGTGGCATATCTCAACAAAACTTATTAATTAGAATTTTGCAGTCCCATATAGGGAATTTATATAGGGAGAATCTGTGCTCTTGATATGTAAATTTCAAGTCCATTTGTCTTGACTGTAGTTTTCTCCTCAACTTCCTTGATTACGCTTCTGAACTGACTCTGTGGACATCCCCAGTCTCTCCTTGTGCCTAAACTTGTCTTCTTACTTGTATTTCTATTTACTATAAAATTTTAATTTAAGATCATTTTTATTGAGTTTCCGATCTGTGCCTGGAACCTGTTCTAAACAATTGCCCCTTTGATGTACCACTTCGTTCTGGTTTTTCAAATCTTTAGCTGTTCCCAATAGTTTGAGAGCCATTTTGTTGGATATAATAGAAAGGGAAAAATGTGAATGATTCCAGGCAGAAGAAATAATAGGAACCAGTGAACAGATGGTGGGGTAAGTTGATGGAACTGAGAGATAATCTACCTAGTTTAAGATAAATAAGATAGAAATATGATGAGATAATTTTTATTACCCCTCATTATTTCTACATTGTAATAATTCATGGTAGTGATTTGATTTATCTTAGAATAATTTGGCTTACTTTTTTGAATTTATTTGGAGGCTGGAAGTACAACATCACAACATTCTTTCATAAGTGGTTAATATGTGAACTCATTGTACTATTTTTTCTGTACTTAACAAATATCACCTTAATACCTGGATCCCTGGCAGTGCTACTTTTCAAGATTGCTTTGCAGTGTGTCCCTTCAAAATTGTTTGGTATGATATCGGTTGAAAATTCCAAATTGACTTTGGTGGCTATTTGCTGTCTGGGCATCTCATGGACATCTTTCCAACAAGAAAATTATTTAGGAAATTAGGATTAGAACCTCAGTCCTACAGGAAATAATAAGAGAATTCTAACGGTCAAGGATTGATGAATTAGAAACAATTTGAGGAGGCAGCACACCTATGGAAATGGATATAGTCACTTTTGAAATAAGAGACAGCATCCTGTTTATGTCACTGGATAAAAGCATGCTACCCAAAACAAGGGAGTTTTAAAGCTTCCTAGAGCAATGCCTTGAAATCAGCAGATAAAAGGGTTTTTTGTGTGTTAGTTTTGTTTTGTTTTTAGAAGTAAATATTATTGTTTTCCACCAACATCAAAGTTTCTGGGAAATTTATTGCAAAACTATTGACAGTGTCTCCTCTCCCTGAATTTATAATCCTCATTGATCCCTTTCAATATACAGATTCAACAGGAAACTTTACAGCAGTCTCCATTATATTCCAAATGAATTTTTCACCTTTTCTGTCTGATTGGCAAATATATAGATACCAAAATCACTGTCAGCAGAGGCTCTCCCACTAAGTTCAAGGATAAGTTCTATGTCTGAGAGTATCCCCAAGTCCAGTGAAGAATTCATCAAGACCTTCCATTGTCTAAAGTAGACAATGAAAATTAGTTTAGGAATATTTTCAGTTCTGAAAGAATCACTTGAACATGTAATATAAGGGTTACTGGGACACCCGTGTGGCTCAGTCAATTAAGCGTCTGACTTTTGATTTCAGCTTGGGTCATGAACTCACGGCTCATGGGATTGAGCCCTTCATTGGGCTCTGCACTGACAGTGCAGCCTGTTGGGATTCTCTCTCTCCCTCTCTTCCTTCCCCTCCCCTACTCCCCTACCCACACACACACACACACACGCACACACTCTCTCTCTCTCTCTCTCTCTCTCTCTCAAAATAAATAAATAAGCATAAAATCAAAAGCAACAACAACAAAAAGTAAGGGTTAGCAAACTTTTCTGTAAAGGGTCAAATAGTAAATATGCAAATTAAAGTGTTGTGGACCATATGGCTTAGTCCCAACTACCCAGCTCTAGGCAGTAACACAAAGGCAGTCGTGGACCATAGGTGAAACAACTGAGCATGGCCTTGTTAAAAAAGACAAAACGAAAACCAAAAATCTTTACTTCTGGGCTCTGAAATTTGAATTTCATACAATTCTCAACTGTTGTGAAATATTATTCTTCTTTTCATATTTTTCAACCATCTGAAAATGTAAAAAAATATTCTTATCTTGTGAGCTGTGTCAAATAGCAGGTTTGGCTTGTGGGCCATAGTTTTCTAAACTCTCATGTGTTATAATGCAGTATATTAAAATTTTTTGCTATAGCAAAAATGTTAGCTGTAAAAATAAAAGGCTATTTAGGTACATTATATAATAAAAGAGAAGTATTACTATGCAGAAAAGTAACTTTTGTAGGTAGAAATGAAGGTAAGATTTAGAGTCCTGACACTAGCAAGGGCCCAAAGTAGTTACCTCAACCAGTCTCCTATCTCCTGACAAATAGTTATTTGGGGAATACATTATTTTCTTCTGAAGATCATTGTCTTGGCAGCTCACCTGGGAGAGAATAGTATTCTTTAGGTCCCAGAAGAAGGATATCTTATGTGGCTTAGTGTGAATAAGCACCTCTCTTGGCCCTGGTCTTACTTAAAAAAATAAGATAAACCCTTTGATCTCCAGCAGGGTTATGAGTGGTCCAAACTAATGTCATTCCCTTCAGTTGGATATTTTGTAAAATGCATTTCTTTGTTTCTTATAAAATCTATATTTTATGAGTAAGTACTCAGCAAGGTAATGTTCTTTTGACTTTTTATATATTTTTTCACTTGCAATCTATATTATTTATTTGGCAAACTCTATCTGATACTGCCATGTTATAATGAAGGTAACACAAATGCACATGCCTAACACAGGTTGAGCATTAAGCAAATGCTCAACACATGTCTCTTAATTTCTATCCTGCCAACAACATATCACCAGTATCCAATAATGTGTCCTTTGTATACCTTAATGAATTTCTGATGTTGATGACAATGATAAAACCATTCCTTATTCTGTGTGTGTGTGTGTGTGTGTGTGTGTGTGTGTGTGTGAGAGAGAGAGAGAGAGAGAGAGAGAGAGAGAGAGAGAGAGAGAAGGGAAAGAGATAACATAAAATAGTCTGGTGAAACAGTGACTTTTCCTTTTGATTCCCATTACTGTCCAATTGAAAACAATCCTTAAAAGGAATTTGACATTTTTTAGGGTTAGTTTAGCTTTTTTTTTCCCCTTTCTCTAGTCCCAATCTCACTGCCTGGATATAATAATCATAAAACAGTTTATTCTGGTCCTTGACAACATTATACTGGATTACAATGAAGTAACTCATAGAGGACTTGAAAAAAAAATAACATAAAGTGGGCTTTCCATATCTATAGAAAAGTTTTTTTGAGTTGAGGTTTACTTCACAGGTTTTCTATCAGTGTTTCTGCATTTCTGTACTGCTCTTTGCTTTTATTCTACAAATAGGACAGAGTTCAGAGGAGGTCATAGTCTTATTTTCTTCCGAAGCGTTTGCCCAGTCCAAATATATTTCCGGAATAGGGTTTGTCAAGAATCTCACACAATTTCTAGATTTGATAAACTAAGGTTCAAGACAAAAAAGGAACTAATAATCATCTGAAAATAAAGCTTTGGTCAGGCAAACCTTTCTTTAAAAAGGAAAAAAAAATATGATTCTCTACTGTACATTTTTTTTCTTGGCCATATAGTTATCATGCTCAAATATAAGAGAGAAACAGAGTAAAAGTTAATGCAGCCTTATTAGGAGATACTAGAAATGAAAAGAAATATGCCTTTTTTAGTATACTATAAATGCAAATGTTGTGAAATCTGTAAGAGTTGGAGGAAATTGAAAATTTTATCCTGCCATCTTTTAGGGAATAAATATGGGTAAATTAAGAAAACCAATTAAGATATAAAAACAGCAGGCTTGATGGTTTCAAGGCAAGAGATAGCAGATCAAAAGTTTCAGGAAGAGACAGAAAGATCTCTTAGCTTGCAGCAAAGAATAGCATATGAAGTTTGTCAGCCTTGGCAGAAACTAATAGGAGGTGAAAGCGTAAAAAATGAAATGATCAGAGAAAATGAATATGGACCTTCAGAATAGGAAGATTGGGGAAGTTTTCCTATACTTAATGGGAGTCATGAAGAGAAAGATACAACAAAAGGTGTGTTAAAGATAATTTTTTGGCAATGTCCAAAAATCAAATAAAATAGGAATTTCCAAGTGTTACCACCTAAGAGTAGTAACAAATGACAAAAAAAAAAAATGTCATTTTTTAAGCAAAACACTTAAGTGATCATATTATATTCTGAATCTTCTCCATTAAAAATACATGCAAATGTATGACCCAGACTGCCACCTTAATTTGTAGGCTTATGGCTTATTATACAAACTAGACCAATCCTATTTGAAAAATCTTTGTTAGAAATTACATTGGTATTTGCACATTCTCTGTGGTAGACTAAAGATAGCCATGGATTCTTTCATACTGTCCTCATTGAGAAATGGGAGTGTCTGTGTCCCCTGCCTTTGAATCTGGGCAGTTTCCATAACTGCTTCACTAAGAGAGTGTAGAAAGAGTGATACTGTGCCAGTTGCTGGGTCTAGTCCTTAAGTAACTTCTTACTTTTTCTCAGAACACTCTATCTTAGAGTTCTAAGCCCCCAAGTTAGAAGTCCAACTACCCTGATGAAGATAATACTTAAACATGCCTTGAGACTCATGTTTAAGAGAGGGAGAGAGGCTCAGATTAGCCCATTCTTTCAACCATCCTTACTCTGGTGCTAACCATGTGAAGCCTTTAGGTACCCACCAGATCATCTGGCTGTCAGCTCAGTGTCAGCTGAGCCATGTACAATTTCCTGAGCCACAGAATGATAAGAGAAAGTAAAATCACTGTTGTTTGAAGTCAAGCTTTGAGAATGTTTCTTACAAGCAATAGGCAACTGGAACAGAACTGGTTCTGGTACAGTGGGTACCACTGTAACAAATACCTAAAACATGTGAGGGGCACCTTGGTGGCTCACTTGGTTAAGCGTCTGACTTTGGCTCAGGTCATGATCTCACAATTTTTGGACGTGAGTCCTGCGTCAGGCTCTGTGCTGACAGCTGAGTCTGGAGCCTGCTTCGGTTTCTGTGTATCCTTCTTTCTCTGCTCCTCCCCTGCTTATGCTCTGTCTCTCTCACTCTTAAAAATAAACATTTAAAAAAAAAGCCAAATACTTAAAACCTTTGCAGTGGAGGCTAGAGATAAGAAGTTCCCCTTTATGAAGTGGGCACATGTTTGTCAACACTACTGCCTGTGACATCTTTGGACGTATAGAGGAGACCTAATGAACTCATAGATTTCACCGGATAGATTTTCAGAACAGAACATAAGAATTGATGACTGACTTTTTCTAGCTGCCTAGGATAAACTATGAGGTGAGAATTGAAGGAACTGTAGAGCTATTGAGCACAATTTAGAGGAAATATAAAGGAACTATGAGTTTAAGGGCTTAGTATAGAAATGTTTCCCATTTCTGATCTCTACCAAAAAATTGATTCTCAAAGTCAGAAATGACTCTAGAGCAAACATCAAATCCAGTGTGCTACTAGATTAGGATGGCCTGATGATAAAAGTTTACATGACAGGACTATATGACGTGGTTTTTTTGTTTTGTTTTGTTTTGTTTTGTTTTGTTTTGTTTTGTTTTGTTTTCTTCCCAACCTCAGAAACATTTAAAGGAATGCCTAATACAGCTTCTAATATTTTTAAGTTTGTGTCTTGTACTTAAGTAATAAAGTTTCTAAGAATATTAAAAGTGTCCCAACAGTAGCCTCAATGGGGCCCAAACAGAGAAGAGTCTATGTTGGAGATTTGCATTGGTAGATTTTATCTAATGGAGTGAATTATAGTATGATCACCAGAAACTTTGCCAATTTTTAAAGTAATTAGTTGACATGGGCTGAAAAGTACAGAGATAGTACAGAATGAAAGTAGGTCCCAAATTTGCTACATCCCCAAAAGCTTAAACTACTTAGCTGCAAAGATGGGGTGTTTTTGATAGAAAGTAAAGGATGATTCATAGTATAGACCCAAGAGCCATCGTAAATCATTTCCAGGGAACAAGACTGAGCACTAATCAATGAACTGACAGCATGTGCCTAGTTAGGTTTCAGAAATACTATGAACCAATGCCTTTAATGTACATCCTTAATTCTTCCTTTACTCAATGAGAGGGTCTACTGTAGTTATTCTATGTCTCATTACATGTTATATATGCAGGGTTAGATAACTTTCCTTGTAGAGTATCGCACCTATGTTGCAAGGAAGCTCTAATAACCCCATCAAGAAGCTTATTTGTAGAAGAATGAAGACCTCCAGCCTAGCTCTCAGCTGATAGCCAATACCAGCTTTCCAGACATGTGCACGAGCCATTTGAAAATAGATACTCAGTTAAACTGCCCAGCTGATGTCATGTAAAGCACAGATGAGCCATCCTGACTGAAACTGTCCAAACTGAAAATTCATAAATAAAACAAAGTATTGGCATCTTATTAAGTCACTGAGTAACAATAAGTAACCGGTGTAGTTTTATAAGGTAGATGACAGAATGAATCTATTGTCTCTAGAATTATAAGCAGACAGGGCAAGGAAAGTCACAAAAATGGACAGATCTCCTCATAAACAATACAAACATGCAATTTAGTAAATAAAGCAAATAAGTGAGGCGTTGATATCAATGCAGAGTATATGATAGTTGCCCATGAAAATAAGGTACAACAGATATAAGATGACTCAGAAGTTTCATAGTGTTAATTATAGATAAAATGTATTACTACTCAAAGTTGAAACTACTACATTAAGTTTTCATATTTTCTTGAAGAGCTGAGTATCTATAAACAATAGATCCTATCAGTATTGGATGTAGCTGTGTAGAGAAGCCTCTGAATTGAAAATGCATATTTCTTACCAAAATAAAGAAGAAGAAAAAAGAATTTCCAAGAAGGAAAGATATTATAAGAAATCCTGGTGTCAAAAGCCTTTGGTTGTAGGTGGAGGAGATCACTCTTGTCTTGAAGAATACTGTTTCCTTAGATGATAAGAAATGATCTAGGAGTAGAGATTATATAAAAGCTGCTATTAACCAAGCTGGAAGCTTTTGAAATTCATGAGAAATGACAGTGGATTGGGTCTTTGGATAATTTAAAATGTACTGTACCTGGGAGTTTAAAGAATAGACTTACTTTTTACACAATATAGTTTCTGCCATTATTTTCTTTAGGAGTATGTCATTTGAAGGATTCAGAAAATATAAGAAAACAAAAGAAATACATATTTAGCTATATTTAGTTTAAAATGCTGAATATTTTAAACAAAAAGCTTCTCATGAATAATTACAACTGTGGCATTTCAGGGAAGAATGCATGGCTGTTGATATCTCATTGTTTCAGGGAGCAGAAATGCCCTCGCACTAAGAGCCTTAGTATTGTCTCTGGCACTAAGGTTCATTCTGCTGGGCAACTGGATTTAGTTTTATTGCATAATCTGAAGTATATTTGAAGGAAGTATTGAGGCACATACTTTAGAGAAGAAATGCACTTAAATACAATCAAGTCCAAGGCAGAAACATAAATGATATACGGTGGCGATAGTCACTTTGAACTCATTGGGCTCTTTTAGAAATAACTGGCCATTCAAATAGCTCCTTACTACAATCCTTACCATGTACATTTTTTAGTTTAAAAATAGATGAAATGAAAAGGCACTCAGTTAATTTGCAACATAAGATTCAATTACTAAAAATAAAATGAATTAAGTTACCACTTATGAAACTACTCAAGATCTTGACTTAAATAAAGTAAACTAGAAGAATCTAGGTGCTCATGTTTTTATTATGGATTTTTAAAATGTCATCACCAACACTTTAGAGGTAAGATAATAATAGTGCGTAAGTTTGAAGGAAAGTTCTTTATCTCCTATCCATTGTCATACTCAAATGCTCCATCCAGTCAGATTAACTGTGTACTGTATCTCAAATATCCCTACATTCCTTCCCCAATAGCTGTGTTACACCTGACATTCCCTCTTCATTGCTCTCTGTACCCTTGTACCTTGTACAAAACATAGCAAGTATCACTCAGACTGAGAAGCCTGTTCTGGCCACTTGTCCTCGTGGATTGTTTTTTCTCTTCCAAAAACCTAAAACACTATTATCCATACCATGCTTGTGTAATAATTATTTATTGCCATGTATGTTTATTTGATGGTTTGAGTATGCATCATCCTTCTAAGGACATACAATCAACAAATATTTCTGAGATGACTAAATGCCTAAGTAGAAATTTACTATAATTAATCAGAAATTATTTATTAAAAATATACTATATGAAATTATTAGGTAGAACTTGTTTTCTTGCCAGAATTTCCACCTATATCAATAAATAGGTGGTTTCACAGTTGTATACATTTTCTTCACAGCCTGAGGGATACTAGGTATAGTCCTTTTCTCTGAAGATCATCAGTTTGAAAGGTACAAATATTAATTCATTGGTATTTTAATTTCCCTTCCTTTGATTACTGAGTAGATAAACATTGTTAATGTATTTATCAGTCTTCTCCATTCTACTCTACAGAGAGAATAGGCATTACATCTTATGACTGCAATGGAGAGAAAACACACCACCTTCCTTTTCTGGTTTTTCCCCGTACTCTAGGTCAAGAAAGATGCTTCCTTAATACTCACTACTTTTATGACTACCAGTTTCCCAAGTTTCTCTAAAAGCTCATCAACTTTCACTGTACTCTGGGTCCTCTGGGTACTCTTAATTTGAAGTGTATATTGTGGATGTTTTTACCAGCTTTTGGAAAATAGGATTGCCTCAAAGTTAAAGGCAAATGAATGTGCAAAATTTCACATAGAAGAATAATTCAGTACTAGATAGCTTAAGAACAGCCTCCAACGTAAGGTCAGGCAGCAAAATCAATATGCTACAAAGAGAAGTAAACACCTGAAAACAAGTTATAGTTTGAAAATCTAGAAAGAAGCTTAGAATTTGAATTTAGCACTGGTGGATTTTGATTCTAGGTTCCCTTTTGTGTTAAATAGTGGCCATATCAGTGCTTGCCCAAGTTTTCTCACAGGGTTTATTGCAAGGATCCAATGAGAAAACATACGGGAACATAAAGCTTAAGAATTCCAAAATTTAAAAATATATTAAACATGATAAATGCTTAAGTATTGAATGATTAAGGCAAAATCATGAAAGTGTAAGTTGGAAGGAAAAGTGATATAAAATCTTTCCTCTAACTTTTTATCTTCTCTAGATTAAGAAGCAGACCACACGAGTTAAAAAAAAAAAAAAGTTGGCTGCTTTAACTGCTACATTTATTCTTGGTTGTTCTAATGAAACACTATCTTTCATGTCTCTTAATGGAAGATGGCTAAATTCAATGAGATATTTGATACTTTTCTATAAAAGTTGTATCCATTACAATTTTTGTGTTCTACACAAAGGTTGTTAGTTTCATTTCATAAATATAAAAAAAAAAGAGGATGTGATTTGTTGTGTACTTGGCAAAGCTGGCTTGTGAATCATCTCTAGGTGCTGTTGTGTTGGAAGTGAGCTGTGAGGGCTTCCATGGAGTAAAATTACCTCAAGTAAAGTCTATTGCCATTTAGTCTTTAGGGATCAGGAGAAGGTGTGCCATTCCTCTGCTCCAGACTCTGCTCTAGAGTCTGAACTAACAATATATTTGCCATTTAGTCCTGACCCAAGATGCTATTTGCATAAAGCAAATCTTCAGTTGCTCTTGAGGGGGGGAATGTAATCTAGTGTTGTTCTCTGTTGCATCTAATGTGATGGTGTTTAGCTGTCTTTAAGAGGAGTACATAGTGAGAGAGATGGAATTGCTCAGCTTGGAAAAGGAAAGGAACTCAAAAGACAGATCAAGGAAGTACTGGCTACTTACTAGATGCATGTTACATCATATCTGTCCTGAAAATAAAGGAAAAACAATCATAATGGGACTTTCTTAAAGAGTTAGTATCTTTAAGAATTTAAGGTACTGGCATCTATTCCATGTTCCCTAAGGAAAATATGGTACAAAGAACCACAAAAATGATCATGCCTGCCAAAGAAGGCACTGGAGAGAATATATCCAGGCTAGAGTCAACCTTATTAATTGGCTTTTGAATATGTTTCATTATAAAATGTTTCTTCGAGTTTCAAAAGAAAATTGAGCAGAAGGAAGTCAAATAGGATTGAGGGGAAAAATTCCAGTACTTAAAGTAGAAAGAGGCCTTAATAAAGGTGAAAAATGCTACCAAAAACCAAGATCAATTCTAAATTCTGTAGTAGAAATATTTCAAGTCTGTGTAGGAAACTGTCTTCTTCACCTGGGAGGCAGGTTCAGTTGTGTTAGGGAGTTATTGGGCAGAAAATAGAATGAAACATATAAGAGAACAGCTTGGAGGTGAGGCTCATCACTGTTGAGGTACAGGAGGGCAGTTCCTGTCTGAGAAGGCTGCCCTTCTCTCTAGGTTCTCTCCTGAGGCTCTCAGAATGAAAACTGCTGAGCTGTCAAACAGAATTCGGTCCTTTTTGGACTATTCAGTGCCAATACTAGGGTTAGTTTTCCTTTTTTTGCCCTGGAAACAGATTATTCATTAGGCAGATTGCTTTAATTAGGACTGGTAGAGATATATAGTGAACCAGGCAGCAAAATCAGCCAGAGTCTTTATTCATTAGGGGACTCAGCTGAACATCTGGCTCCAGGTATTTTAGCAAAATTTAGTCTGGTTTAGTTTATGTTTGAATGAAATTCAGACACAACTATCCTCAAATTTTTTGGAACTTGTTACCTATAATACTGAATTATTTATTATTCTCACGAGTTTTCAGTTATTTTTTCAGCATTTTCTGGCAAAAACCTGATTTTATTTGTTTCAGAGATAGCAAGTTAAGAAAGAATTTAGATAAGTTCCCAATTTTACGTTGAGTTGTAAGAGAAATTAGTTTATATTGAGTATGAGGCAGTGGTATGCTAGAGCTAATAACTCTTACCAGCTGGTGAGAAATGATTGTGCCCAAGTCTTCCAACTCTCCAACATGATGTCATGTTGGTAGCTTGAAGTCAGCCACAGGGGGAGTGTTTAAACTGAGGAAATCATGAAATGCTACCAATCAGTGTTTTTCCCCAAGAGACAGAGAGCCTGTTATTAAATGTTTACTAGGACACAACTGAAGATAGGTAATGCCAGCTAGAAGGGAACAGAAAAATCAATCACTAAAACCTGAAGTAAAATTGAGGTTGCTGATGGAAAGACAGCTGAGGCCACTAAATAACCTGAAATAACGTATAATATAGGAGACTGTTCTTTAAACATCAATAAATACATAAGTATATAAATTCAAGCAAAATAGTGGGTGATAACATAAGGAAAAAAAGCAGTGGTTATCTTATCCTCATATAACAGTTTGCAAAACATAGGCAATGGTATCATCTTAATCGGTATAACAGTAGAACTTATTATATTGAGAATCATTACCTTCAATATTTTATAGGTGAGAAAATGAAGACTTATTGAGGTCAAATGTTGTCCAAGTTCTGATAGCTGGTATATGACAAAAACAAGATAGTGATTTTTGGTTGGTTTTTGTGCTATAACTCAAATGTTTTCCTAGAAGTTGGCTGTTATTATTCAATACTATTCTTGGCTCATTTTATTTTCTTAGATATGTGTGAGATGAGCCACAGCCCCAAGCTCATTCCTCTTCTACTGCACATGCTCAGCTTCATTGAGGTTCCGCACTGGTTGTCCACCAGATGTTCAATGTTATCTCCCTACTGAAGGTTGTGACAAAACCCCAGAGAGTAAAACGACGGCAATCTGTCAACCAGTCATCATTATATATATATTTTTTCATTTCCATTATTCTCCACCTTATGTCACTGTTTTTAGTGTGTGAATTGCTCATTGTTTACTTCTGCTTATTTCTTTGATCACTATTTTTAATTTTAATGACACTCAATTGCTGAGAATACTCTTTGGAGAAAAGCTATACTTTTCTTCAGTAAAGAGAAAGACAACAAAGACATATCCATTACTCTTAAGAAATCCAGAGGTGCAGGATGTTTTGCCATCAACAGCAGGAAGTGTGATGGATGCCCCGATTTACATTTCAGTCCCATCAGATTGTTGCTGAAAATTATGATGGAGTGGTTATTTACCCACTAAAACTCACAATTTAATTGAAGAAGGTTGAATTTGAATCACCCTGCAAGCAACCAGAATTTTAGTTAAGTATTTAGAATTGTGAGATGTTGAAGTATGACTTCATTTTTTTATTTTCTTCTACTTGCCTCTTCTTTCTAAATCTAATTCAGTAAATCAAAAACTTTATTAACCAAAATTAAATAGCAGTAAATATGTTAAGTTCAGGATGTGCAAACATGAACATATCAACAAAGATCCTGTCCTAAGCGAGTTCATGGCTATGTTCCAATTACAAATAAAACTATTTATAATAAAATGTGATAATAAATACATTAGATATAGGTACTAAATGACTATGGGATTACAGAGGAGGGAGTGATTAATTTTCAGCAGGAACTTAGAAAGTCTTCACAGAACTAATGATATTTTATCTGGACTTTGAATTATGAAAGCAATTTTTCTATATACATGAATTAAGAAGGGTGTTCTGCGTACTAAGTAAAACATGGCTAAAAGTCACAGAGGAAATAAATGTTGGTCTGATAAAATAGTATGCACTGGATATGGTACAATGCTAGGAGATAAGGATTAAAAATGTAGCAAAAGATAAATTGTGAAGAACTTTGAATGTCGGGCTAACTTTTCAGAAAGTTATCTAATAGGTGTTGCTGGTCCCACTGGAAGTTCTTAATCATTCTTCTTGTTTATGTATGAGCCCACAAAAGATTGGACTTTAATCTCATTCTGAGTCATACTCTGAATATTAAGTAAAAACAGAACATATCCTGGTTGAGTAGCCCTTGAATAAAAATTGTCTATTCAAATAATTTATACCACAAATATTTCTCAGTACTTCCTTTGTACCTCAGATTTCTTCTAGGCATTGAAGTACGGTGGGGAATAATACAGACGTTTGTGACATGACAGTATTATTTTTTGCAACATTTAGAAAACTTCATTCTGAGTATTCATCTAACTGTACAGAATAATTTTGGGTTAAATATTCAGGATTTGTAAAGAGTTTGAGGATTAAAATACGATCTTATGACTGCCTGTTCCATTCTACTTGGTATTTGTGGAATGAACTTCCTGTTGGTGAGTCCACAAGCAGTATGACAATTTACACAATCCATTGGTCAGTAAAAGTTTGACCATCACCAAAGTATTAGCACATATAATGGACCATTTATAGCATTATTTTTAGAAACCAAGCTCTGTACTTGTTAGTAATTTAGTTGATACAAGTCTGTAAGTGTAATGTAAGTGATTAAGTCAATTGGCTTATTTGTTGGTAGTTTCTGCAGGTAAATTCAAACTCAAATTTGTCTAGCCCCTGGATCAAATACCAACATTTCTTGTATAAATTTATTCGTACCTGTTTATTTGTATATTGCATAGGGAGCTAAAGAAGTCATCAAGTGGGATAGGTAGAGGTCTTTCCATTTGTATCTACCCAAGTACTAGTAATAAAAAAATTATTAAATCTACATTAAATACCTACTAATCCGCCTAAAAAAACTAGAGATTAAATGGAATCTAAGTGATGCTGTATTTTATTGTTTCTTTAGGAAATGATAGATAACTTCTGCCAAACCAATGAAGTATGTTACATAAAACCAAGTCTCTGTCTTCTTTTTAATAAGAAAGGTGTATCTCAAAAGATTCATAAAATTTTATCCATTTGTTGAAACCTAAGTAATTCCTGTCTGATTAGCATTAAAAATTAAACTCACTCTCCAATTAAGTGAGAATTTTGCTAATAAATAATGTTTCTCTTAAAAGCAAAGATATTGATTTTATTACATTGAAAACAACATATACCTAATTGAATGATAAGGGATGCATCTTCTTAGAAAATATGAAAAATACATGCAAATCCAACACTACCGTTTTGATTCTAGAAAGCAGAGTTTTACATAAACATGTTTTCATTTTTCAATTAAAAAATAAGACTTACCACTATTTATATACAGTCAGAATATACGGATAGATAGATGGAAAGATATTGAGAAGATGAAATTCTATCAATTAAACTATCTGGGTATAGTTATACGATTCTATTATCAACAAATATTTCCCAACAATTTTCATCTTATATTATAAATATTGGAATTTTCACAGGGCTTTAGCTGAAATCTTATTCACAATTGTCTTGTCTGTCTCAGTTCTTCAAGGCTCTGTAAACATTAGAGCAATTTTGCTATTGCTAGCTAGTATAGGAACTTGAAAATGGCATTTTGAATGTAGATGTAAATTGAGTCTGCCAAGGAAATTCTTCTTACCCATTCACTGCAGACAGGTTTTTCTTGTGTGGGCATTGCAGCATTAAAAATGGGAAGTGTAAATTTAGACTTTCTGCATTATGATTTGCGATCATTATAAATAAGGACACTAGAAACCCTGGAAATCAAAATAAAAATATCCCCACTGGGCCCATCACACCAGTTCTCTTTGTTGGCTTTTTCTTGAATTTCTCATTATTTGCTCATCTGAGATTATATATGATAGATCTTCCCAACCAGCAGCTGACCTCTTAAGAGGTGATAAAATAAACTGCCAAAAGACAAGCTAAATATATAGATTTTTTTTTAAGGTACCAGGTTTCTCTCTTTAAAAGGTATTAAAATATGAACAGTACAAAAAATCAATGGATTCCCACCCATGGAGATGGAGACCTGACATTGGATCTTGATTAGCTGCTAGTAGGTCTTCAGTGAAAGTTGCTTCCTTTTATCCCCAGAGATATCCTTAACCATGAAATCAGGTTACTTTAATTCCATTTTATGATCATCTTAGGAAAGGACACAGTGTGTTAGTCTCATTGCTGGACTCTTCAGATTCATTCGCATGCATTAACCTTCATGGTATTTGTTGAGTTATTTGACTCTTTGTATATCATGAATAATTTCATTAAACATTAAGAATTTACTCACACTGTATCTTTGTGTATTTTTAAATATTTACAATTTGTAATTCCGAATAAATATGTAATAGGTGGGGCAGTGTTTCTAGGTTTTAATATTGCTTAAACCTGTCATGTACTATAACCTTTTGGGGCTTATATAATATTCAGCTCCTTAATTCAGCGTCAGAGCTGTTATCATATGTTGATGGGAAAATAACAGCCATGTTGGGGCTCTCCAGTCACTAATAATTCCTATTTTGATTTGATTAGCATATAAATGTTCCTAGATTTATGCGGTGTCAGGGGAAAATGTATTAAAAATACTCTCAGGGTTCTCTCCTTCTCTCATTTTAATCAGGCAAGAGAGAAAGAATCTGGTCATGCATGAAGTCTAACTTGCCTTTCTTTAAATCCTTGACTTAAAGAAGTTTCCAGAAAAAAAAAATTGGTAAAGATGACATCAAAAGAGACTTTATTTCATCAGTTATAATCAGGAATCATTAATGAAATAGACCTTTTCTTCAGTTTGCCTTTCCCAGGATCCATAATGTAGTGGAAGAGTAAGTAGATAAAGATTCTGCTCACAGAGACATTTCAAATAAACTCTAGCCAGATCACCCAACAAATGGCAAAGCATCTCCTCAGAGTAATCCTAAATAATAAGAGCCCAGTCAACAAAAGTTACAGAATAGGCTTCTGTACATTTCTCTTTCTCTAATACACTGAAAAGATCAAATACATCTATTTTATCTTTGTTACCATATTATGAGTGCTCCTAAAGTATGTGACCAAAAAGAATTTTGTGATGTCAGAAAAAACGTGACTACAGTCATAAACACACAATCTCTTAAAAATCTTTGCATTAATTGTATTAGAAGAAAGTGAAAATGGAAAGGAAGAGGCAATGCTAAAAAGAACCATAGATGAGAATCAAAGCTCTATTGGATTAAAACTATCAGGCAGAGGTAAAGCATCTCTGTCTGATAAGTGCTAGTATTAGCTCTCAGCACTGAGCCTTCCATAAAAGTAATTTTCAAAAGAAGAATTTAACCAAAACACATGAATTGTGAATAATCAACTATGAATTAATGTCTATCTAGAAGTAAATTGATCATCTTTCAATAAATACACTGGATCAAAAAAAATCCAATTTATATGAAAAATACAGGGCAAAAACAATCAAGAATAAAAGCTAAAGTATAGATATATATGCTTTAGATAGTGATTTTAAAATTATATTTAGAAAAAAAGATGAATGAGATGATTACATCATTCTTATACAATTAAATTTATTTATTATTATTTTTTTAAATGTTTATTTTTGGGAGAGAGAAAGAGAGAGAGACAGAGCACAAGCAAGGGAGGGACAGAGACAGAAGGAGACACAGAATCTGAAGCAGGCTCCAGGCTCTGAGTTGTCAGAACGGAGCCTGACGTGGGGCTTGAACCCACAAACCATGCGATCGTGACCTGAGCCGAAGTCGGATGCTTAACTGACTGAGCCACCCAGGCACCTTGAATTAAATTTATTTTTTTCTTTTTAATCAGCTTTATATTTTATGTGTCTTTTTATTGCTGATCATTTTTTTGAATGTTCATGTTCTGAACATCTAAGATCAAATTTTGAGTAGCCAAGAATTTTTATCTCAAACTGTCTCATTTTGAGCTTAATGTTTCTCAGCAATATTCAGTGCACATTCAAGACAATATTTGGACACATATCTGCACATATCAGATAGATAGGTGCTACCTTCTTAAGAAATTATCTTGTTGCTTTGCTTCTTACTATATAGAGCACATGTCCTTTAAAAGTCTTGACTTTTTACTGGTAGAACTTCATTATCCTCGTAGGCTACTCCCAATTCATTCTTCTTGCCAGTGTCATTTAAAAATGGGGTCTTCCAGGGGCACCTGGGTGGCTCAGTCAGTTAAGCGTCCTACTTCAGCTCAGGTCCTGATTTCGCTGTTGGTGGGTTCAAGCCCCTAGTCAGTCTCTGTGCTGACAGCTCAGAGCCTGGAGCCTGCTTTGGATTATGAAAACTACCAATAATTTCATCAAGATAGGAGTAGCCTTATTGACAGAGACCTCCAAGTGATATGTGATAATATGAGAAAAACACCTATAGCCATATAACACTTTAAAACCTCAAGGTCAGTGGGGTGCCTGGGTGGCTCAGTTAGTTAAGCATCTGACTTCGGCTCAGGTCATGATCTCATGGTTTGTGGGTTTGAGCCCCACATTAGGCTCTGTGCTGACAGCTTAGAGCCTGGAGTCTGCTTTAGATTCTGTGTCTCCTTCTCTCTCTGCCGCTCCTCCACTTGTGCTCTGTCTCTGTCTCTGTCTCTCTCTCTCAAAAATAAATAAGTGTAAAAATAAATAAATAAATAAATAAATAAAACCTCAAGGTCAAAGAAGAGAATAAAAATAGATCAGGGTAAATATATATAAATATATATAATAGATATTATATAAAAATATACAATATATACAATGTAGATATAAAATATAGATACAGTATATATATCTATATCTATATTGAGATATAGATATATAGATATAGATATAGATATATAGTTGAAATGTTAAAAAAAACTTTAAATTCCCCTAAGTTATTTGATCAAGTGTAAGGATAAAATAAAGTTACTTAAAGAAAGACAAAAATTGACAAATTTTCCCTGTCTCCAGCTCTCTAAGAACTACTAATGTCAGATTCCAGAAAGGTAAAACTATAAGGGAAAAAGATGCTACAGAAGGCAATGGCTAATAATTGATATAACTTACTTTTAATAAAATAGCAATTTTGTGGTTAATTTTTCCATAAATATTGGAAACTAAAATTCCACATGAAATTAACATGAGATTAGAATGGGAGAAAAGGGCAGGGTAGAGATATACTTGGACTCCTGCCTTGTACAATAAAAGATAAAGTTAATGAAACGTTTAAATGGCACTTTACGAAGAAAAATAATGTTATGTGTTTGTAACATTGTATACGTAAAATTCTGTTTCCAGTAATGATAGGGTAAGTAATTTGGACCAGTATTTCTACTAAGGACTATAAAACCTTGACAAAGATTTTTTTTTTTAATTTACATTTAAAGGCACAGGGATACTATCAAAATAGTGAAAAATTACAGGGCCAAGATCTAGGAGAAAGAAAATCTAGCCAGGAGAAACAAGTGTTTGAAGCTACTACTTCTCAAGGTATTGACCAAACATAGGAAACTGGAAGGCTGGGGAACCAAATGGAAGCTTGATGAGTTAAAGGAGCTGGAGTCCAATACTAGAGTTCAGGGCCTCACATTGTGGAGTGATGGGGCTGTGGGTCTATGTGGTGAAAGTGAACACAGAACAGAGACAATCTCTTTTAGGAAATGGAATTCAGATTAGAAAAATATCTCTGATTTAATTCAGGTTAACCAGCATTGGTAGATAACTGCAAGATTAAAAAAGTGAAATGTAAATGTTCTTTAGATGTCTAGAGGAAATATATTATTATCTCACTCCTGAAATTATCTCATTTTTTCCCATAAATAATGTCTGGCTGTCAGAAATAATCAAATGTTTGAGAAAATGAAACAATGTTATTGAAACTCAGAAGAAAGAACAGACAATAGAGAGAAATTCAGTCGCTTAAATAATGGAATTATTAGATATGACTTTAATTATGCTTACTATATGCAAGAAATAAAAGCATAGTCTGTTTCAGAGAAATTAAGACTACATAAAGGATCAAAATGGATATCCTAGAATTGAAACAAAACACAAGTAAATAAAATTATAAACTAGGGGTGCCTGGGTGGTTCAGTTGGTTGAGTGTCCAACTGTTGGTTTCGGCTCTGGTCATGGGATCAAGCCCTGCATCAGGCTTGAAGCTGAGCAAGGAGTCTGCTTTAGGTTCTCTCTCTCCCTCTCTCTCTCTTTCTCTCTTTGCCCCTCTCCCCACTCAAGCTCTCTTTATATATAAAAAATAAAAAAAATAAAAAAATAAATAAAAGTAGGAACTAAGTGATAGGATAAACGAGAAATAAGATGCAACAGAAGAGAGAATCAGTGAAGTAGAATATAGTGGAATATAGATGATATATACATATCCAAAATAAAGCACAGAAATCAAATAAATAAATAAACACATTGTAATAGCACATAACATATACAATGTAAGGGTATAATATATACTCAATTTCAATATAAGAATAAAAAGAGAGAGCAGAAGCAATATTTGAAGATAAAATGAGTATTTTCAAAAGTGAAAACAACTTTAAACAATGAATTAAATAAGAGGAATAAATAAACACACACAATAAAATTGCCAGAATCCAAAAGCAAAAGAAAATATTAAACATAAATGGAGAGTCAATCATCAATATAACAGCAGTAAGGTTTACAGCTGAGTTTGCAAAAGAAACAATGAGAAAAAAAGATATTAGAATGATAAAATATTAAAAGTGAGAAACATATTAGCATCAAAGATACAATAGCAACATTTAAGCTGTTGTGAAAATTAAATGTTTATTCTAGGAAAAAAGAGAAAGATCTAAAATCAGTAGCCTGTACTTCCACCTTAAGACACTATGGGAAGTAAGACAAGATAAAGGAAGCAGAAAGAAGGGGAGCACACAAAAGGAAACAGAAACCAATAAAATAGAAAGGAGAAAATCAATAAAAATCTGTGACACCCCAAAACTTGTTTTCTGTAAGTTCATCAAAATTAAGAAATCTGTTGCCAGGTTGATCAAGAAAAAATGAGAGAAGAGATGGATTACCACTATCAGGAAAGGAAGAGGGAACATCATTACTGATCACACAAACATTAAAGGATAATGAGATAATATTCCTACACCATTATGAACATAAATTTGACAACTTAGATCAAAGGAGCTACTTTTTAGAAAGACAAACATATCATAACTAACCTGATATATTCTCTATTAAAGAAATTGAATTTATAGCTAAAAATATTCAAAAATAAGTTAAAATATCCAGATGGATTCAGTGATTAGTTCTTTCAAATATTTGAGGGGGAAATAGTACCATTTCTAAACAATCTCTTCCAGAAAATTGGAGAGAGAACCTCTCTCTACTTAGGTTAAAGATGAATGAGTACCCAAAATTTGGTATATCCATATAATAAAATTCTACTCATCAATAAAAGAGAACAAATTATTGATTCACACAAAAAAGATGAATCATAAATGTACTTTTCTAAGTGAATGAAGCCAGACTCAAAAAACTATACACTATGTGATTCAATCTATATGATATTCTGAAAATGGCAAAAGTTTAGGAATGGATGAGAGACCAGGGTTGTCAGGTTGGACTACCAAGGGATTGACTATAAAGGAGTCATAAAGGGGATTTGAGGTGATGGAATAGCTTTGTTTCATACTGTGGTAATGGCTACATGACTGTGCACTTGTCAAAACTCTTAGAATTATGTATAACAAGCAGTGAAATTTACTGTATTCAAATTAAAAAAAAAGTCACCAGATTGTCAGGGATTCTTTGACTAGAGTTTAGACTATGACAAATGACTCTAACTGAATTGTAAATATATGACATGGGGGTGGGGGGAATGGCTGAACTAAATCAGTTTGGTAAACAGTGTTTTGACTGGATACTGTAATACTAAATGAAAAAATAACCATAGATATACACTCACTCCAGTTGGTAAATTTGCTTTTCACAGAGGCATAGGTTAGTAACTATGATATTGTTTTACCTATTTACTAGGGTTAAACAAACAATTTGTTGACAGCAGGAACCAGTTTTCTCACTGTCAGGATACACTTTATAAATAAGCAGGGACACAAGACAACAATGAATCCTGCATTCCTGGATTAGTGTGTGTGTGTGTGTGTGTGTGTGTGTGTGTGTGTGTGTCTATAGAGAAGAATACAAATGTCCTATCTTTGCCCACTGAAAGAGACCAGAAGCAGTGATACCCAAGTAGCAAAAGTACATACAAGGCTCAGATCTTGGTTTAAAAATGCCATTCTCCAGACAAAGGAACCAAAAATGTTTAATTCTAGAGCTTAGGCAGAGAAAATATCAGATAATTCAGCATCTAGTAGTTCCAGAAGTTAAGTAAGTGCAAATAAAAAAGGAAAAGTTATATCAGAAGGACATGGGATTCAGTCTGAAAGAACTCCCAATGGCTAAAGCAACAATAATTGGAACAATATAAGTACAGAAAGCATTGGATTATAACTGAAATATACATGCATATATATTTATATAAATTGATGATTGAATAATAATTGAATAATTAAGTCAAAATTAGATAATAGTAATTATTTGACAATCTTCCTTCCAGAATAATTTCAATAAATAAATGTAGAAGGAATGAGAAATAGAAAATATCATTAGAACATCACAGTAATGATTACTTCAGACAAGATCCACTGACAAAAGCTAAAATTAGTAAGTGAAACTTGAAGGGGAGATAGGAAATTTGCATACCCTTAAAGTAATTTTCCATAATATGTATTAATAACTGAGGTTGTTTACCTATGCACACAAATTATTTGATACTCCTCCCTCCAGGAGGTGGAGCTTAATTTTTCCCTCTTATGATGAGCTGGACTTTGTGTCTAACTTGCAAACAGTAGAGTATGGAAAGAAAAATTACCAACTTTACAATGGAGCAATCTGGCAGGCACCACCACAGCCAAGTGATCAAGATTAACTTCACCAGGAATAAGCCATTTTGGTATGTATTTCCACATATGATGCAGTTAGAAGGTTTCTTCACCTCTCAGATTTATTTCACAAAAATCTACAGCCCTAGTGTAATCAAGAGAAAATATCAGACAAAACCAAATGAAAGCGATTCTACAAAATAACATGACCAGTAAGTACTCTTCAAAAGTGTTCAAGTTCATTACAAGCAAGGAAATACAAAGAAACTTACTGATTCAAGGAGACTGAAGAGATATGACAAATGCTATGTTGTATTATAAACTGGATCCTGCAACAAAAAAAGGCTATTAGTGGGAAAAGTGATGAAATATACATAAAGCTGCTGTTTCCTGATATACATTCTCCTCTTGACCCTCAATAATATAATCTTCAATTTTTATTCACTTACATTGTTAACCAGGTGAAGATTACATTTCCCAATCTCTTTGCAGCTTTATCTGACCATGTGACTATGTGTAGTTTCAATGAGATTTGAGAAGTTGTGTATGCAATTTCAAGGAGCTTCCTCAAAGTGAGCAGGCACATCCTTCCCTTCCTCCCACAATCTGTCACCTGGAACAGGACCCTTCCAGGACCATGAGTTGGAGCCAAATCAAAGGAATGGCTGAGTAGAGAAGTGGAGAGTTCCTGAATTCCTTCTACCACATGGAACTCATAGTCCCCAGACTGCTTTCTTTTTAAAAGAAATCTCTCTTCTTTAAGCCATTATTTTTTAGGTATTTTTTCTTGATTCCAAAAGTAACCCTAAATAATATGTTACTTTATAATTGTTTCATGTGTTCTTTTTATTTTTCCTCCTACAAATACTGTAAGCTCAGGTGACTATTCTACTTCCTGAGAGGGAAACAACCCAATAGCCAATCCATAGTAATAATTAATAAAAACTCATTATAAAAACTCATTAGATTGATTGACTAATCATCATTCTACTCCCAAAATACCTGAGGACAAGACTCCAAACCATGTCAGAGTTGCAAAATAACCCTATAGGCAAGTTTGTAAATCATGTAAGGTTTACATTTATCTGTGAAATTTCACTGCACTGCCCTTTAGTGCAAGTATGAGTCGCCCTGCTTCTGAAGGTATTTCAAATCCTGAGCATAGCAAATATTTAACTTTATAATGAGTTCAGTATTAAGAACTGAAATGGCTATTTGTGTCTCTGTTCATATATTGATACCGTGGCATTTATTGATTTGTATGCTCTGCTTATCATTATGACATTAATCCTTATTAACAGTAATGCAGCTTACCATAAGTCTAATTAAGATTCCCCAGGATAAAAATGAGATTGGGACAATTCTTATTTTTGCCTAAACCAGCTTGTCCATTCTGATTTGTCGGACATTCCCTATTCATCTATTGGAACTGTTGCTTTTCATTAACTACACAAAGTAATATGTCGTTTTGAGAGAATGGTGCCTGAGAAAATCAGATGGTGTTTTAAAAATTCATTTATGAGAATAGAGAAAAATGAGCATATGAAGAGAATCAAATAGTATTATTAATGTTATTAATAACAATAACTACCTTTGAGAATTTTTCTCCATATCTGGGAATTATATTAGCTCTAAATGTAACTGCTTGGTTACTAAATGGAAACAAGTGTAACTTTTACCTTCTGGGTTGGTGGGGTTGGGGGAGACTTTACTGCAATGTGTATCGCTTAGTTACATGATGTGATTTTCTTTACATGATGTGATTTTTTTATAAGATGATGGAAATAGATATAGACTTGGGCTTGCAATTTACATTTGATCAATTCATCAGATGTGGGTTCCTTCTCATTAACCAGTAGTGATAGAGTCTTTTTTTTTTTTTTTTTTTTACTGTTTGTTTATTTTGAAAGAAAGAGAGAGAGCTTGAGTGAGGGAGGAACAGAGAGAGAGGGGGAGAGAGAGACAGAGAGAGAAAGGCTCCCAGCTGCCAGTACGCAGCCCAACGTGGGGCTTTATCTCATGAATTGTGAGATCATTACCTGAGTTGAAATCAAGAGTCAGACACTCAACCCACTGAGCCACCCAGGAGACCCCAGTAGTGATGGAGTCTTGAAATAATTTATTTTCCCCTGAATTTAAGCTTCTGAATATATAATCTATGGTACAAGATATAACATCACACAGCAAGACTACTTGTGGAGAAGAATATCAAGTCTCTTCTTTGCCTCTCAGGGATATTCCATTTAAATCAGTTCTACTCATGTAAGATTTGTACAGAGAATTCCAAAGAGAAAAGTTGAACTATTCCCAAACTAAATTATGCCTTCTGAACATTAGGACACTACCATCATTGTATTTGATCAACAATAATGATAAAATTCTCATGCATAAATGTGCTAAACAGTGCTGAATTCTCTAGCAAGATTTTTATCTCAAGACAAATTGCATTTATGAAGCAATATGCAGATACTTCTGAAAATATGTGGAATAACTACCCAACTTTCTTTTAATTAGTTTACTTTTTTTTTACACTCCAAGTGAGTTCCCCATCTATTTCTAAAATTATTCTACAGGGACACCTGGGTGACTCAGTTTGGTAAGCATCTGACTCTTGGTTTTGGCTCAGGTCATAATCTCACAGTTCATGGGTTTGAGCCCTACGTCGGGCTTTGTCTGCATTGACACAAACAGCAGATCCTCTGTCTCCACAAGTAGATTCTCTCTGGCTCTGCTTCTCTTGAGCTTGCATGCTCTTTCTCTCTCAAAAATAAATAAACATTAAAAAATTTAAAATTATTCTTCTGACTTTTTAATTGTTAATACATAAACACAATATCAAATTCAAACAATGAAAAAAGTTGTACAGCATAAAAAAGATTAAGTCTTTCATCATTTTCCTATGTCATCTAGTTCTACTAGGAGTTAACCATGGTTACCACTTTCCATGTGTATGATCATAGGCAATTTGTCCATATAATGTGTGTATATTTATATATAGGTTATATTTATATATAAATACTTACATGTATACAAATGCTAACAGCTAGATATACTATCGGGAACTTTGATTTATTATATTGAGGGGTATATATAATTATAAGGGCAGCTGCTTCATTCAGTAAATACATAGAATTCCATTATGTAAATTTAATATTTATGTGATTTTAATCTTTTGCTATGATCAACAATGTGCAAAGGACATCCTTATATAAATTATTTTATTCTTACATAAATTTTGTTTTATTAATTATATTTTATAACAAGATATCTGTAGAATACTTTAATAGAATTATATTTGCTAGGTCAAACAGCATGCATGTTTTTCTTCTTTAAAATTTGATTGAATGTTGTCACATTGCACTGTATAAAAAATGTACCAGTTTATACTCTTATAAACCAACAGTTTATAAGAATACTGATTGTCTGGTAATCTCACCAACACTGAGTATTAAGTATTTTGTTGTTTTCAGTTGAGTAAGTTATGAATAGTATATCATTGTTTTTTTCTTTTTATTAGTTTCTTTTTTTTTTAATTCTCAAGTTAGTTAACATACAGTACAGTCTTGGCTTCAGGAGTCAGTGATACACCTCTTACACATGACACCCAGTACTCATCCTGCAGAGTGCCCCCCCACAATGCCCGTCACCCATATAACCCACCCCTCCATCAACCCTCAGTTTGTTCTCTGTACTTAGGAGTCTCTTATGGTTTTCCTGCCTCTCTGTTTTTATCTTATTTTTCCTTCAGAGTGTATAACGTCAAGCGAAATTAGAGAAAGACAAATATCATATGATTTCACTCATGTGGTATCTGAGAAACTTAAGAGATGAACATAGAGGAAGGGAACCATATCATTGTTTTAATGTGCATTTGAACTGTTTCATTTGCTCATTTTTTACTGGTTTGTTGGACTTTTACCTACTGACTTTTAAGAAATCACTTCAGTGTTCACTTTGGCAGCACATATACTAAAGAAAAATCACTTTATATATTAAAAGTTCTTTATCTGGTAAGAAAATTAATCCTTTTTTGCAATGAATTGCAAGTATTTTTATAATTTGTTTTACTTTTTACTTTATATATGGCTTATTCACAAAATTTAGATTTTTATGTAACTGAATTTAATCAATATTTTATGGCTTCTGGAGAAACAGTACTTTATGTTTGATTGTTTATTTTTACACTTAAATTTTTAATCATTTGGGCTTTATTTTGGTATGAATATGAAATAGAAATCAAGTTTATTATATTTTCAGGTGACTAGTCAATTGTCTCTGAGCCATATATTGAATAATCTATTTTTCTAGTAATTTTAAATACCATCTTTAGCATACACTGAATACTAACATAAAAGCTAGTACTTAAGAACATTTACTGTGGGCTCTCCCTCTCTCTCTCTCTGTCTTCTGCTCCCCCCTCTCAAAATACATAAAACTTTTAAAAAAGAACATTTCCATATAATAGCTCATTTCTTTCTCAGAATCATCCCATCCTAAATTTCTATGTATGTTGTAATATGCTGTAGGTGGTTTGTACTGGTTCCCGAGAGGAAATTGTTAAATTTCTAAGATTTATAAAGCCAACTCTTCAGGTCATTGTTAAAAGTTATATCAGCATAAAATTTAACAAGCAATAAAACAAACATAAGTAAAAACAAAAGTAATAAATATTAAAAACTAATCTTTCTAATTATTTTACTATTATTAATGCTCTTGAAGTTATTTACCTATAGAAGAGTATGATAGAAATACTGTGTAATGATGTGCTACTACACATCTCTTTCCAGTTCTGTATTTGGTAACATCATATTTACAGCTTGGAATTAGCCATGGTGGGAATTTTTACATTACATAAATTGGCAAATGCTAAAAATTAAGATATTTTTCTCCTCTGTGAACCTATCGTTAAACATTACCAGCACACATTTGTAATTATTTATATAGGAATCATTATGTCCTTATAACTATATGCTATGTATATGTATGTTTATATATATGTACATAAGTGTATGTATATGTGTGTGATTATATATTTCCAAGTATCTCATTTCTTTCTTTGTCTGACTATTCTACTAATACCAACCAGTTTTAATTACAAGATGTTTCAATATTATATGAGAGAGTCACAAATCATTATTCTCTACTTTCATATTTTACCTGGCTATTAATGCTTTAAAATTTTCTGCATTATTTTTTCTTTTACTTTCATCTGGTTTTCCTGATAATTACTGTGCTATTTTTTTAAATTGGGATTAAGTTAAATTTATAGATTACTTAGCCATGTTCAGGAAGCTCTGAGTATACTTACCAGGAACACAGTATCTGTTTACATTCATTGATATCTTTTTTTGCTTTCCTCTGAAGCTGTTCTGAGTCCTTGCTTTTCTTCTGCACTCTTTTTAAATCATGTTGGTGTTATTTGTTCCTTAAAGATTTGGTTAAATTCTTCTTTTGAAGCTTGAGTGTATTTTGTTTCTTTGTTTTGTTTTGTTTTCAAGCATAGGAGTTGGTTAATGGAGATAGTAAATCACTTGGCTATTTTCTCCTTTACTTCCATGGCGGTTGATCTGTTTAGATTCTACTTTTTGGGTTCAGCTTTAATAATTTTATATTTGTCCTGAAAATAATCCATTTTATTCTCATTCTCACACAGATTTGAGCAGAGTAGTCTATTGAGCAGCCAGTCAGTACCCTGCCTGTATCCTCAGCCCTTCTCTAGTCATCATTTTCATCTCTTTGCATGAAGCTTTGTCTAAGCTGTGGGAGGCAGCCTAGAAATGCTTAGGAATTAATTAGTAGCAGCTGGGAGCATCATTCAAACAATGATTGACAGAGGTCAGTGTGTATATGTTCCCGTTCCCTCACCCATGTGTGAGGTAAATCTGAAGCTTGTGCTTTAAACTATTTCCCAGATTAAGCTTTAGTTACCACCCCATGGTGATAGCTGTCTTGATGACAGTTCTTTATAGACTGTTTTCTCTTTGCTTTTTCTCTATGCCATGAGCCTCCCCAATAAACTACTTGCACCAGAAATCCTTGTCTGAGAATCTGCTTCTGTGCAAACTCAAACTAACACATGGATTAATTTTTTTATCTTTGTATCTATATCTCTGATTATTTCCTTAAATTTATGTTTATTTTGTTAATGCATCAGCTTTCTATCTCTCTGATCTTTATTATTTTATTAAAACATTTATCTTAATGTTCTCCATGGAGGGAACTCCCTCTCTCAGAAAGCAATGAAAACGTGTGGGACTTCTTGATTGTCATAATAACTAAGAGGAGTGATACTTACTTAAAGTCTGTAATGCTAAATGTTCTTCATTTGGCATCACACACCTTCCTAAAACAAATGAACTACTGCCCAAAACACCAATAGCAACCATGTTGAGAGATCTGTATTATTAGATCTTCCAAAGAACCGAAGTGCTACTGATTTTCTGTTTTCTAATTCATTAACTTTGGTGTTAATATGTGATTATTTATTTTTTCTGTTTACATGATATTTTTTTTCTATTTGTAACATATAATTAGATTCATAAAACTTTATATAATAAATGCTTAACTCAATTTTTATTTTTATTTGTGTATAGTTGACACAAATGTTACGTTAGTTTCAGGTGTACAGCATAGTGATTCAACAAGTTTATATGCTATGCTGTACTAGGCTCGCCACAAGTATAGCTACCATCTGTCACCATACAATGCTATTACAGTATCATTGACTGTATTCTTTATGCTGTGCCTTTTCCTCCCATGACTTACTCATTTCATAACTAGAAGCCTGTGTCTCCTACTTCCCTTCACCCATTTTGCCTATTCTCCCACCCCCTTCTCCTTTGTCAGCCATGAGTTTGTTCTTTGTATTTATAGATCTGATTCTGTTTTTGTTTTTTTTTTTTCATTTGTTTTTTCATATGATTCATCATATGAGTGAAATTATATGGTATTTGTCAATCCCAGTCTGACTTATTTCACTTAACATAATACCCTTTAGGTCCATCCACGTTGTCACACATGGCACAATCTCATCTTTTTCTATGACTGTGTAATATTCCTCTGGGTGTGTTTGTGTGTGGGTGTGTGTGTGTATCCATTCATATATGGATAGACACAGATAGCTTCCATATCTTGGCTATTGTAAATAATGCTGCAATAAACATATGGATGCATATATCTTTTTGAATTAATGTTTTTATTTTTCTTTGGTAAATATCCAGTAGTAAAATTATTAGATTATATGTTACTTGTATGTTTAATATTTTGAGGAATTTCCAAAATGCTTTCCACAATGGCTATACCAATTGACATTCCCACCAACACTGTACAAGTGTTTCTTTCCCCCACTCCCCCCGCACCTTCACCAGCATTTTTACTTCTTTTCTTTTTGAGTCTAGCTGTTCTGGCAGGTGTAAGATGATACCTCCTTGTGATTTTGGTTTGCATTTCCTTGATAATTAGTGATGTTGAGCATCTTTTTATGTGTCTATTTACCATATGTATGTCTTTGGAAAATGTTATTCAGGTCCTCTGCCCATTTTGTAATCAAAAATAATTCTTTTTTTGGTGTTGAGTTGTATATGTTTATTATATATTTTGGATATAAACCCCTTATAGGATGTATCATTTGCAAATATCTTCTATTAAGTAGATTGATTTTTTTGTTTTGTTTTGTTTTGTTTTGTTGGTGGTTTCCCTTAATGTGCAAAAGCTTTTTATTTTGATGTAGTCTATTTTTTTTATTTTTGCTTTTGTTTCCTGTGCCTTAGGAGGCATATCTAGAAAAATATTGCTATGTTCCATGTCAGAGAAATTACTGCCTGTGTTCCCTTATAGAATTGTTATAGTTTCAGGTCTCACATTTAGGTCTTTAATCTATTATGAGTTTATTTTTGTGTATGGTGTCAGAAAGTATCCAGTTTCATTCTTTTACATGTAGCATTCTCAGCAGCATTTACTGAAGAGACTGTCTTTTCTCCATTGCATATTCTTTTAACAAATTTTTAAAATATATTTTTAAAAAATTTAACTTATTTTTGAGAGAGAGAGAGCGAGCACAAGTGAAGGAGGGACACAGAGAGAGGGAGACACAGAATCTGAAGCAGGCTCCAGGCTCTGAGCTGTCAGCACAGAGCCAGGCACAGAGCTCAACCCACGAACCACAAGATCATGACCTGAGCCGAAATCGGATACTTAACTGACTGAGCCACCCAGGCACCCCATGCTTGGTATTTTTATAGGGATTGCATTGAATCTGCATTGGGTAGTATGGACATTTAAACAATATTAATTCTTTCAATCCATGAGCATGGAATATCTGTTCATTTGTTTGTGTCATCTTCAGTTTCTTTCATCAGTGTCTTATAGTTTTCAGAGTGCAGGTCTTTCACCTCTTTGGTTAAATTTATACCTATATTTTATTCTTTTTGGAGCAATTATAAATTGGATTGCTTTCTTAATTTTTCTGTCTGCTATTTTTTTATTAGTGTATATAAATACTACTGGTTTCTGGGTATTGATTTTGTATCCTGCAACTTTACTGAATTCATTTATTACTTAATAATAAATTTATTATTAATTCATTTATTACTTAATTCATTTCATTTTTTGTAGTGGAATCTTTAGGATTGTCTATGTATAGTATCATGTCATCTGCAAATAGTGACATATTTTAACTTGTTCTTTACCAATATGGAGGCCTCTTAATTCTTTTTCTTGCCTGATTACTGTAACTAGGACTTCCAATACTATGTTAAATAAAAGTGGCAAGAGTGGACATCTTTGTCTTGTTTTGGGTATTAGTGGAAAGCTCTTCCTTTTTCACCACTGAGTGTGATGTTAGCTGTGGAGTTTTCATATGGCCTTTATTATGTTGGGGTATGTTCCCTCTAAACCCACTTTGTTAAGAGCTTTTTTTTTTCTTATTGTAAATAGATATTGAATTTTGTCAAATATTTTCCTGCATCTATTGAGATGATGGAGAATTTTTATCTTTCATTTTTTTTATCCTTCTTTGATGTAGTATCACACTGATTGATTTGCAAATCTTGAACCATTCTTGCATCCCAGGAATGAGTCTCACTTGATTGCAGTGAATGATCATTTTATTGTATTGAATGCAGTTTGCTAATATTTTGCTGTAGAGTTTTGTATTTATTTTCATCAGTGATATTGACCGTTAGTTTTCTTTTTTTATGGTGTCTTTGTCTGATTTTAGTTATCAGGGTAGTGCTGGCCTCATAGAATGAGTTTGGAAGCTTTCCTTCCTCTTCTATGTTTTGGAGTAGTTTCGGGAGAATTGGCATTAATTCTTCTTTAAATGTTTGGTAGACACTTGTGACTCCATCTGGTCCTAGACTTTATTTTTTGGTAGTTCTTCTATTACCAATTCTATTTCATTACTAGTAATTGGTCTGTTCAGATTTTATAATTATTCTGCATTCAGTTTAGGAAGATTGTGTATTTTTAGGAATTTACACATTTCTTCTGGGTTGTCCAGTTTGTTGGAATATAGTTTATCATGGTATTCTCTTACAATCCTTTGTATTTCTCTCATTGTTGCTTTTCTCTCATTGTTGATTTTATTTTTTAGATCCTCTTTTTTTTCTTGATGAATCTCATTAAAAGTTTATAAATTCTGTTGGCCTTTTCAAGTAACCAGCTCTTGTTCTCAGTGACTTTTTTTTTTTTTTTAGTCTTTATGTCATTTATTTCTACTCTGATCTTTATTATTCCCTTTCTCCCACTCATCTTTGGGTTTGTTTGTTCTTCTTTTAGTTCATTTAGGTGTAAAATTAGATTTTTTACTCAAACATTTTCTTGAGGTAGGACTGTGTCACTATATATTTCCTTTTTAAGCTGTTTTTACTATGTCCCCCATATTTTAGACCATTGTGTTTGCATTTTCATTTGTCTCCATCTATTTTATTTTATTTTTTTACTTTATTTGATTGCTTCATTGGCCCATTTGTTGTTTAGTTTCATGTTGTTTAGCTTCCACATATTTATGTTTTTCCAGTTTATTTCTTGTGATTTATGTCTAGTTCATAGCATTGTGGTTAGAAAAGATGCACAGTATAATTCAATCTTATTAAATTAATAAGACTTGTTTTGTGGCCTAAAATGTGTCTATTCTGGAGAATGTTTCTTGTGCATTTGAAAAGAATGTGTATTCTGTTGTTTTTGGATGAAATGTTGGGTCCATCTAGTTTAATGTGTCATTCAAAGACATGGTCTCCTTATTGATTTTCTACCTGGATGATCTATCCATGGATGCAAGGAGGTTAACACCCCACTTTAAATCAATTTTTCTTAAAATATTTATGACCATATGTATTTGTTAGCTGTATCCTATAGGTTCTATTTAATATGTTTATTTTTTCTTCTTTTCTAGTGCTTATGAAATTCATTTTTCATTTCTTGATTATCCCCAAGAATTTTTAGATATCTTTTTAACACATTTTGATATGGTATAGATTTTTTGTTCTTATTTTTGTTGCTGTTATTGTTGTTTGTTATTAACTTCTAGCTTTATTGAGCTCTGATCATAGCATAAACTCTGTATCATTTCTGTTTTTTTAAACTTCCAAAGTTTTCTTTGTGGTTTAATATGGGTCAGTTTCACTATTATGTCAATACTTGTATTTTCTGATTTTAAAGAAATGCTAGTCAAGATAATTAATTATATCTACCATATTAATATGTTATTTTGATCTTATATATTATTGTTTCAATATTGTTTTACACCTTATCTGTTGAGAATAGAGAGGGGTGAATGAAAGCTATCTAATATGTTTTTGCCTATCTATATATTGCTTTATGAGTTTTGATACTGTTATTTCTTATATAGATAATAATAACTGATAAATTTTATTTGTGTACTATATTCTTTGATATTATAAAGCATACTCCATCTTTTTTTGTAACATTTTCTTTTTACCTGAATTCTATTTTTATGATAAGATCATTTTGTTCACTACTTTTATTTTCATTTGTGAGTAGGCTTTTGCCTTTTGTCTTTTAACATTTTGCCCCTGCTTTTGTCTTTTAACATTTGCAAAGTCCTGAGGTTTGAAGAATCTCTTGAATTCACAACTTATAAGAATTATGCTCTTTGATCAATTCTGAAATTATTTTTCTTATGGTAAAGCTTAGAACATTTATATTTATTGATACAGCATGGATATGTAATCTTAATTTTTTGTATTTTTTTATTCTACTTTTATCAGTTATTTGATGTACACATGTGCTGTATCTTTTTAGTATGTTTTTTGTTTCCTTTATATTGTTGAGTATGTTTGTGCTTATTCTGATAAATTTTAATGTTTGAATTTTGATCTTCCATTCCTACTTTCTGCTACCCAATTGTATTTGATTATAGTATTTTGTGGTTTTCTTTATATCTTACAATGTATCTATTTATAATTTTCATATCAGTTTTGGCGATCACATTTCATACATAGGTATCCCCCACTTTTTGAAAATTTGCATTACACTGCTTCACATTTATGAAAGATCTATATGTTTTCACTAATCAAATAAATCCTAAACAGATTTCTGCTTTTATTAAACAAGGAAAAAAAAGTGTTCAACATTCATTTTGCAGCAAGCTGTTATAGAGGCAGTTTACATCCTAAACAGAAAGAGTGGCCACACACAACACCCAAGAACTATACTCAGCATCTCAGCCTCAGGCTGCCAAAGCTTTGAATTATGTCTGTGAGCATCTGTGTTTTATCTTGATTGATTTGATGCATCCATAGACAAGATGTGTCCTAAGATATAAGAAAAAACTCAGAGGGGTTATTTTTGGGGTCTGGGACTACTCAAGACTTTTTCCATGTAATTTTTTTTTTTTTTTTTTTTTTTTTTAAGAGAGAGGGAGACACATTCCCAAGCAGGCTCTGCGCTGTCAGCACAGAGCCCGGCACAGGGCTAGAACTCACAAACCATGAGATCATGACCTGAGCTGACCGAGATCAAGAGTTGGACACTTAACCCACTGAACCACCCAGGCACCCCATTTTCCATATAATTTAATGGTAATTGTTTCTTTGCTTTATGCCATTTGGGCTTACAAAAGATTTCATATAAATACTGTCAGATAGGGAAACTTGTACTATCCTTCTGTTTTTTAATCTTCTCTTCTTATTATTCATTTTTAATTTCTACACTATTGATAATAAAATTGTACATTATGTTGTGCAGCCATCATGTCCACTTTTGTGCTGGTCTTCGTTTCACATTAATTAGAGTTCAAAACTCAGGACCATTCCTTTTGCCATTGTTTCTATTATTACTTGGCTGATTCATTTTGATTCTCTGGTATTTTCTTCAGGAAGTATTTGTTCCAACTATATTGGATCTTTAAATATGCTTATGTTATGCCTTTACAGTTAAATTATTCTTTGGTTATGTATAAACTTTGGGTTATTACTGTTTTTCTTGAAGAATTTCTAGACTTTACTCCATTATTTTTTTTATTTTTTATTTTTTTTAGTATGAAATTTATTGTCAAATTGGTTTTCATACAACACCCAGTGCTCATCCCAACAGGTGCCCTCCTCAATGCCCATCACCCACCCTTCCCTCCCTCCTACTCCCCATCAACCCTCAGTTTATTCTCACTTTTTAAGAGTCTCTTATGGTTTGGCTCTCTCCCTCTCTTTTTTTTTTCCTTCCCCTCCCCCACTGTCTTCTGTTAAGTTTCTCAGGATCCACATAAGAGTGAAAATGTATGGTATCTGTCTTTCTCTGTGACTTATTTCACTTAGCATAACACTCTCCAGTTCCATCCACATTGCTACAAAAGGCCATATTTCATTGTTTCTCATTGCCAAGTACTATCCCATTGTGTATATAAACTACAATTTCTTTATCCATTCATCAGTTAGTTGATGGACTTTTAGGCTTTTTCCATAATTTGGCTATTGTTGAAAGTGCTGCTGTAAACATTGGGGTACAAGTGCCCCTATGCCTCAGCCCTCCTGTATCCCTTGGATAAATTCCTAGCAGTGCTGTTGCTGGGTCATAAGGTAGATCTATTTTCAATTTTTTGAGGAACCTCCACACTGCTTTCCAGAGTGGCTGCACCAATTTGCATTCCCACCGACAGTGCAAGAGGGTTCCCATTTCTCCACATCCTCGCCAGCATCTATAGTCTCCTGATTTGTTCATTTTAGCCACTCTGACTGGCGTGAGGTGTTGATCTGGAATTTCTTCAAGGTCCATGTGTTTGATTGTCAAGTTTCTTTATATTCCCTTAACTTCAACCAGTATCCCAATAGTTTTTGTCTTTCATAACATTGCTATTTGTTTAAAAATTGTGACTAATTGTTAGTAAACTGTCCTATATTTTTAATTTGTTTGAAATGATTGTGTCTTCATTCTGACATTTAGGTTAAACGTTTTAAAAACAATGTCCTCATAGATGTTATGTACTTCCTTTTCAATCACATTAGAGGTCTGTACTGTCAGGTTTTTTCCTGCTACTGATGATACTTAAATTGATTATTTTTTAAAAGTGGCATCTGTCCAGAGATCCCCAGAGTAATAATACCATTGTTCTTTGTAATTTAAAAGGAATCTGTGGAGTTATATTTTGAGACTGTGTTAAAATGCTCTTCCCAAATAACCAATGGTTTTCAGTGTCTATTAATATGTCCGGCCTCAAACAATTAATTTTATGGGTGGAGGGAGGGTAAATGTTGCCCAGTGATTTTTCTAACTTTGTAATTTGTTTTACATTTGTTATCTGTCAATCTTTTGAAAATCAGAGCTCTCCTCCTTCATTTTTCTTATTTGTAATCTCTTTTTCTCTTTGATAGCATTTGGACTCAAATGTGTTTTGAATACATTGTGAACATTACCATCATTAATGCATCAACTTGTCACAGATGCAGAAAGTGTTTACCTCTTTTGCCAATTCTCCATTAGTTTCTGAGCACTTGCTTACTTTCTGACACATTTCCAGACTTTACATAGAAGCAGACATTTCTCCACAAAGCCCTAGTTTCTTCTAGTAAAGACTAGTCTTGAAAAATGAGAAGTTGGCTGCTCAGTTTGTGTATGGTAGACTTTTTCCAGAATAAAGACAGGCATTTTTAAAATCATCAGTTCATATTGATATCTCCAGTATAAATCTTTAAGTACATATTTTATCTCAGTTTTTCATTTGTCTTTTGACTTCACTCACATTGTTTATGTCTATACAAACTATCTTTACTGATTTGAAATTAAATTCAGGATTTTTAAAATTTATCTGGAATTTTAGTTAGAAGGCTTTTCTCACACCCTGGTTATAAACGATTCACTTTTTTGTTTGTTTGTCTTTGTTTTGTTTCATTTTTTGTTTTGTTTTGTTTTGTTTTTGGGGGGTCTGGTATTTATAACTTTTATTCTTTAAGTTTTTATTTAAATTCAAGTTGGTTAACATACAGTGTAATATTAGTTTCAGGTGTACAATATAGTGATTCAACACTTTCATACAATACCTGGTCCTCATCACAACAGGTGCATTTTTTAATCCCAATCACCTGTTTAACCCATACTCTCACCCACCTCCCCTCTGGTAACCATCAATTTGTTTTCTATAGTTAAAAGTCTGTTTCTTGGTTGGTCTGTCTGTCTGTCTCTCTTTTTTTTTTCCTTTTGCTTATTTCTTTCTTAAATTCCACATATGAGTGAAATCATATGGTATTTGTCTGTCTCTGACTGCCTTATTTCACTTAGCATAATATTCTCTAGCCCCATCCATATCATTGCAAATGGCAACATTTCGTTCTTTTTTATGGCTGAGTAATATGTGTATATGTGTGTGTGTATACACACACACACACACACACACACACACACACACATACTGAATTACTGAAGAAAATGTGGAATATATATGTATCAGTTGATGGACACTTGGGCTATTTCCATATCTTGGCTGTTGTATATAATGCTGCTATAAACATAAGAGGCATGTATCCCTTTAAATTAGTATTTTTGTATTCTTTGGGTATAACTCTTATTTCTAACATTAGTTGTACATCCATGTGGAGTATATTCTTGTGTATAGTGTGCAGTAATAATCTTATTTTATTATTTTAATGGCTCTTTAATTATTCTAGTAGTACTACTTAATAAGGCTATGTTTCTTCCAGTTATTTGAAACCACATGTTTACTGTATACCAAATATTTATGTGTATTTGTATCTACCTGTGGATTCTTATTTCTTTTTATTGACCTATCCATGTGCCAGGAACACATTGGTTTAATTATAGAAAATTTTTAGTATTTTAATATATAACAAGAATAGTCCTTATTCACTGTTATTCTTTTTCAGAGTTTTCCTAGGTATTCTTTCAGGTTCATATTTTAATATAATCTTTAGAATCAATTTATCTAACTTAAAAAGGGTTTGATATTTTTGTTAAATTTGTATTAAGTTTAGATATTAACTTAGGCACAATCAAAATTTATTCAAGAAAAAGTATATGTCTTCTATTCAAGTCTGTATTTCCATCTTTCAGTAATGTTTCAAAGTTTTTTTTCAGATAGGTTTTACTTTTTTAGTTGTTTTAATATTCCCTAAGTTTTTATTTACTGTTGTCAGTATAAATGGAATCTTCTCTTCCATCGTATTTTTAGTTCATTATTACTCTTACATATGAGGGTTATTTATTTTTGTGGGTTAATTTTATATCTTTCTATCATACATAATTCACTTACTATTTAACTACTTTATCATTTGTTTTCTTAGATTTTCTAGATATCCTATTATATTATTATCTATACACAGAGTTAGTTCTACTGAATGGTGTGCTGACAAAACTTTATCACTTGACTATCAGGAAAATTAAACAAACCCTGAATCTTGATTTGTAGGTTTTGTCAAATTCATTATGTAAATTCAACTACAGTTGATTTCCTGCTACCGTGCCTTTAAAAACAGGCTCAGACAGTTCCTGAAAATTCAACCATTGACTGACTCTCGATAACCAGTATGACCAGTTATGGATGTACTCTGGCACACCAATTGGTTATATTTCTTCCTTCTCATGTCACTAACTTGTCATTGTTTTATTTTACCTATATCTTTGATTAATCCATCTAACGAAAAGGTATTAGGAAGATTTTACTGACCACCAAGATAATTTATTGGACACTTATTTTCTTGTCTTTAGTACTGTGTGTACTCACTATAACTATCATAGTTATCATAGCTGTTATTACCCAGACTATTATCTTTCTTCCCTCACTAAGATATAATCTCATTAAAGGGAACAGTCATCTCTTTGCCCACTTGTATATCCGACATATGACATAGTACTTTGCACATTCTAGGTACTCAGTAACTTTTAATTGAATGAATGTTATATATGAAAAGTATTTTATACACTACAACAGAGAATATAAATCAATATTATTATTACTATCTGCAAGTTAAATATGAGGATAATATGATATTTGACCCCTCCTCCCAAATATAAGAGCCCTTCTCTTGACCCATGCAACTAAAGATAAGAAAAATGAGGTTCTTGTTAAATAATGTGAAGTACTAGGATCTAATCTCAGCTTTACTACTCATTTATTATTTAATACTTAATATCTTAACCCTCATCTGTAAAACGGGAATATTATATCTTACTTTACAATGTTATCATGAAGATTAAAAATATATGTGAGTGAGTATATCTGTATATGCATGTAGTTGGTATATTTTTCTCTTTAGATTACTTGAAATATATTTATATAAGTATCCATCAACTTGTAGCTGCTATTGTTGTTTTTACTGTATAAAAATTAATTTAGAAGAATAAATAAGTTTTCTTCATACATGGGTGATGATTTTATATTCTATGAATATTTGTGGCTTGGGGCACTATTCATAAAACAGAAATATATGACTCCAGACATGTATTCTGCCAGATGAGACAGGTTTTATCCTTAAGATTATAAGGGGAGGGAAATTTTGTGAAAAGCTGAATTGTCCGTATTATTTATTGATAAACATGCTACTCTCTCATAGGCACCAACTGATCTAGATATTGGGTTTATTTTTATAAATGAACTTGATAAATAATTAAACATGAAACTTCCCCTGCTATTCTGTCCTTGGACTCCTGGGGCATTAAGAATTCATGTCTCTCTTGACCTGCAAGCTTCTACTCCTATTCCAGCAGCCCTGTGTGACGTCTAAGAAGACTTGTCGCTCAAGCTGAATTGTATAGTGTTTTTCTGATGTGTGGAATGTTGACCCATGGGAAGCCTCTGGACTCATTTTCATTAGTGACATAAACACATTTGGAGAGTAGGATAGGAGATGGGCAGCCGATTATTTGCCTCTCAGCATGGCAAAACCACCCTTATTGTCACTGTCCACTGGCTAAGAAGAAGTCAGCCTCCTCTAAGTCTAATTGTTGCTTGTTCTGCATATTCATGCTGCTATCAGGTCCTTGGCAATTGTAAGTAAGGGCCAGATCTCCACTGATTAATCAGGCAAGACAGAGCCCCGTGAACAGGGGTGGGGCTTTTTGTTTGTTTGTTTATTTTAAGTCTTCATTTGCACCTGTCTTGAGTTGTGTGCAGAGTAAGAATGTGAGCTAGCTTTTAATAACATTGAGTAGACCTCTTGTTGAGTAAGTTATGAGCTTCTTTGTTACTTAATTATTTAGTATCTATGAGCCAGCTATTAACATATCGGAAATTGAAAACCTGTTCTTTCCTCATTCATGTTCAGGAATCATCATCCCTTGTCTTAGAGGCAGGCTTTAAGGCTCAGCTTGACTATGGCACACCAATATTTGCATTGCATGGTTATAACGTACTATAGTTTGAACAAAAGTCATGATGTTAGGCATATTGTAGTCTTTGGTTAGAAAGGTATAGTTGTGGAAGAGTGAGATCAGTCAGGATGATATTCCATAATGGAAAATGTTACCCTGGAGTTATAAAGGTCAGAAACGCAAAGCAGCATCACTTCCAGACAGAATGGTATGGATAGTTTCACACTATTTGCAAAGGAGAAAAGCAAAACTTTTATCTCTCACATTCCAGAAAAGTACTCAGTTTTCTCTCTGCAGTTTCTGTTGTTCATCCCTGTCTTTTATCCATAAAGAATTTTTCCAGTAAATATATTTTTCAAAAAGCCAAAATAACACAATGGAACAAAATTGTTTAAAGTCTATTGGAACACCAATCATATTAATTACCAAATTTTTCCTTGAATTGTTAGAGACCAGGCTTCAGCCTTGGGCAGGGCTGTTTAGCAAATGAGCCAAGCAACAGCAGGGGCTCAGCCATTCAATCTTCTTCTGGTCCTGCAGAAATGATCACTGGTTATGGGCCTCTGCTGACCTTTGCTGCTGTCTACCTACACATCTCTCTCCCTCTCTCTCTTACTCTCTCTCTCCCTCTCCCCATCCCCCCCCCCACCTCTCTCCAACTTTTTTTTAACCAAAAAGAGAAACTTTTATTCTTGCTCTCACTATTTGGATCCAGCTGGGGTTTCCCTTTGTTAGGGACAGCAAATTCCCCAGACTCAATCCACAAGGATTTTGATACAAAATGGGGAGGGTGTCAAAGATTCTGAAATATTAATGGCATTTCATTAGATTTGGGTACAGCAATTAGGAACACACATGGAACAACGGTGCTATAAAGGAAGGAACATGTTTTTTGCATGTTTCTTACAATGCTTAGTTCTGTCAAGATGCTATAAATTATTTATATTTGTATCACATTTAATACTCGCAAAACCCTGTGAGTTAAGTACTATTAAGTGCACTTATCAGGTGGAAAAAAAAAGTACAATTAAAGAACTTTAAGTACTTGCCCAAGGTCATACAGTTAGTGCACAAACAGAGCTGGGATGAAAACCTTTGTCCCTCTGATTCAAAATCTACTGTGTCATGCTGCCTCCCCAGGTAAGATGTTGCCAAGATGCTTGCCAATGAATCTGGCAACCTCTCACTCTGGCATTCTCCCTCTCCCTTCTCTACAACCTTCTGACACTCCATAAGGACTAAATATCCATATATTTTTGGACTTTGACCCAAATAATGTGGGTGAGACCAAAAAAAATTGAATATACATTATCTGCTCTCCAAGATTATGGATTTTATTGGCAAAGACAGGTGTCACACATAACGGTATATACCAAGAACAAATGATAATGAATGTAATTATGACTTGGGACTAACTTGGTTTTGAGATAAATAGTGCCCTGTTTTGGTTTTTGTTTGTTTGTTTTTTTGCATTTTATTTATTTATTTTTGTTTGTTTTTGTTTTTGTTTTTACTTAAAATTGATGTTGATATTATGGAGATTTCCTATTTAGCAATAATTGTGTGTGTCAATGTCAAACATACAAGTTTCTAATTCTGGTTTTACCAGTAAAAATCTGTAAAATATTGTGTCTACTAACATTTATGTGCTACACTTCTTCTAAGGGAATCCTTTGGGGAAAAAAAAGGAAATTTTGAGCAGCACTTCATGATTAAAATCTTAATATTTCAGAGATAAACATTCTTATGTTAAGGAAAAGCTGATCACCATGGTATACTGAGTTGATAAAGACAGGCCCTCTCTGACTGAAATATAGGAAATGAGTCACAGGCAACAAATGCACTCTCTACCAAGAAACAGAGTTGATGACATAGAGTCTGTACAGCAAGATGGAGTTTTGGAACTCAAGAACACAAAGTAATAAAATGATCTGAAAGGTACTATAAAATAACTATGAATGAGATGATACAAATTTACAGCTGAGCTCTAAAGGAGGAAAAATAGGAAGATGCTAAAACTGAAGACAGCAGAAATCAAGACCAAAGCATTAAGGAGAAGGTGACACCTCTAACATTCACAGTAAACTCCAGGGCTTGGAAGTTACAGATTAGGATTCTAACACTCTCCAACAAGGGGCAGGAAATAGGAGCTTGAACCAGAGCAGAGTGATTCATTAGAACTGATTTTTGTGTGTGAATCCCAGGGCACCAAATTCTCCCCATCATTTTGGGAAGATACTTTGTAGACACTGCACTAAGCTATTGAGATCCTCCCATGAATCAAAGATTTATTTCCCTAACTACAGAAGATAGTTATCGCTAAGACCCCTTTGGGGATTGCCTCTGGTGAAGAGAGACACTTAAACTCATGCCCCTTTCCTGGGCTCGCCCATGTCCAATGGCTGGGCACAGTGGCATAGAGGCCTGGCTTCTCAACTGAATGCAGGGCAAATGTATGGAGTCCTCCCACCTCCAGAACTCCTACAGGAGCAACCAAGTCTCCTGAAGGGAATTTATAGCTTGACTCCTCCCTCTGCCCAATTCTGCTTTCTTCTCTTACCTTCAAGTGGTGCTGATTCTAGAACTTTTTTTTTTTAATTTTTTTACATTTATTTATTTCTGAGTGACAGAGAGAGACAGAACACGAGCAGGGGAGGGGCAGAGAGAGAGGGGGAAACACAGAATCTGAAGCAGGCTCCAGCTCTGAGCTGTCAGCACAGAGCCTGTTGCGGGGCTTGAACCCACGAGAACCATGAAATCATGACCTGAGCTGAAGTCGGATGCTTAACCGACTGAGCCACCCAGGTGCCCCTAGAACTTCTTAATAAACATTTCTCAGGGAATGTCACCTACAGAATACTTCTAATACAGAACTCTACTCAAGGAGATTTACAAAGATACAAACAGGTTTGCACTTTATTTTTTATTAGGAATTGAATGTTAAAGAGACAGAGTGGGGAAAAAAAGGATAAGGAATTGAAGCCCCAGGACATTGCACTGGATTCTTTTGATTTGAGTTTATGTTTCCTGTACAATGTGTAAATCAAAGCCAGTAAATTCATCTTTTTTTTTAAGTTTATTTATTTATTTATTTTGAGGGGGGTTGGCAAAGAGAGAGAGGAGAGACAGAATCCCAAGCTGTCAGGGTAGAGCCCGATGTAAGGCTAAAACCCACAAATCGTGAGATCATGACCTGAGCTGAATCAAGAGTCCGATGCTTACCCAGCTAAGCCACCGGGCACCCTGCCAGTAAATTCATCTTAAAATTGTTCTTTGATGAATAAAACCCTTGGATCCAAGTTGATACAGCTAAGAAACTTCTGTGTCAAGAAACTTTCTTATGCTATGGCATATGGGACTTTTAAAGAATAAACAACATCACTCAAAAAAAGGCACAAAATTGAAAATTCAGTATCACATGAAAAAATAAAGAAAACACCAACAATGTTGAATTTCAACTGACTCATATTCCCAGAAATGAGCAATTGTCAAGGAATATTGCCACTTTTTTTATGTTCTAAGAAATAGGTAACTACAAAGGACTGTCCTGCTCTTATATATTCAGAGACAAGACCTATTATTCCTCTACTCAAGAAAAGGTTCTCTTTCTTTGGGAAGTTTCTCACTAATGAATATTCTCTCTATTGTAATAGCCTGAATAAAAAAGATCTCCTTCATTGTCTGTTGCAGTTTGTCTTGATTTGGTGCCAGGATTCAGGTAGGCTTGGCCCTTGGCTTTGTATCACTACTCAGTCCAGGTAATGAGGCATCTTGGAGTCCCTTTGCTTTGTTTCTGACTGGTGATCTGGGGCTCAACTGTGAACCCTGCTTTTTTCCTGTGTTCCTGACTTTTCTTCATCTGCTTCATGACAAAGAATTGATTTGATTCCTTTTGATTACTTGATTTCTGGCACCAGCATCTTTTGTCTTCATTATCTGATCATTTGGCCATATTTGCAAATAGATTGATAGTTTATAAAGATGTTATATCTGTTGGGAGAGAGAGAATCTGGTATGTTAGTCTTTTTCTCTTTGTCTATTTGTTTATTTTGAGCTCAAATAAATTAAGAATTTTATGCCCACCAGGAAATGTGTGTCTGGGTGGATAAATTTATATTTGTGGGTTTATACCTGACCCCTGGCTAAATTTTAGAATTGAAGTTATGGACTTTCTCTCTGTACCTTTGTATGTTTATAGTTTATAACTCAAAAAGATCTTTACCTCTCATTGTGTGAGTATATAATATTTGACTACACCTCTAAAAGTATTCCCCAAATCAATTATACAATCTTTTAAAGGAGGAGTTCTATTCTAATTAGTATAGAGATAATAATTATTTTTAATTGAATATTCCTAAACTTTCCAGAAAATGAAGATATGAAACTTCCAGTATTTTCAATGTGAAAAATAAAAGTTACTTGTTATAACTCAGAAATGTTTAAGAATTCAAGTTTATATAACTTAGGTGAATCTTTGGCAAATGAGACTAGTTTAATATAAACATAATAAATAACAGCAGCTGTATCTTCTATGATTTATCAGGGTAAAGTGTAATTACAAGATTTATTTTTTACTTTGGTTTATCATCTCTAAACTTATATGGGTTTACTGATTGAATAAACTAGTGTTACTTTTATTAAATGTTTAAGAATTTTAAAAATGTAAATTTGTGAAACCAAATAGAATTATTATTCTGATATATTTTATTTCAATTAAAATTTTTTATGTCTATTTATATTTGTGGGGGAGGGCAGAGGAAGATGGAGACTGAAGAGAATATGGAGAATCTGAAGCAGGCTCCAGGCTCTGAGCTCTCAGCACAGAGCCTGACACAGGGCTCGATCACAGGAACTGTGAGATCGTGACCTGAGCTGAAGTCAGATGCTTAAGCAACTGAGCCACCTAGGCACACCATAACATATTTTATTTCAAAACAGTTATGTTTTATAATATGTCAACTTGAAGATAATTTTGAAGATCTTTTGGTAACTGAAAAACTTGAACTAATACTAAGTTGAACTAGTAAATCAATATTCAGTTTACACCTATAAGTATTATAGAATACTGAAACATTAATTGCTAATTATAATTTTAAGTTTATATATTTTTGCTTCATTTTTATTTGTGAAGAGTGACTACATATACTTAGGTCTCATTATGCATATGCTCATGTTGTCACTTTGAAAAGTTATATTACAAGGGATGTGTATAGACACAGAAAGTTATATGGTTTGTGAAGAGACAGTTTTATGTATTATGGCCAAAGCTATCATGGTTTGATGAGTTTATTTATGAGACTTTCAAAAAGAGCATTAGTATCAAAAATTATACTAATGCAAAACTAAATTTGGTTTTCTCTATGTTAGAATGAATACATAATTTTGGACTATTGGTCTTCCTTAAAAGAAACTATTAAAGATAAATTTTACCTTCTGTGTCATGTACCTAGATTACAGAGATTCTGTGTCTTACCAGGATAACTTTCTATGCTTTATATTTATTTTATTAAATCCTTTTTTATTTAAGTAAATGACAGTTTCTCACTTAGGAGGGAATATGGTTCTTTAAAAATCGTATTACCTTTTTTAGGGGTGCCTGGGTGGCTCAGTCAGTTAAGCGTTCGAGTTCAGTTTAGATCATTACCTCCCGGTTTGTGAGTTTGAGCCCCTGTGTTGGGCTCTGTGCTGACAGCTCTGAGCCTGAAGCCTGCGTCAGATTCTGTGTGTGTCTCTCTCTCTGCCCCTCCCCCGCCTTGTGCTTTGTCTGTCTGTCTGTCTCTCTCTTTCTGTCAAAAATAAATAAAGATTAAAAAAAATAAAATAGTAAAATAAAAATCATATTACCTTTTTAAAAAATATTTTATTGTCAGTTTGGTTAAATTGGCAGTAAAGTATTAGTGCATAGCAACCCTTGACCCTGTAATTAATGAAGTGTTCAAATCTCCTGACAACTTTTGATATTTTGCCTTCCCCAGGTAAAATCCTAAATGATATCTTTTGCATTAAAAACTGCCCTTTAGCTATCCTAGAGGGTTCCTGGAAAATCACAAAAATTTGTGTTTTTATATCTTGTAAAAAGAGAAATTCTAGAAATAATTAGGTTTATTTGACATGTTACTATTGATGAATTGCATGGGAGGAGTTGTCAAATCAGAAGACATGCTTAGTTTTCCCTACATTAAGTTTATATAGGTAAAATGATATTCATAGAAATAGTTCTAAATTGTAGATTGTATGGCAAGTTCCTAGGGATTTGTCAGTGACCGTAATGGTCATGATACGTTTCTGTGTATCAGTAGTGGTGCTGTTTTGTCTGATATTAGACAACAACAGTATAAGTTATCAGTCATAATTTATATTGATTTTTAAAATGCTTTTAGTCACATCTTCATTTCTTTAATACGAATAGCATTTTGTTGGTCATTCATTTGCAGTTGAGGATTCATATCAGCTCCCTATTTTTATTTTATTATTATACATATGTTTAGGACCTACTATACTACTGCAGACTCTTACTTGATATTCTAGATATATTCTTACTGTATGCATCATATATATATGGTATATTATGTCCTGAGATTATTTTATGTTACATTTAAATGTCATTTTCTCTGTAAAAATTGTTTATCCTTTTTAAGAATTAAAATATAATATTCACTCTTTTGTGAAAATAAGGTTAACTATATTTATAGACATTTTATCTACTTTGGAGGGTATTGATTTTACTTTCTTGCTTTGCATGCCACAGAAACAACCCAATTTCCTTGTCAGTTGTATTATGCTTATAATGAAAAGAATAAAAAATCCAGCGAAATTGAGAATTATAAGACAAATTTGGTAATAGTTATTTACCTAAATGCAACAGAAAGAGAAATTAGTGAAACATTGAGAGAATGGTGTAGGCTCCACCATCAGTCCCCCATTTTATCTCCTTTACAAACACTATTCATTTATGTGGATGATTTTTTTTAATCGCATTTTCCTGTGGCTCTTTGCCTGAGGGAATTCCTGGATCATGCAGTGTACCTAGATCACACACAGAAAATGCTTCAAGTGTCAAGGAACTAATGTCCTTATGAGTAGCTTCAATAAGTATTATATGGGGGTTGGTAGATAAATGCCCCATGTTTTGAGTCATGTTCCACGATACCTCCTTAGTGGTATCTCATGATTTCGGTATTGGCTTCCCTCCTGTAATAGTCAGTGATGGTTGCCATAACAAAGTAACAGAGACTAGGTGGTTTAAACCACAGAAATTTATTTTCTCACGGTGTTGGTGGGATTGGTTTCTTCTAAGGCCTTTCTCCTTGGCTTGTAGGTAGCTGTCTTCCATTTTTTTGCATGATCTTCCCTTTGTGTATGTCTGTTATGTGCTAAATTGCATCCCCCAAAATTCATAGGTTGAAGTTCTAACCCCCAGTACCTCAGAATGTGACTGTACTTGAGAGATAGGGCCTTTAAAAAGATGATTTAGTTAAAATGTGATCATTAGAGTGGGCCCTAAGGTAACTTGACTGGTGTCTTTATAAAAAAGGAAATTTAGAGACAAGACACCAGGTATCCATGCACATAGAAGTAAGACTATGTGGGGACACAGTGAGGAGACCATCTGCAAGCCAAAAAGAGAGTGTTCTGGATAGACCAAAGCTGCCAGCACCTTGGTCTCAAACTTCTAGCCTCCAAAATTGTGAGAAAATAATTTTGTGTTGTTTAAACCACCCAGTCTGTGGGATTTTGTTATGGCAGCCCTAGTACAACAATAATAGGAATAGGAATAGGAATACATTGTCACTGTTCTAATTTCTTCTTCTTCTAAGGACATCTGTCTCTGTTACATTACAGCCCATCCATCTTATTTTACCTTAATTACCTCTTCAAAGGCTGTAACTCTAGATACATTCACATTCTGAGTTAGTGGGTTTGGGACTTCAACATATACAATTTTTATTTTATTTTATTTTATTTTTTTTGTGGTTGGGGTGCCACAACTCAGTCCATAACACTTCTGTTTCTAATCTCATGTTCTCCTCACTCTAATTCACGTTTCCCTGGAATCATTCTCTAATAAACCAGTTGCAATTTATTTACACTTTGTCTCTGACTCTACTTTCGAGAAGTCTCAAGTTAAGTAGTTGGAAGACCTGGAGAAGAAAAGGAGAAAGTTGAATACATGTTCTAAAACACTCATAGAAGAGGGAGCTGGAGAGAATGAAGGAGAGGTGTTTGAAGTTACGGTGATTTACAACCTTAAGAAATTAAAGAACAACATGGGTGTTCAGGTTAAATATTACACTAAATTCTTAGTAGGATAAATAAAAACAATTCCTGGGGCACCTGGGTGGCTCAGTCAGTTAAGCATCTTACTCTTCACTTTGGCTCAGGTCATGATCTCACAGTTAGTGAGTTCAAGGCCTATATTGGACTGTGCACTGACAGTGTGGAACCTGCTTGGGATTCCCTTTCTCCCTCGCTCTCTGTGTGCCTGCTCTGCCTGTGTGAGTGCTCATGTGTGCTCTATCTCTCTAAACAAATAAATAAACATTTAAAAAATAATAAATATTAAAAAATAATAAAAACAATTCCTGTGTAAATACATTTTATTAGTTAGGGTAGATTGAATTGCTCTGTAAATAAATCCTAAAATATAATGGCTCAAACTAGTTGAAACTTATTTCTCCCTCACAAAATCATCCAGGACAAGTGCTCAGGTTTTTGAGTGGCTCTCTGCTACATGGCAATTTATAGACTTTTAATCCTGTCATTTTGTAGCTTTACCTTTGTATAGACTTACCGCTACCCATTGGTAGGCAATGGAATGAGAAACTTCTTGAAGACATACCTACTTTCTTTCTTTTCTCCTCCTCCTCCTCTTAATTTTTTAAATCACCACAGAGTCTAGTTAACATCTGTTATACATAGTTACAACTTTTTTTCTTGTGATGAGGACTTTTAAGATCTAATCTCTTAGCAACTTCCAAATATGCAATACAGTATCATTAACTATAGTCACCTAGCGGTACATTACCTTATCTGCTTTCTTAAAAGCTGTTCTGTTGTAGAGAAATTTGTCTCTTGGGCACACTTAAATGGAAGGAAGGTTGGGAAATATGAGCTATCCATGTGGCTGGCTATAGTATTATTGCTATAAAAGCAGGACATAATAGATTTAGGTGGATACCAATGTTTTTTGTTTTTTGTTTTTGTTCTTGGTTTTGGTTTTGGTTTTTTGCTTCATGCACCATAGTGGCATAAAATTGCAGAGTAAAAATTTCAAAGGCAAAAACCAAACCAAAACAAACAAGGAACAAACAAAAAAAGAAATCCCGAGAATCTGTCCTGTATCAGAGACAGAAGGAGATAATTTACCAAGGGACAGCAATTAAAATATAAGATACATTGTGTTAGAATCAATTTTTAAATTGTGAATGATTCTTTCACTTCTGATTTCTGTGCCTAAATAATCATACTCAAAAGTGAAGGTGAACTAAAGCAGTTATAGTAATGAAGACATTACTGTATCAAATATATACTATCACATGCCAGAAAAAAAAAACCCACAAGTACTAATAAGGGCAAATTTGAGAGTGATTAATCAAATTGTATATGAAATAGTTGAAAATAGAAAATACCTTTCCCCATATTAAGAATTTGTTTCCTGCTATGCTGATGGATATATGTTGTATTACGTGAAAGTATTTGGACTGTATCAAATAGTTTTCTGTATCTCATGAAGCAATTTTATAGTAATTTGCCTTAAACCTTTTCATGTTTTGGATTATATCAATATATTTTCTCATGTTAAATCATTTTCCATTCAATTTAGTTCCTCTGATGTCTTTTAAATATATAGTAAACCTAGAAATCCAAAAATAGAAAGTATTTGTTGGTAGTTTTGGTATATGTGAACATATTTACAAATAATTCCTACTCTTATTGTTCCACAATAAAAACCTGAATTTATTAAAACTGAAAATAATAAAAATAGCAATCATAAAGAAATAGTAATTAATAGCAAATTTTAAATACCTTTCTTTTTTTTTTAACGTTTATTTATTTTTTTGAGACAGAGAGAGACAGAGCATGAACGGGGGAGGGTCAGAGAGAGGGAGACACAGAATCTGAAACAGGCTCCAGGCTCTGAGCTGTCAGCACAGAGCCTGATGCGGGGCTCGAACTCACGGACCGCGAGATCATGACCTGAGCCAAAGTCGGCCGCTTAACGGACTGAGCCACCCAGGCGCCCCTTAAATACCTTTCTTATAAAACTATTTAAAATATCTATTAAACCCTCTGGAGACAAAAGGAAATAAAAACTAAATGTCAGAATTTCTAGAAAATAATTTAGTCACATTAAAATTTATGAGATATTGCTAAAGTAATGCTTAGCAGAAAATTTCTAGCATTAAATTTCTGTATGAATGTGTAAAAAAATAATTATACAACTCAACAATCTGTAAAAGAACAAAATAGTGAAGAGAAAGGAAGCAGAGGGAATATATTAATAAAAACAAAAGTGATATTATGACTAGACATACAGAGCTTAAGTTGAGTAACTTCATAAAAAGGTGACATTTAAAAATCAACCAAATACAGAAATCTAGTTTAAATAATGACAAAAGAAGAGGATATACAAATTAAAAAGAGAAACTTCGAATAAACTATGAAAAGAGAACTCTTAGTAAAAAAAAAATGTCACTAATGCTTTTGTACAGTTCTACCTATACCTTTGAAAATCTAAATGAAATAGATTGCTTTCTAGGAAAATATAATTGTCAAAAACAAACCTCAGTGGAGATAATCTAAATTGACAAAAAAAAAAATTTGAGGAACAATGCTATAAAAGACATCTCTCACAAATAAATTCCACCAGCAGTTTCTATAAATATTAGATAATCCGGAGAGGAGAAACAGAATAAAAACTTCCAAATTTTTATATAAATTAATTATACCTCGAATACAAAAGCATGATTGAGAATGAATACAAAACTGATGACGAATCTAAAATATTAATATTGTTGTAAAAATATTTTAAAAATTCTGCTGCAACTACTCAACTCTGACTTTGTAGCAGGAGAGTAGCCATAGATATATAAATGAATGGGTGTAGCTATTGGAAACACAACTTTATTTATAAAAAGAGCAGTCATGCAGGATTGGCCTGAAGGCTGCAGTTTGCTGATTTCTGTACTAAGTAGAAAAAGCCAGATTCAAAAGACCCTTTGCTATATGATTTCATATATGAGATGCCCAGAAAAGGCACATCTGGGAATGGGGATTGCCTATGAAAGACATTTTAAGGGATTCTTTGGGGTGATGAAAATGTTCTAATCTTGGATTTTGGTAATGGTTATATAACTGCAGATATGCTGAAAATCTTTGAGTTGTAAAGTCAAAATTGATCAATTTTATGATGTACAAATTATATAAGAAAGTATTAGCATTTGTTAAATATGTGTAGTAGATCTGTGACTGAAAATATCATTTGTGTACTTTTCCATATTCTTAAAAGATTTCATAATTAAAATGTGAAACAGTAATTATGTTAGGTTCCAAACCCACAGACTAAGCAGAATTAAAATAAGACACAGAGAAGTTATTTTTCTCATTCAGAATACAGAGTTAAGACTCAGATTCAGGCCTTCCTGTGTTCATTTCTTTCACACTGGATTTTATTGCTTTATTAATATTGAGAGAGAAAAAATCAAGGTGACAGAGAGTATTCAGTTCTTTTTTCTCCATTTCTTTTCCTAATTTCTCCATGTTGATCCATTCTATTAAAAACTAGCTCACAGAAACAATAGTAAACTCCTAGAAGTTTAGAGGGATAAATTTAGACACTAGATATAAAAATGCTGTATTTTGCTGGCATTTTTTGTAAATATTCTTTGTTAATCTAGTAAAGCTTTGGAAAGACATCACTATAAATTGAAAAAAAAAAACAGTCTGAATTTTTTTTTTTTAAATCATCTTCCTTCAAATACTTAGTGACAGGTTAAGTATTAATTCAATGAATCAGCTTCACAGAGGTTAATAGCCTTTATTAAGCAAATGTGCCATCTATAAATATATAAAAATTATTTTTGCAAGATTTGTCAGCATGTTATGACATGGTAATGTTTTTTTTGTATGTTATTCTTTCATCTTTTTGATACCTACATAACCTCCCACCCCCTGGGAAAAAAAGCACTTTAATTCATCCCTGTTTATGTTTTAAAAGTTTTAGAATTATTTAAATGTTAGAATATGCCAGAATATTCAAACAAAATTTTGATGGAAAGTTCAGTACCCATGATAGTTATTATTATTCATATTGATTGCATTCCATTTATATGTTTGCCTTTGACATTTCTTTAAATTGGGAGAAGTCATTAGTGTGATTTCTTTCTGTGTTGATTTATATAGCTTGTTTCCTTGCTTGGTTCTAGGATACTGACTTCATTTCTCATGAAAAATACTACAGACCATTAAGTTTAGCAGTCTGTATAGTCCTAAAGTTTTGTGCCCAAATAATTATTTTTATTTTGTAAGAGATTTGTTTGCCAAAAAATTCTTGGATTAGTCTTTTAAAAGGAAAGAGGAGGGTTTAGCAAAAACATGAATCCATTCTGCAGACCTCAGCAATTGTTTCTCCCACTGCGTAAACTCAGAGCTATGCACAGGGAATGCGATTTGGGCATATTTGGAACAATTTCCCATTCTGTACTTTTCATCCCTCTCTATTAGAAAGTAAAAATATAAAATGAAATGAAACAAAACAAAAACATTAAAATCAAATAACTGCAAATCATGAGAATGTGTGCAGGTGGTCAAGAGGAAGTATTTAAAATTTTATAGAAGATACCCAAGCTTATTTAGTGCCACGCTGAGTTAATTGGGATAAAATGCTGTTACTCATGCTATTCTATTAGGCTGGATTTGAAGTTATTACTGCAGGAGATTAGGTCAGAGTGTACTATAAAGCCAGCCAAATTTCATCTAACTTGTTTATTTTTACTTCTCTCTTTAAACTGTGTATGTACATGTATATAAAATAGCTGACTGCATATGAGATTTACATTGGTTTTAAATTACTCTTATTTGCTAAGAGTGTTTAGTAGCCTGGATAACCGAAATTTTGTGATTTAGCCCTCTGTCCTAGCAATACTTCATTAAAGATAGAGGACATTCTTTTGAATCACCTATACAAAATGGGGACAGTGACTTTGGTCCCTTTTTACATGGTAAATAACTTTTTAAAATAGTGGGTCAGCTTAACTCACAGTGGCTTTTAAAGAAGAGCAAAAACAACAAATAAACTTTTGTTTTCTACTGAGCTTTAAGTTATCACTTAATTATCTGTGGGAAAGGGGAAGATGGTGAATTCAGAGCATCCTATGAAGCTGTTTCCTGAATGAATTTGAAAAGGGTATTCCGTGTAAATTTACAAAGTCCCCTCAGGCTAGATAATGTCTTACCCCTGTAGATGATGTTTAAATCAGGAGAAGGGGCTCTGGTAAAAAGAGTGGGGAAGGTGGTAGATAGTGATGCTATCCACATAAATGCCAACAATTTTGTGTCTCATGATATATGCCTCATTAATTGTTTTGCACCAAAAAAATGTACTGCCAAATTTCATTACCTATATATTTTTTTCAACAGTCTTCAATCTGGTATCACCCAACTTTTTACAGAGTGTTTTGTTTTACTATATTATAGGCATTATTTGAAGCCTTTAAAGTGTATTAATTCATTTAATTCTCCCAAGACTCTAGAAGGCATATACTATTTTATTCTTATTTTATAGATGGGGAAATTAAGGCATACAGAAGGTAAGTGACTTACCCAAGTTCATCCCAATCTTAAAAGAGAGGTATAGGATAAACATGTTTGTTTTTTTTTTTTTTAATTTAAGTCTAATAGTTGTGTTTTGTTTTTTTTTTGTTTTTTTTGTTTTGAGAGAAAGAGAGAGAGAGAGAGAGAGAGAGCAAGCGCAGGGGAAGGAGAGAGAGAATCCCAAGCAAGTTTCACTGTTCAGTGTGCAGCCTGATGTGGGGCTCCATTCCACAAACCACAAGCTCATGACCTGAGCTGAAATCAAAAGCTGGATGCTTAACTGACTGAGCCACCCAGGTGTCCACATTTAAGTCTACCTTTAAAAGAAGTTGAAACTTTGTTATAATAAGAAATATTTGAAAGCAATACATTATAACCTCTGAAGGCAACATCCACAGAGGCATTCCAATGATCTTTGGAACAAAGTAGGGTACTGAGAAGTGTATATCCTCTCAGGTTCACTTTTTTTTTCTTCCTAAGACTAACACTGCTGTGGTTGCATAAGGCCTCATTTGCTTTTCAAAAACAAAAGCAGCATTGCCTTGGTCTTCGCTCTGATGCTTGTACAAGTGATTCTTTTTCTGGTAAAGTATTCACCAGACTGCCTCTTCATCCTCCAGTCCTCACACACATACAGATACACACAAACACATACACGTCCATCTCTGTGTCAAAGTATGGGAGTGACTGTGTCAGGTTCTCTTACAAACTCATTTGCTCTGGAAGCCTTCTGTAAGAATCCCACCTGACTCCAACCATCAGATCCTAACCTTGCAATTTGTCACTTAAGTTTTATAAAGCCCATGAGGACATTGACAGGGACTTTCTCTAACATAGGACTGAAGGCTGTGCTGCCCCCACTACCCATGTCAGTGGGTCAGATGGTCAGCATGTCCAAGTCCAGATTCTTTGACCTCTTGCTAATCAGAAAGGAAGCCTGGATAATGAGAGCAGATTAATGCAGATCTGGAGATAAGCTTGCATGAGCAGTGAGCTTCCCACAATGGTCAAAAAAACAAAAAACAAAAAAAACAATAAGACTCTTCCATGGGTGTTGGGGTCAGTACTTACTGTTGATCTCAGTAGCCCTCAGCTTCCAGCTCTAACCCATCATATTATATAAATGCCATTATTCATTATAAAATTGCCCAGCCCTTCTACAGCACAGCTCTGTAGCATTTGACTCTGTGACCTACTCTCTTAAAGTGACTCTTAGGGGTTGACTCCATGCTGTGCGCAGAGAACATTTTTTTTTCTCTTTATTTGTTAAACTTATTTTAGTCATTAACCTCTTACTGTAACCCTTTGATCTCCCCCTTCCTCTGGTTTCATCATCTGAGTGAGAAATAACTGACCTGTTGTCTGGAACCATCCTAATAGGAAATCCCACAGTGAAGCCTTCTTGGATGCAATTTCCCTAGTTAGGCATAAACTCTCCTGACCACAACTTTGCCTTTATGTACTTTTCACTGGGGGCCAACTCAAGTATCCTAAGCTGTCCAACTCCCTGGCAAGTCATTCTGCAGTTTCCTATAGGGAGGGAAATGATCACACATCTAGGGGTCTGGGTCATATTCTCTGCTCTTAGCTGAGTTCTGTGACCAAAAAGAAGGTATTTTCAAAGAGGAAGTTAAACAAAGTCTCTTTTGTCAACCAAAGTCCCTAGCTGAGATGGAGGCATCCAAGGAAGGCAGTGTACAGGAGCCAGAGTAAGTGGAGCACAGCCATGTCCATCTGCATATGAATTAATGGCAGGATGCCAGGCCACAGGGGTCAATCACTGGTGCCAGTTCTTCCCCACTGAGTCCAAAAGTTATAAGGAAGTCCTTTGAAAGTATCCATACAGGGTATTTAGCAAAAGCACAAGAGCCTTCTCACACTTTGGAATGATCACCATGCCACATTCTACTGATGGGAAGGGTGGGAAGAATATTCCCTTGGCACTAATGAGTGGTTGATAAATATCTGTGGGATAAATATTTTTATCCCACTTACATTTGAATCTTTCCAGAAATTTTGAATCTTTCTAGGCTTTTAGTTATGTCATTTGTCAAATTTAGGACCAGTGATTCTTAAAGTCTGGAGCCTAGAAAACAACATCAGCATCACCTGGAAACTTGTTAGAAATACTCATTCTTTGGTCCTGCCCACACATATTAAAGCAGAAACTTTTAAAGATGCTTATTTCCTGCCACATTTTGAATCTCTTTTCCTAGTAAAAAATCACTAGGTCCCATCACCTTATGTCGGCTCACTGTGTCTACATATCACCACAGCTACTTTCAAAATAGCTGCCTGATTATCTGTGGTTCATAAAGCCTTTAAATATGGCTTGAGCCAAATCAAAACCTTCAGATTCCCAGCATTTTCAAAGGAATCATGGTATGATAATAAAGGCTGAGATGGGTATGTGTGGGTGTGTGAGTGGGTAGTATGCCAGTGTGTCTATGATAATGGTATAGTTGAAAACTTTATTACACATAATATATAGATTATATAATTGTCTACTGTGTTTTCTTATGAGCTCAGCCCTTAACTGATTTGGATTTTAAAAAATTAGTTTTTCATCTCTACATATTCTTGAGTTAGCCTTGATAACTACTAGGCATTAGGCTCTGAGGCTTGCAGAGATACTCCTCTCTTTCTCTGGGGTTCTATAAACCATCTGGCATCATTGAACTAGAAAGCCAGGATCTCACAACTACTTTTAAGGGCACTTTGGGGTAGACGATGCAGTTGAGCTACTTGTAAGCCATGAAATGATCCCATCCTTCTTGACTTGGGACAGGTTTTATGAGCCTATTCCCATTTAGATTGTTGGTTGATAATGCCATTAAAGAACATGGGAAATTGGGGATTGAAGAAGTCTGGAAAACAACTTGCATATTTTTTACAATTTTCATAACCTAGTGATTGTTAATTCTGGCTTAGTAAGAAAGACTGACTAGCCATTTAACACTTAACGTTTTGAATATACAATACTTTTGCCACACACACAAAACAAAACAATAACAACACAAAAGTTATTTAAAAAGAACTCAGTACTTCTCACGCATTATTTCTGATTGTTTCTCACTTTTTGTCTCCTCTTACATATTATATATTTCTCTTGAAGGTCCCTGAATTTCTAGGTTACCCACTTCCTTCTGATAAATTCCATACCCTAGATTCTCCTTTTTCCCCCTCCCTGCTTGCTTTCTATCAGAAGGATTATTTTTCTCCATTCTTTAGTGCCAGTTTTGTTAAAGTCTAATAAAGTAATTTTCCTAATTTTATTAATTTCTTCATTTACGTAGTACATATTGAACTCCACTTTGGGTAGTGTATTTTTCTCAGTGATGGGAATACTCAGAGAATTGGGGCATTGTAAGAGTAACTGTGAGGAGAGGTCTACTTTACACAAAGTGGTCAGGAAAGGCCTTTTCTCTGGAATGATATTTGAGATGAGGAGACCTGACTGTTGAGAAGGATTCAGCCAAGTGGACATCTTGGGGCGAGAACTCCAGGGAGAGAAAATAGGTCAAAGCTGCTGAGGCAGGAACAAGTTTCTTTTATAAAAGAATAGCCATAAAGCCTGTGAGGTGCTAGGGAATAGTAAGTAGGTAGAGATAAGGGAGTAAAAGAGTTAAGGTTCAGGCTGCAGGTCAAGGTAAGTAATTTGGATGTTATTCTAAGTACTTGGGAGAACTGCAGAGGCTTTTCAGCTGGTGGCATGATTTGATTTAAAGGATCACTCTGTTTACTGGTGGAGGAAGATGGCAAAGGGGTAATTGAGGGAAAATGTGAGACCAGTTAGGAGCATAATGCAAAAATACAGGGAAGACACAGTGATGGCTTGGCTAGTTTGATGGCAGTGGAAATGAAAGGGGCCGGATTCAACACATATTTTGGTGACAGGTTTTCTAGGCCCTGCTGATGGGTTAGATGCACTACAACAAAACAAGTGAGTTATATCCCAGTGGAATTAGCCATTTAAAGGAAGGCTCTTTAAACCTGGATTGCCTTAACTCAGATGAATGCGTTGCTAATGCTGCAACTCTATTTAGAGGGGCATATGAGGGCAGGTGTCTTTTATAATCCCTCAAATAACACTCATAGGTGAATCAAGTGCACTATTTAATGCTCAGTAACTCACTTAACTAAATTCAGCCTTTCCTCATCTGCATGACAAAGGCTAATTATGCTTGCTAAATGACTGCAATTTACTGAGAAATAAATAACAAAACAAAAGCCAAGTTACAAAAAAAAGAAAGAAAAGAGAGAAAGAAAAGAAAGAAAAGAAAGAAAAGAAAGAAAGAAAGAAAGAAAGAAAGAAAGAAAGAAAGAAAGAAAGAAAAGATAGGAAAAAAGAAAGAAGAAAATAAAAGAACACCAGGTTGACACATCCTGATTTAGGCCTTATAGGTTTCAATTTCCTTGATCACCATGGTCTGCCCACCGCCTGTAGTCTGGAGGCAGCTTGCCCATGAAAGAAGCAAGCCCTGTTAACTTCGGTTGACCTTCCTATCACTTTGGAAACAACCACAGTAACAGCAGTTGCAGTAGCAGCAGCCATAAAATCCCCTGGCCTGACTCTCCCTCTCTTTTATTTTCCTCCCCTCCAATGGCAGTGAACACAAAGGACAAATCTGTCATTAACTATTTGCAAATGATCAGTTACCCACTGCAGCTGTTTGCTCACCAGATAGCCATGCCAAGCACAGCTGCTCAGATGTGCCAGCCCAGTTTGGCTGGGCCACTCACCACCCACCCCCAACTGTCCCCCAAACTGCCTCAAGGAACAATGGGGCAGGCTGAACCCTAAACTGGCAGAATGAACTGTGGTTTTCCACTCTCAGAGAATCCCAATGTTTCCACTTCCCTGGGCCTTCATGGACCACTTAGTGAAACTGGCTGAGAGGCGCTTGACTCTCACCTCCCATGGATGCTGCTGGTCTGAAGACTGAGAAGTGATAAAGTGGTAACTCTTTACTGACCACTTCTTAAGAATGGTAGCCTAACTGCTGCCTGGGTCCTTTTTTTTTTTTTTAAGAAGCAGCTTTGTGCTTTCACTTATTAATTTTCACCAGCTTCTAAAGGTCAACGACCTGGCAAGCAGAGATGCACAAATAACAGGTGCAGAGACTCTGCCGCCTGCCTCCATGGGACATCGTTCTGTCACTTTTATTTACTGAATCAATCCACCAGTGTCCAGCAGGAGAACAACAGCTAAATGGCCATTAATTGTGGGCTGATGTGCAGATGAAACAAATCTCCAAAGGGACTGTAAACCTTTGTTCCTTCACCTCCTCCTGCTCTTGCTATGGGATTAGCAGTAAATCATTCAGCAGCCTCATCTCCTTATTATAAATTTACCATTAGGGGCATCCCAGGTGAGCTAGTGCTAACCTCTCTCTATCTTCTTCCCCATCCTTAGCTCCCTCCCTCCTTCCTCCTCCTTCCTTCCCCCTTTTTCTTTCTTTGTCTTAATCTTTTTTATTTCTCCTTTTTCAGTCTTTCTGTCTCTATTTTTCTTTCTCTCACACACATATGCTCATCCGCAAACATAATGGCCTTTATTAAAGTTATTTCATTGCCCCAGGAAGCACCATTTTCTGCTCATGCCAACATCCATCTTTGCCCTCTTCCCACGTGTGTATAGGTAGGCACAGAGTATGAATACAGCTGGGATTCCTATATAATAATAATAATAATAATAATAATAATAATAAAAAGGCAGAAAAAGTTCTCTTCAAAGGGAGTTTTTCCTTTTCTCCTTGCTTCTGTCATTATTTCTTAGCAAAGCTCTTTAACTCCTCAGAGTCCAAAAGGAGCTTAATTAAAGTGTAAAAGAGAATCTGAAAGTAGGCAATAGACAAAGAATGAATGCAATGGATTTGAGCTCTGTTTAAGAGTCTGGGGAATGCACTGCAAGATTTTTTATTATCTCTAGGTCATGCATAGCACTGATGTGGCCTCTGGTGGTCAACCGTTGGTGCAGTTTGATTTGAGAGGCATTAGGGAGGCATCCTCAAACTCCAAAATGAATCCCTAAACTGGTCTCCATAATCACAAATCCATAGTTTATTTTAGTCCATTTTACATCTTTGTATTAAGCATGGTCTTTTTAATGTGTTCTTTGAAAATGTTTGTTTTATGTTAATCAGTCATCTACACCTTAACATGAATATTTCTTTCTACAGTCATCGTGGGGTTTAGAGAGCAGCAAAGTGCTTATGGAATGGATGGGAGTGGAGTGGTGTAGGGCCCAGAAAAGACCTGTCCTCAACAGAATAATAGTGTAGAAAAGCAGGGAGGGTAAGGAGGGCAAAAAGGGTAAAGTTTCCATACTTGATACTAGGGCTAAGTAAGAACTCTGGGAGTAAATTCCAAGAAAGCTAGTCTTCAGACTTGGAGTAGGGGATATAAATCACACTTGCTTAGTGATTGCTGCTACTAATAAAGTCCAGTTATTGATGGACAGAAGTGCATATCTGGTGAGTTATTCATGACACACATTTTTGTAAATGAATAGCATAGTACCTTGCCTGGGACACAGGAGAAAACAAAACTAAATTACATGAGTACATACTGAGGGCTGAAGATAATCACAGATGGATTCTCTGGTTATCCAAAATTCCAAAGTAACTGAAGAATAACCAGATTTTAAAAATTTACATTGAAACTATATATTTTATTGTTTCTCTCATAATATTTTAAAAATTTGGAGTAGAAGCAGCTTAGTTTTGAGGATATTGTCTCCAAATCTAGACATCCCAGATTCATATCGCACATTTTCTATATATTCATTGTAGGACCCTGGGTATTTTGACCTTTCATTAATTAATCAAGATATACTAAGAATATAGGGTTTCTAGAGCCAAAAGAGTGAATAGAAGTTGACAGTGGCTTTGCCTCCATGACACTAATAGCCTAAATGTAAAATCCTGATTCTATGAAGTACTGAGAGGTATGAGAATTCATGAGACAGTATAATTTGTCTTTGACCTAGTAGAAAGGAGTGAATGGTTAGCAGTGTTTCTCATTTCTGGGCTCTGGGCTGTGGGGAATAAATACGTTACAGATGTGACCAGAAATTTCATCCCTTTGCCTTCAGGGTGACCAGATAGGACTCGGGCTGAGTGAAAACCTAGAGAAAATTAGTCCTACTATGAGCAATCTCCTCATTTTGCTTTAATGTTTTTTAATGTTTGTTTGTTCTTATCATTTTTCTAGTTATACTATGGTGTGAAAGTGTTTGGAAACAATAGAGATCTAAGTAGTGACTAAGTATTGACTATATGAGGTGAGGCACTGAGGGTAGGTTCTAAGCAGAGCATGTTGCTGGTCTGGGAGTCAAGTGATTAGGGCTTCTCCAAGGACAATGGAAAGCCAGCATGACAGGAATGCAAAGTAAAGGGTAGCAAGGAGTGGAAGGAAGGTGCAAGAGGTGGAGGCTTAGAGATGCAATGTCTTGTGGAGGCCAAAATGGAGAAATTGGCCTCAGTGCCAAGGTAAGCATTTCATACAAGGGCATCTGGTAAAGACTCACTGAACTTTCCATAGCCTCATAACCACCGGACATTGTGGGACATTATCTGAGTTCCAGTGCCAGCTAAGCTAGAAGTAACTTTGTACACTTTGGTCAATTTGATAGTATCTCTGTTCCTCAGTTTTCACATCTCAAAAATCCAAAATTTTAAATCCCCTTCCTGTAAAACTAGGTCTACAATTCTTATTATCAAGGTTACTGATAGGGATTCTAAAGGTGCAGAAGATTTGTCTGATAGATAATCCCTGAATATATCACAAAATTTGCTTTTTAATTTTTTTTCATTTTTGTTTTCTACATACAATAAATGATTGTGTTACTTGACTTAATAAAACCAACAGTGAAGTAGAATCTTTCTGTAGCCATAAAATGTAATTATTGATGAGAATACACAAACGTCTGATTTTCAGTAGAGACTTTATCCCTAGATAAGCAAATCCTTACAATTTATCAAACTTCTTAAAATACAGAAATAAAGGGAGAAATTCCATATGGAGCATCCCTTTTAAAGTGTTTAAAAAAAAAAACACAAAAACTCAATGAAAGCAATCACAGAATTGTAATCAGACAAAGAAGCTGGGGCCACTCAAGGTCCTAGAAGGAGCATTCCAGCCTGGGTTTCATGAATACCAGCCAGCTGCTTGAGTTTTGTATGTCTGGAGTAGAGCTGGGTTCTGATCAGTGATGATTTATGTCTGATCCCCAGTTGGGTATGTATGAGTTGAAGATATTTCCAATGTTCAGAATTACAGGAAACTCTTGGCTAGATAAAACGATTGGGGATTTAAAAAATATTGTTTAATGTTTATTATTGAGAGAGTGAGAGAGAGACAGAGTGGGAGCAGGGAAGGGGCAGAGAGAGAAGGAGGTACAGAATCTGAAGCAGGCTTCAGGCTCCGAGCTGTCAGCCCAGAGCCTGACGTGGGGCTGAAACTCATGAACCGTGAGATCATGACCTGAGCTGAAGTTGAATGCTTACCTGACAATGCCAACCAGGCACTCCACCATTAGGAATTTTTAAAAATCAGATATGGGGAAGAGAGAACACACTTAAAACTTTCTGTAAATCATGTGGTCATTCTGCAATGAAGACGTCTCAGTTACTATGTAGCTTTTGTCCAAAGGCCCCCTTAATACTTTTGGTGGTAGTGCAATTTTATTTTCATGTTACAGAAAGAACAAAAAATAATGCTAGTGATTCTATTAGAAAAGAAAATTTGTTTGTTTCCCTCTTACTCCATGCTGGAAATAGCTATTGTTAACTGGAAAACCTACCTACATCATTAACTTGTTTAATACTTTATTTGTCAAACAAATTTGAGTGCTTCTCATATGCCATGTGTTTGATGCTGACAAAGTAGAAAGAGTTTCTCCCTCATGAAGTTTACAATCTGTCTGAGTACTTGGCTTGGATACTAGTACATGTCAGAGCACATAAAAGGGAATCCTACCTGCTCTCAGAAGCCAGGAAAAAACTCTGAGAAACAATATTTGACAGTAGATCTTAGTAAAAGTCCATGAACGATGCCTGAGAACTTAGAAAAAGTTTCAACTTCCTGGCAATTGTGGGAAGCCAATATCCATCTTGAACTTTCTTCTTCATTTCAAGAACATCATCCAATACGCAAGCTTTACCAAGCTTTGACAGTGAGAACTTTACTTGCAGCACTTTTTAAAAATCTCCTGGGTATCTCCACACATATTTCAGCCTCAGCACCATTAAGAGATTGGACATGAATATTCTTTAAACCTTTGATCATTTCAAGAGGGTAGAACAGGATAGGAGGAGTCTTTCATGCTGGAAATTCTTATGTCATTGTCCAATGTAATACATAACACACCTGTCATCTTCACAAGAAAAAGCTTGGTTGCCTTTTAAAAATTCAGCCCTAAGGGTCTATCCTGTGATATGTGACCTAGAAGACAGATAACTAGGAGGATTCTTTGAGTGAAGGAATCCTAGGTTTTATTGCTTTCGGATGTAACCACCTCCAGAGCTGTGGAAGAAGTTGCTATTTAATTAGAGAGATTAAACCAAGAATGTACTTTTCTCCTAAGAAAAGAAAAAGACAAGGGGCTCAGGGGACTTCTGGGTGTCTATACCTTGCCCAGAAGGCAGGATTTGCCTCTTTAAAATGACTTATCTATCTCTCTGGATCTGGGCTTTCTATATTCACCTTGTTTTATTCATACTTATGAATAACTGTCCAGTGTCCAGGAAACAGTGGGCACATTTACTTATCTGTCCTCAATGATGTGGTTCTGCTTATAACAGAAGGCCTTGAGATGGCTTAGATGGCTTAACAGAACAACCATGACAGAAGTACCTATTTATATAAACCAGGGTAGGAAAAAAAAAGACTATATTTGTGGGATTTGGGGAGTTTACAGAAGGATTTATATTTGAGAGATATATTTTCCCTTGATACCTGGTTTTTTTTTCATCATTGGAGAAAGAAGCAGTGTACAGATTTAAGATACATAGGGGGCCATTGGCGAGTATGAGACATAAAAGGTTTATTTAGGAGTAGCCATGTCAGGGGGTTTGTGATGTACTCAGAAGACCATAGAGGCCCCTTCACGGTTTTGAACAAGAGATTGCTGTATTCCAGCTTTTGTTTTCATAAAATAACAATGACAGGATTTGAGGCAAAATCCAATACAATGTATCTGAGCATACTTCCATATTGTTAGTATATAAATGAGATCCTTATGCTGATTGGAATTTCAGTGTAGCCCAGATGGCCTGGAGAGAACTCAAATGACAGCAAATATAGCTATAATGGCCACCATCTTGCTACATTAGACAGATTTAACCCCTGTTCACTGTGACCGCTGCAGCTCCAAATCATGTGCAAACAATTCTACACTGCATTTCAACTAAAAATCTAATTTGAACGTTATTCAAGCCCTCTCACCAGGTAACCTTGTCTTATTCCTTTAACCTCAGTTATGGTCCATGCCCTTACTGTATCGATGGTCCAGTTCTAATGAAATTTTTGCTGTCTTTTTAATTCACATCTACTTTCAAACTCCCATGCCTTTTCAAACAGTGTTCCTTTTCTCAGAATTCCTTTTTTTCCCCTTCTATTATCAAACTCCAACTTACCTTTAGGATTCAGTTCAAACGCTGCTTCCATTTTAAAGAATACCTCTGGCTCTTAATTAGGCTTACTACTGCTTCCACAAAACCATGTTTGTGCCTAATGTTAGCATTTCATTCACTTAACAAATATTTTTTGAGCAACCATTACATGTCAGGTACACTATTACCACCACTTGGGATACCTGGTGAGCGTATAATACTTAAGTGAATTTTTTTCATGTATTGCTTCCTGACTAGACTATGGATATCTTGATGATGGACCCTATTCAAATCATCTCTATGTCCCAAGGACATAGCATGTTACTGTTATTTAAAGTCCCCAGTAGTTACCTGATTTACGAATTGATTGAATAAGTACAGTAAAGCCTTGTATTGTGAGTAATTTCTGTGAGTGTTCCACAGGATGAACAAGCATTTCGAATAAATTTTAACTTGATAAACAAGCAAAGTCTTGCAGTACAAGTAGTATGTGATGCCAAATGTCATATGATTGCAAGTGAGCCAATGGTTCTCTCTCTCTCTCTCTGTCTGTCTGCAGGATTATAGGTGATCATCTCCCATGCTCAGATGCTCAGTGTCAGGCCTCGGTGTTTGGTAGAAATCAGTGATTTTTCAGAATGTTGGAAGGTGCCCACAAGTGACACTAGTTTATGTTTTGTCACTTCAAAGCACCTATGGGTGGTCCTTTTGCTTTTCCATACAAAAGTAAGCTTAGGAATGCTTTGCTTCATTGTAGGTCAGCTGCCTGCAGATATAGACTCTTTCCTCTGCTACCTTATTGCCAGTTATATTAAACAGAGTATATGACAGGAGTTTATTAATGCTGTACTGTAGTCAACATCCATGCAAGCATATACAATGGTCCCCATGCAGAAAAAGGTTGAAAAGAAAGGCAGTAAGAGTAAGGAGATGATTATGGTGGAAGAAGGAAATCATCAAGGGGCGCCTGGGTGGCTTAGTTGGTTAAGCATCTGACTTTGGCTTAAGTTATGATCTCGCTGTTCCCAGGTTTGAGCCCCACATCAAGCCCTGTGCTGACAGCTCTGAGCCTGGAGCCTGTTTCAGATTCTACCTCTCTCTCTGCTCCTCCCCTGCTTGCTCTCTCTCTCTCTCTCTCTCTCTCTCTCTCAAAAATAAATAAATATTTAAAAATATTTAAAAAAAAGAAGAAAGGCATAGAGAAGTACCAACAAGGTATGTGAGTGGCCAAAATTGCAAGATATTATAAGAAGTCTGTGTCAACCATTTGCACAATATTAAAGAAGAAGGAGGAAATAAGGGGGCTAGGTGCAACAAAAGGAGTCACAAGAATATCAAATCAATGGCCACATGTTCTAGAAGATGTAGTAGGTTGCTTCTGGTTTGGATAAATGAGAAGCAAACAGCAGCTGATACTGTGACCGAGAACTTTATCTGTGAGTTGCCTTGTACACCGACCTCTTAAGTAAACTGCCAGGTATGTCAACAGAAAGTGAAGAAGGCTTCAAGGCAAGAAGGGGATGGTTTGATAACTTTAAGAGGAGAAGTGTCAACCATAGTGTGGTGAGGCACAGAAAGGCTGTGGGTTCAGATGCTAAGGCAGCTGAGGTGTTCACTACCAAGTTCCAGAAGCTCATGGTTTCTGAGTGTTACCTGACAGAGCAAGTTTTTAACTGTGATTAAATAGGGCTTTTTGGAAAAAGATGCCAAAGAGGACCCACATTACAGAAGAAGAGAATGCAATACCCAGGCATAAGCCCTTGAAAGATTGTCTCACCCTCTTTTTTCATGCTAATGCAAGCAGGGATTTCAAAGTCAAGCCCCTGCTCCCGTATCATTCTGAGAATCCATGAGCCTTCCAGAAATGCAAGGTGTAGAACAGCCAGTTAAACATTGTGTGGAGGTCCAACAGCAAGGCTTGGGTCACTCGTATATTGTTCATTGAGTTGATCAACAAGGTCTTTCGTCCTGCAGTGATGAAATACCTTTTAGAAAAGAATCTGCCACTCAAAGCCTTGCTGGTTATGGATAATGCTCCTGTTCATCCTCCAGGTGTTGAGGCTGACTTACTGGAGAAGTTCAAGTTCATTAAGGTCAAGTTCCTTCCTCCCAACACCACTCCAATCCTCCAGCCCATGGATCACCAGGTCATTTCAAACTTTAAAAAGCTTTGCATCAAAGCACTATTTCATTGATGCTTCGAGGTGACTGAAGGAGAAACCTTATCCTCTGAGAATTTTGGAAAAATCATTTCCACATTGTGACCTGCCTCAGGATCATCAATAAAGCCTGGGATGGAGTCACCAAGACAACCCTCAATTCTGCTTGGAGAAAACTATAGCCTGATTGCATTCTTGGACATGCAGGAACATGGCCAGGAGCTAACCATCGACGAACTGATGGATCTGCATTGAGAGCAACAGCAAGAGGTTATGGAGGAGATCTGGGCTTCAGAAGAGGAGGAGAAAAAGGCAGAGGAATCCCTCACTTCAAATGAGATTAGAGAGATGTGTAAAATGTAGGAGACAGTGCAACATTTTGTAGAAAAGCACTGCCTGAGTAAGGCTGTAGCAGTGCAAGCAATGAATCTGTTTAACAACAACACAATGTCACATTTCCACAAAATCCTCAAAAAGAAGCAAAAACAAGTGTCATTGGATGGGTTCTTTGTTGAAGTTGCATGAAAAGAAAAATATTCCATGGAACCAATAGAGAGCAGTGATTCCGTTAGTGATAGTGAAAGTCATCCTACACAATAAGCCACCTCTCTCTTATCTTCCTCACACCAGCCACGAAGGCTTTCAAAGGCAAGTGAGGTTAATTTGTTTATTTTTCTTTATATTTCATATTTTCTTTATTATTTTTTGTTATATTCCAGTATTATAATCATTTTATATGAGCATTTTGGGGTTGTGGAATGAATCATCTGGGTTTGTGTTATTTCTTACGGGGAAATTCGCTTTGTATTACAAGTGCTTTGGATTACAAGCATGTTTCCACAACGGATTATGCTCACAAACCAAGGTTCTAGTGTGTATTTTTAGGGACTCCTGATTCTTAACACATTAATATCACCTGCATCTCTTGGTATCAAACTACTGTCCTCGTATTTACTTTATGTTTGTAAAATCATTTGTTCATTAAACAAGTTTTGAGTTCATAATCCAGATATTTCCATTTGTCTCTTATTTCTTCATAAAACCTTGCTTGTTCCTTGTTTTCTAGGCCATTTTATTAAGAGTAAGGAAATTAAGTAGAAATAAGAGGTGAAAGAACTTTTGAAGGTTACATATTTCCATTGTACTGGCTACAAGGAGTGGTGAATCATATCATAGGACATTCATATCTCAGGTTGGACTAGCTGGGGTTATAGAATTGGGGGATTTCATTTTGAAGAGATTTTGCAGGTTACTTAACTCCACATTATACCAGAGACTTCTATTCATCCCTAATAAGGCTTTCATGGTCTATTTGAATGCTTCCAATGAGGGAGATGTCTTAAGATACTTTAAGGCATTTTAATGTTTTTAAAGTTGTTTTTGTTGTTGTTATTGATTATAACTTCCTGGTGCTGGAAGTCATTAGAATAAGTAATAATTAATATGTAACAAGTTGCAGAATCTTATAGGAAAATCTGATCTCTCACATTAGAAAGAGATTATTGAGATAAACTTCAAAGTCAGTGTGTCAGTGTCCAAGCTGAGCACCTACCTTATTTTTGCTTCCATGTGACCCAAATTAAGGGGCAAAGGCTAACAGTCCTTAAAGCAATCAGGGACTCCCTTTGCAAGTTTCTGCTCTGTTGAACCACTGGAGGCTCTAGCTCACCCTCCTAGTAATTAACTTGCCTGTTTTATCTTGGTCATTGACAGATTTTACTTTCCTAGTTTGTGTGAGTTCATCAACACTTACAGAATGCCTGCTGTGACAGAACTGTGTTCTAGGCTCAATGGAAATAATAGCCAACAATGGCCATGGAGGTCACAGCTGTTTTTTTTTCCAGGGGCTTGCATTAAAGAGAAAGAAAGGAAGAATATAGAATACAACATTCAATTCTCATTCTTAGTCTTCTTTCAGTCTTTGTGTGGCATCCTATCGAGGTCAACAACATATTGTATCTTGAAATCTGTGGACCTTAGGTTATAGATAATTTATTTAAATATTCTTTAAGATACAATCATACTGTTATTTCCCATATACATGCGTATATGACTGAATGTTCTAACCCTAGAGAAAAAGCCAAGCATCTGACTATGTTGACCTCAGACCCTGAATTTGTCACTTAGCAGGGATCATATCTGGCTATATCAGAATCCTTAAGCCAGTGGCCATAGATCCATATTATACTCCAGTTGGTTTTGTGCTTTAGCCCTCCCCACAATTATAAGCAAATTAATGTGAATGCTAAAATTTTGAGAGTGAGGATGTTTATGGCTTTCATCAGAAAGTAAAAGCTTAAAGTAATAATTGCTGCACAGAGCTATGACAATGGAAGGGGAATATGAACAGCACCTTCTCTATTTCCAATAACTGCTTACTCAAGAAAGTCATTTTCTCCTTATTGTGGCTTTATCTTTTTGTTCTGTACCTAAAATGCAGAACAGCAAAATAAAACAAAATGAGTACATATCCTAACAACAACAGGAACAACAACAAACTTTTAGTAGAGTTATCTATTGAGATATCTATTGAGAATGTTGGGGGAAAAACAGAATTGTTAAAACAGGATTTATAAAACATAAACCAATATTCACATTTTTTAAATATAAATAAATATTCAGTTGAAGTTAAGTTCAGGATCACTTATATTCATTATTGATCAGATGGTGTCCTATCATTATTAATCAGATGAATATAAACATAGATCTTTAAATGAAACAAACATAGAAAAGAAAAATAATGTGAAGTTGTTGTTAAAGACAGTGACCAAATAGGTCAACTATCAAAGCTTTCTTGATAGATTATTTTTCCATGTTTCATTATTTCTGGGGCCTGTCAGTTGCTCTGGGGAGAGAAACAGTGTGTTGTTATGAGTTTTCCCGAGGAGAGGGAAAAAAAAGGCAGTTAAAAGGCTTTTGAGTTCAACAAATGTGTCCTGAGAGCCAAATGGAACAGGGGTGAAATCCTAGCTAAAACCCATGGGGAATAATTTGTTGTTAGCAGCATCTGGAAAGGAAGTGTGGCAGCGGGTGCAGAGTTTTGTTTAGAGAACAAATGGAAGAAAAGGGGCTTTAAAAAGGTAGATTTGATGACAGGAGGGGGGAGGGAGAAAGTGATGGAGGCCTCGAATGAGTTTGGGGATTTCGGAAGGAGATTTAATAGACTGAATAGCAGGTTACCACTAAAGAAGTGAAAACCTAAGCAAGAGATATCAGTAAGAACACACTGTGTTAGTGCACAGGCTTCGAACCTAAAAGCAAACTCAAATTAAATAGTTTATTATTCCTCTGGCTGCTCCTACCACTAGTAATGTGTTTTCCCTCAAGAACGGAGTATTTTGAAAATCTATATTAATCATGGA